>NW_016805589.1:1969026-1987486 GCF_001698545.2 Rhinopithecus bieti
AAAAAAAAAAAAAAAATTGGCTACCAGCAAAAAAAAAGAGACTGGTGATTAAATGATGTCTAGATTTTTAAGTCCTAGAACTATGTGAGGAAATAATTGTGCTTTATTTTCGTTTGCTTGTTTCTTTTATAATGTTCTATATAAAATTACCAGCTGGTCTGAGACAGAAGCAGAAACAGAAAGGGAATTTTGTCAATGCTTCAGCTAGAGACAGGGTCAGACACAGCTGAAGGACCTTAAAGCAGAGAGCAGAAAGTCAGGGGACAAGCATCTGACACTGCCAATCATTCATTCCTTCCAGAAGACTGTGCTCTCTTTCTTTAGAAGACTTTGAGTTTGATTTAATGACATAATGCCTTTGCTAAAGGGAACTTCGTATGTTCTGAGATCCTGAAGACCTAAGCAAACTCTGCATACTTTCCTAACTTTCTTTACGTTGTCAACAATGAGGTAGGTTTTTTTATTTTTTATTTTTTTGAGACAATGTCTCGCTCTATTGCTCAGGCTGGAGTTCAGTGGCGTGATCTCGGCTCACTGCAAGCTCCGCCTCCTGGGTTCACGCCATTCTCCTGCCTCAGGCTCCCGAGTAGCTGGGACCACAGGCACCCGCCACCACGGCCGCCTAATTTTTTGTAGTTTTAGTAGAGACGGGGTTTCACCATGTTAGCCAGGACGCTCTCGATCTCCTGACCTCATGATCCACCCGCCTCGGCCTCCCAAAGTGCTGGGATTACAGGCGTGAGGCCCCACGCCCGGCCACAATGAGGTAGGTCTTTATAAACAATTATAGCGAGCGCACGTGTTGAAAGCTCTTGGAGCCCATAGTACATTGTTTGCTCAGCATCCCCAGCTTTCACACAATCAGTTCCTGTCTTCTGGAAATGGCTCCGCCTCACTCCAGCCTCACCTGCCCATACCTCTCCCCCCAGCCTCAGGGGCCAGCAGGCACATTTATACAGCATCATCACCTCGTGCTTCCTTGCTAGAAATATGCTCATTTTGAGACCGAGAAAGCATCAAAGGAAATGTTTTGGAGTGACGTTGGCTATGGAGCTCAGAATTTTCATGAGCAAATACAGGAAGAATAGATTTGGGACTGAGGAAGGGAAAGCAGGTGACTCTCAGGGTGTTTGTGGATTATCCACATGTCAATGGCCAGTGGGCAGTTAAACATACTGACCTGCAGTTCCCAAAAGAAAAGAAGCTGCAGACGTAGATTGAGAGCCACCGGGAAACAGGCTGTCCTTGAAGGGATGAGAACAGCTGTAGCTACCCAAGGAGAGTGAAAGAGGCCAAGAACAGACCCTTATATGAAAGAAAAGGAGGAAAAGCCAGCCAAAAACGATTGCAAATGTGAGAGGAGCTGTGGGTCTGAGGAGACAGCCTGTGACTCATATGGGTGCCCCCTGTGTGTCGCAAACCACTGGTTTTCAGTATTTTTTGTCTAGGATGTCAACATTTGCAGATACATTCATGTTCCTGCTTGTCTAGTGATCTGTCCACATGCACCATTAATTCCTAACTGGGTGAGATAAAATATCTGGCCTTGTGTCTGCCATTCCGTTCCGATTGCAGAGGTATCCGTTACAACTTTTTGGAAAAGATCCAAGTGACTAGGTAGCAATGTCATAGCCCTGCTAACTTATTGTAGGCCAAAAAAGATAGAATTAGAATCTATCTTTAGGTTTCTTGATTTCTTATTTTGATGGAAAAAATGGGCTCTGTAACTTCCTTCTTGTAGGGAACCAGCAAAGGAAGACAGGCTGGTACTGGTGGGTCAGTGAGAGCATCACAGATTCAGGTACAGTTTTTGGTCTTGTCCTACCACTTGGGACTATCTCCTTCAAGTATTACCAATTTTTCACCAGAAATGAGATAGAGTAAGAGTCATGGCTGCCTGAATACCACCTAGTTTCTTCCTCTCATTTCCATGATACCGGAGTCAAAAACATAGAAATATTGGTTTGGTTGTGTGAATATTTTTGTGTTTCAGTTCACCAGTCATGGAAAATAAATGGACATGGTTGCAGTTTGAACTACATCCCTGAGGTTTATTTATGTATTTAAAATATAAGTTTAGTTTTGCAGTTGAGTAAAAGAAGGAGTACTTGGGATAAGTTCAAAATTCACAAAAAGTACAACTTTTGGTTCACAGTATGGGTCAAAGCCCTAGCTATTTATTCTTAGCTGTCTTTTTCAGAGAGAAGTTGAGAAAACATCTTCCTCTTTACTAGAAAGGCCTATGAAAAATGGGTTACTTAATATTCCTCCTCTATTTTCCTCTGGGTAAAGGCACATATTCCTAAATTTAGTAAACTTTAAGTAGATCTTTCTCCCCTTGTCACATCCTTCCTGTTTTGTTCATGATCTAGGGGATTGGGGGAAGTATTTTTTTTAAGTAGGGTTGCTGTTTCTCTTTCTGCTTGAGCATTAAGGATAGATCCTATGTAGTAATTCCTGAGCATCCTGCCCTCAACAGAAGACCAGTGATGAGGTTAATGAGGTGTTGGAAGACGGCAAAACCAACTCCAGTGTTACGCTTTCCAGCTTTTTAATTAGGAGTCCTGATGAATGGCTTGCTTGTAAAATACTCTTTCACTGGGTGACACCCCTACCCAGACAGGAGAGATGAGGAAGCGCATGGTGAGATAAAACATGAGGTGAGAGGGCAGTCAGTCCTCTGCTTTCTCCCAAGTTTGTCCAGCTCACATCCAGGGCCTGTAGCTGTCTGTAGCTGCCATAAATAATGTCCCAGGGGCTTCCAGAGGCTTACAAAGGCTAGAGCTGCCAGTGCAGCATGAATTATCACGGAAACATGAGATAGCTGGGAGCTTTCTCTTGGCATTTTTCTCCTGCAGACCGCTGGGCTGGATCCAGGGTCTCCCACAGTTTTTTGTGTGTGTTTATTAGATGGAGCCTATATGGGCTGTTGTGGAACTGGGTACTTCCAGGTACTCACAGTAATGAAACCAGAAGGTTTTCAGGGGCTATCCTTATTAAACAACCTGGGAGACTTGTGCTTTAAGAACATGCCAGTGGAGCACCTAAGAGGAAGGGTTCTGAGCACTGCCCTCATTGTGCTGTGATAGATGTGTGTTCCAGTATTTTCCAGGACTCTGTGGACATTATCATTGGGGCACAGCCACGTTTCTTTTTCCCAGATGAAAGAAGTTTTGTCCAGAAAAGACATCAAGGCTGAAAAGACAAACAGTGTGA
The DNA here is from genome assembly GCF_001698545.2 of Rhinopithecus bieti. Taxonomy (NCBI): domain Eukaryota; kingdom Metazoa; phylum Chordata; class Mammalia; order Primates; family Cercopithecidae; genus Rhinopithecus; species Rhinopithecus bieti. The sequence goes on from NW_016805589.1 coordinate 1,972,243, forward strand.
CTACATGTGAGTGGATGAGGTGCAGGGAAAGAATCTCTTCTAGGAATAGAAATATAACTCCTGTATTGTAATTGTACAAGTTGTGTTTCCCCCCAGACTGATCTTTGGACAATTTTAAGAGATTAAGAAACCCACAGATATTATACTCAATATCTGGGTGACGGATTCATTTGTACTAAAATGTCAGCATCATGCGATACGCTTTTGTAACATGTCTGTACATGTACTCCTTGATTCTAAAATAAAAGTAGAAAAAAGAAACAGGAAATCAGAGTTGTAAGAGCAGTGATAGCAATTGGTGCCATTTGCTACCCCACTTTTAAAAAATAACTTAGTTGAGCACAGTGTCTCATACCTCTAATCCCAGCACTTTGGGAGGCTGAGGTGGGCCGATCACCTAAGGTCAGGAGTTCGTGACCAGCCTGACCAACATGGTGAAATGCGTCTCTACTAAAAATACAAAAATTAGCCTGGTGTGGTGGCACACACCTATAATCCCAGCTACTTTGAAGGAGGAGAATTGCTTGAACTCAGGAGGTGGAGGTTGCGGTGAGCTGAGGTCGCGCCACTGCACTCCAGCCTGGGTGACAGGGCGAGACTCCGTCTCAAAAAAACAAACAAAAACTTGATTTTTAAAAAATTTGGTGACTCATTCTATGAATTTTAACGTGTGTATAGATTCTTGTAACCACCACCATAATCAGGGTTCAGAACAGTTCCATCACCCACCCCCACTAAGCTCCCTTGTGCTGTCTCTTTATAAGCATATGCTTCCCTGACCCCTAACCTCTGCCAACCACTCATAAGTTCTCTATCCCTATAGTTTTGTCTTCTCAAGAATGTCATGTGCATGGAATCCTACAGCATGTCACCTTTTTGAGATGGGCTTGTCTGACTCACCAAAATGCCTTTGGGATCAATCCAAGTTGTGTGTATATCAATAGTTCGTTCCATTTTATTTCAACATATGGATGTACCACCATTTGATTATTCATTCACTTGATGAAGGACATTTGAGTTGTTTCCAGTTATTCAAGTCCTTTATTATTATTTTTAATTGTGCTAAAACATATACAATTTTCCCCTTTAGCTATCTTGAAGCATACAAATCAATACCTGGTATTAATTACGTTCACACTGTTGTGCAACCATCACTACTATCTGTTTCCAAAATGTTTCCATCACCCCACATAGAAACTGTGTAACCATTAAGCAATAACTCTCCATTTCCCCCAGATCCTGGCAACTTCTCATCTTCTTTTTATCTCTATGAATTTGCCTATTCTAGATATTCTCATATAAATGGAATCATACAATACTCGGCCTTTCGTGTCTGGGTTTTTTCACTTAGCATAATGTTTTTAAGGTTCATCCATGTTGTAGCATGTATCAGCACTTCATTCCTTTTTATGGCTGGGTACTATTCCATTACATGTATACAACACATTTTCTTTATCCACTCTTGTAGGGGACACTTGGGTTATTTATACTGTTTGGTTATTGTGAATAATGTTGCTATTCACATTGGCATACAAGTATTTGTTTGTGTCCCTGCTTTTAATTTTTTTTTTTATTTTGAGATAGGATGTCACTCTGTCACCCCGGCTGGAGTGCAGTGGCATGATCTCGGTTCACTGCAACCTCAACCTCCCCAGCTCAAGCGATTCTTCCACCTTAGCCTCCAGAGTACAGGCACACACCACCACACCCAACTAATTTTCCTTTCCTTTCCTTTCCTTTCCTTTTTCCTTTCCTTTTTCCTTTCCTTTTTCCTTTCCTTTCCTTTCTTTTCTTTTGAGGCAGAGTCTTGCTCTGTCGCCCGGGTTGGAGTGCAGTGGCCAGATCTCAGCTCACTGCAAGCTCCGCCTCCCGGGTTTACGCCATTCTCCTGCCTCAGCCTCCCAAGTAGCTGGGACTACAGGCGCCCACCACCTCGCCTGGCTAGTTTTTTATATTTTTTGGTAGAGACGGGGTTTCACCGTATTAGCCAGGATGGTCTCGATCTCCTGACCTCGTGATCCGCCCGTCTCAGCCTCCCAAAGTGCAGGGATTACAGGCTGGAGCCACCGCGCCCGGCCATAGGTATTTTTTTTAGAGATGGGTTTTCACCACGTTGCCCAGGCTGGTCTTGAATTCCTGGGCTCAAGTGATCCACCCGCCTCCGCTTCCCAAAATGCTGGGATTACAGGTGTGAGCTACTGTGCCTGATCTTTTTTTTGAGACAGAGTCTTGCTCTGTCACCCAGGCTGTAGTGCAGTGGTGTGATCTTGGCTCACTGCAACCTCAGCTTCCTGGGCTCACCTGCTTTTTATTCTTTTGCCACCGCTACTTTTTAATTTAAATTGGCAGGGGAAGGAAGATTTTAGTTCTAAGGATCTGATATTTTGTGTGAATCTAGTCATTGTTCTTTGTATTTTGTAAGCTTAAAGGATTTTAGGAATTCTACCCATTTTTTTGTCCACTAATGTCCCTTGTGTCCTGAGAGGAGGAAGACAGTAGTCAGAATTTGGTTATGGAAAAAGGGGACTCGTGGAAATGACCCAGGGCCCACTGGGGGAGCCAGCCTCTGTTTGCGTGCCCTGGCTTAAGTCGTGGTGTAATCGTTTGCTTGGGTCTGGAAGTAGTCTTTGATAACATCTCATGTGATCGACTTTGTCTGGCCCTTGCTTCATTTCTCCACAGGGTTTGCCAGGCCATTAGGAGAAGACTTAAGGAGATAGGGGCCAAAAGTACCATGTGGGAAGAAGGTTTCACACTCTGCAGGATCTGTTTTTATTTGTAAGATGTGTCTGAACCTACCCAGACTCAGAACTCAGCTAATTCCACACCCATTTAGAATGACTGGTAGTAGGGCCAGTTTGAACTGTAAAGTGTTTGGGAAATAGATTATGATTACCTTCACGGATACACCTTCAAAGAACTTAATAGACTTTCTTTAATTAAGTGATAGCTATAATTTATATTTAAGTAGCTTCATTTGTATACAGTAGGGGCTAAAGTCATTAAAAAGCAATGGTATTTTTAAGTAGTGCAGTTTCTCTTCCAATGTTGCTAGTTGGCCTATTAAATTTCCCCTGATAAACATTGTAAAGATAGGAGTTCAGTCTAGCCTTTCTTATCATGAATTGCCACTCCATAGAGACTAAGAAGTATAAGGTTATCATTCTCTACAGCTGGGCTTGCCCTCTTTGTTGACTGGATATATAGCAGAGTTTTTTTTTTTTTTTTTTTTTTTTTAAATGTGCATAAGCATTCTTTTGCCCCTAGAGTGTAACAAACCCTCCCCTTTACCAGTCCCCTGCCGTAGCCTTCCGCCAAGCCTAATATTCTCACCCCAAGAGATTCTTTTGGCTTAAAACCCTTCTTTCCAGGAAGTTGTTAAATCTAACAGAAAGTGAGAGAGAGAGAGAGAGAGAGAGAGAGAGAGAGAACCAGAGTCCACATACACATTGTTAAGTGTCAGAGAGTTCTAGGAGGGGTGTGTGTGTGTGTGTGGCGGGGGGATGAGTGTGTACGTGTGTGTGTCTGTGTGTTTCTGTTTTATTTTGAAAGGATGAAAGGACTGTAAACCTATTCTGGATCACCTGGATGATCACTCGGGGAATGTCTGACCACACTCTTTCAGTTTCCAGGTTTGCATGGAAGTTGATGCTCACGCAGGGACCAAGGGAAGGCTAATGCTACCCCATCGCAAGGTAGACTGAAGAGAAGACAGAGTGTGAAAACTACGTCATCAGTGGCTCACACTAACTAAGGCATTCCAAACTCAAAAAAGCCTGGTGGTTGATGCCTTATTCATTGCAGGTGAAGGTGAACACAGAGCCAGCTTTGTATGTCCTAAGGTCATTAGGAGTTTTTCACCGAATAGTCTTTTGGGATTAAATTGATTAGCCTTTAAAAATAATGGAACAGAGGTTAACATGGGTTTATCATTAAAAAGGAATAATTACAACAATGATAATAATAACTTATGAAGCCCTTTGTGTGTCCTGGGCACAAGGCTAAATGCTTTCCTTGCATTGTTGCATTGAATCTTCACAACTTCCCCATGAGTAAGTATTCTTACTATATCCACTTTACAGGAAAGTGGATAGAAAATAAGAGGTTCAGTCACTTACCCAAATCACACAGTGGGATTTAAACCCAGGCAGTCTGACTCCAGACCCATCATCGTAAGCCACTATGCTGGCCTCCCACAGTGAAACAGAAAGCATAAAACTATATTGCAGGATTCTAGTTTCTAAGAATCTGGTATTTTGTCTGTGGAAACAACTCAAGCGTCCATCAACAGATAAATGGATGGTGCATTCTGTCACATTTATGTCAATGTTTTGGATTTTATTGGCACTGTAACTTTGTTTTTAATTTATAAATAAATCACATATATATTTACACGTTTGTTTGGGTTTAATAGTTGTTTACTATTAAACAACTTTATAGTTTAAAGAACTATAAGCATATGAGGTTTATACCTAGTTTTATATATTTGTGCATATTTTAGTAATATTATAATAAAAGCGGCTTAGGTCAACACTGGCAGGCCACAGTATTATGTCATTAACACCCTGAACACATTAACACTGTTTACTTTAAATAAAATCCCTTAATAGCCTAAGAGACTGAACCTATTTTGATGGCCGAGAATGAAGAGGTCATGAGAAGGTTCAAAACAGAAGTTCAGAAATGGATCTGCAGTTGGCTATGAGGCACCAACCGGGCGGGGTGATGGTTATTTTCTCTTAGCTTTTTGAAGACCAGATTCTGCTGTCTCCTGGCCACTGTCGTCATGTTGAGAAGTCTGCTGCCACTGTAAATGCCACTGTGGAGGTCATTATTCTTTCCTCCAGCTATTTGTTTTTGTTTGTTTTTTGTTTTTGAGACAGAGTTTCACTCTTGTTGCCCAGGCTGGAGTGCCCAGGCTGGAGTGCAAAGGTGCGATCTCAGTTCATCGCAACCTCCGCCTCCCAGGTTCAAGTGATTCTCCTGCCTCAGCCTCCCTGGGATTACAGGCATGCTCCACCACGCCCCACTAATTTTGTATTTTTAGTAGAGATGGAGTTTCACCGTGTTGGTCAGGCTGGTCTCGAATTCCTGATCTCAGGTGATCCGCCCGCCTTGGCCTCCCAAAGTGGTGAGATTACAGGCGTGAGCCACCATGCCTGGCTCTTCCAGCTGTTTTTAACGTAGTTCCTGTGTCATTCTTCACACTCACAAAGGTGTTCCTAGATGTGGATATGGTTTTATTTGTTCTGTAGGAGGCTCCATTTCCTGCCTGAACCTCAGGATTCTTGTCTTTCCTCAAAACTGGAAAATCATCCGTGATAATCTCTCCACATACCATCTCACCACATTTCCATGCTTCTGTCCTACAGAAACTCCTCCACTCATTCTATTTTTCATGCCTCTACCCTGCTCATTTATCTCACCACATGGCATTCTGGTTAATTTCTGCAAATCTATTTTTCTGTTTTCTGTATTCTCTTCAGATGTGTTCAGTATGTTATTTAACTCATACATTAGGATTTTTTTTTGATGGAGGGGGGAAGTTTATGCCATCATTTACTTTTTAAAATAACTTTACCAAGATTGAATTTATGTACAATAATGCATACCTATTTATTTTTATTAATATTTATTTTGTGAAGTTCAAAATCATCACATTTATTGTTCCTTTAATTTCCCAAGTTTTCTTTTTTTAACTTTCATTTTAGGTTCAAGGGCACACGTGCTGGTTTGTTACATAGGTAAATTTGTGTCATGGGGGTTTGTTGTACAGATTATTTCATCACCCAGGTATTAGGCCTTGTACCCAATAATTAATCGTTTCTGCTCCTCTCCTTCCTTCCATCCTCAAGTAGACCTCAGTGTCTATTGTTTCTTCCTTTATATTTATAAGTTCTCGTCATTTAGCTCCCACTTACAAGTGAGAATGTGGTATTTGGTTTTCTGTTACTGTGTTAGTTTGCTGAGGATAATGGCCTCCAGCTCCATTCACGTTCCCACAAAAGACTGGTCTCATTCTTTTTTATGGCTGCATAGTATTCCATGGTGTATAGGTACCACATGTTCTTTTTTTTTTGTTTTGTTTTGTTTTGAGACGGAGTCTCGCTCTGTCGCCCAGGCTGGAGTGCAGTGGCCGGATCTCAGCTCACTGCAAGCTCCGCCTCCTGTGTTCACGCCATTCTCCTGCCTCAGCCTCCCAAGTAGCTGGGACTACAGGCGCCCGCTAACTCGCCCGGCTAGTTTTTTGTATTTTTTAGTAGAGACGGGGTTTCGCCGTGTTAGCTAGGTTGGTCTCGATCTCCTGACCTCGCGATCCACCCGTCTCGGCCTCCCAAAGTGCTGGGATTACAGGCTTGAGCCACCGCGCCCGGCCCACACAGTTCGTTTTTATCTAGTTTGTCATTGATGGACATTTAGGTTGACTTCATGTCTTTGCTATTGCGAATAGGAGCACATCTGTTTAAATTGTACACTTAGATACGTTTTGATGAATGTATATACCCATGAAATCACCACCACACTCAAAATACAGAACATTTCTACACCCCTAAAACTTTCCTTATGACCCTTGGGAAATTTTCAATAATTATTTCTTCAGATATTTTTTCTACTCCCTCCTCTCTTTTCTTCCTCTGGAATTACAATCATATGTATATTGAACATCTGGATATTGTTCCCCCAGGTCTCTAAGGTTCTCTCCATTTTTCTTCAATCTTCATTCTTTCTGTTGTTTGGGTGTGGCATTTCTGTTGCATTATCTTCATGTTCCTTGATTCTTCCTTCTGCTATCCCCAATATTCAGTTAAACCCATCTAGTGAACTTTTAAAATGTCGGATTTTGTACTTTTCAACTCTAGAATTTCCCTCTTTTTTATTTTATATGTGTTTTAGTTTTAATTTCTCCACTGAGACTTCCAAGCTGTTCATTCAATATATATCACATTTTCCTTGGATTCTTCGAACATATTTGTAATAACTGTTTTAAAGATTTTTGTGTGCTAAATGCAACATCTGGAGCCACTCAGAATCAGTTTCTATTGGTTGCCTTTTTCTCTGAGTGTAGAGTGCACTTTAATGTTTCTTTGCATGTATAGTAATTTCTGGTTGAAAGTTGGGCCTTAAGGCTGAGCACGGTGGTTCACGCCTTTAATCCCATCACTTTGGGAGGTTGGGGCGGGTGGATCACAAGGTCAGGAGATCGAGACCATCCTGGCTAACACAGTGAAACCCCGTCTCTACTAAAAATACAAAAACAAAATTAGCTGGGCATGGTGGCAGGCGCCTGTAGTCCCAGCTACTCGGGAGGCTGAGGCAAGAGAATGGCGTGAACCCAGAAGGTGGAGCTTGCAGTGAGCTGAGATTCTGCCACTACACTCCAGCCTGGGTGACAGAGGGAGACTCCATCTCAAAAAAAAAAAAAAAAAAAGGTTGGGCCTTATAGATAATTCATTGTGGCAACTCTAGATCCTGTTGCATTCTTCTGAGGACTTCTCAGTTTTTGTTCTAGTAGGCAGCTGTCTTCTTTAGTCTCCAACCACAAACTTTGTCCCCTTGTGATACCCAGCAGCCAGTATCTCTCTTCTCATGGCTTCCCATTGCTGCTTTTCTGCCTGCCCCTTTGGGGGTTTTCCCTGTTTCTGTGTAATTTGGTAGTTAGCCAAGGATTTCAGCAGAGACGGAAGTCACCTTCTTTGTGCATTTTCTTGCTTATAGATCTCCCTCTCCCTGATTTGTAGCGATTTGGCTGATTTTAGGCTGTCTCTGACGTTTCAAGGCTACAGGATTCAATTTTCTGCCACCTGAATTGTGCAAGGTTAGGAAATGTACTAAGTCTGTTTGTTTGTTTGTTTTTAAAAGGCAGCACATTCACAAAGCTCTGTATTCAAGGGGAGATTTTGCTCTGGTTTCTGTCCACTTTTTCACCAGGTTCCTCAGGGTCTTTTACCACATATGTGTAGTTTAGCTTTTGGCCAGAGACCTGGACAGAGTTTATACTCAGAGTTTTATACTTCTTCTGTGGTTTTTCTGCTGCCAGTACTTTTCCTGTAGACTTCTAGCTACTTTTCAGCCTTGAACTCCAATCTGTGGAACCCTTAGCTGGTAAGGCTGCGGTTTTTCCATGGCTGTTTTTCACAGCCCTAGCTGTGAGGGTTGGACATCACCCTCGGGTGGGGAAGATATAAACTTGAAATTCCTACTCCTTCCTGTGGCGGTTTTTAAGATTAAAGTCTCCTGCTTCTATCTGCTTTTGGATTCTCTCCAGGGTCTTTAAAAAAGTTTTTTTTTGTTTTTTTTGTTTTTTCCCCAAAACTTTTTATCATTGTTATCAGTGGGAACATTTCAAAACCACTTCAATCCTCTGCCATTTCTGGAAGTTTCTGCCTATTGGGTTTTTAATTTCAGTGTCTCCATTTTTCATTTGAAGTTGTATTTAGTTACTTTCTGAATTAAATCTGCTGGTGTTTATGATAGCCTTTTATTTCTCAATTTTAAGTCCTTTTGAAAACATATTGGATCATTTTAAAGATTCTTATTTTATGGCCTGTATCCAGTCAGTGTCCTGAAGCTTTTGAATGTTCAGTATCTGAAGCCCTTGCATGTTCAGAAGTACAGTTGGTGTGTCTGCTGGCTCTCTCTCATTTGACTTTTGTAAGTAATTTTGAATTATAAGCTATTGATTGGGGTGCAGTAAACATGGAAACACCAAGCATCCTGATTTAGGGCTTTAGATCTACAGAGAGGCTTTTCTTTGCTGTCACCTGGTGTCCCAGGAATATCACGAACCTCTTTCTTATGTTAATTTCTAAGGCTAAGGGTTCCTAGACTAAGCAGGTATAACTTTGTAGCCCAAATCTTCTTAAGGACAGGCTCATGATTATAAAGTCTTGGAGAACTTTCTTCTTCATGGCACAAGGTTGAAGAGAGCTGCATCCTCAGGCCAATGAATAGGCTATTTTTTTTTTGATCCATCCCTTCTCTGACTAGAGTGTAGTTCTTCGAAACTCCTGGTTAACAGATGTCTCAATTGCAGTTCCTGCCTACCTTCAGCTCAAGACCTAGTTTCCTACCTGCTCCCACTCCCTGAGGAGTTTAAAAACCTCATCTACTTGACTAATGAACCCCCAGTACTGCCCACCTACTGCTATGATTTTTTAATTTTCCTCTTTGATTTGACTGTCTACTTTGGGAATTTTAAAACAGAAGTAAAAAGAATAGTGTAATAAACACTCATACACCCACTGCTTAACAACTTACATTAGAGTTTTCCAGAGAACCAGAAGCAACAGGGGGTATGTGTGTGTGTCTGTGTGTATGAGATAGTTAGATATTTATTTTAAGGAATTGGCTTGCACGATTGTGGAGGCTGGCAAGTCCATCATACCTGCAGGGTATGATGGCAGGCTGAAAACTCAAGAGCATGGTAGTACTTGCCTGTAGTCCTAGCTACTTAGGAGTCTGAGGTGGGTGGATCCCTTGAGGCTAGGAATTTGAGGTTGCAGTGAGCTATGATCATGCCATTGCACTCCAGCTGAGAGACAAAGTGAGACTCTCATCTCAAAATAAATAAGGAAAAAATACCTAAAGGAAGAGCCGATGTTGTGGTTTGAGTGTGAAAGCTGTCTGCTGGCATAACTCCTTCCTCCTCAAGGGAGGTCTGTCTTTTTCCTATTCAGGCCTTCAGCTGATTGGATGAGGCCCACCTGCGTTATGGAGGAGAATCTGCTTTACTCAAAGTCTAATTAAGTGTTAACCTTGCATAGCATATACCTTCACAGAAGTATCTAGAATAATACTTGACCAAATATTGATGGACTGTGGCCTAGACACATTGGCACATAAAATTAACCACTATACAACTTAATAATAATTCCCTAATATCCTTCAGTAAATCCTTAATAATTTTTAAATATCATTTAATATCCATTTCATATTCACATTCCTCCAATTTTTTCAAAATTGTCTTTCATAGTTATATTTTGCAAATCAAGTTCCAGTCAAAGACTAAGCATTCATTTAATTATTGCATCTTTTAATTATTCCTTAATTTAAAACAAGTGGAAGAAATCTTCCAGAGAATATGACAAAAAAACACCAAAAGATGGAAAATAAGAGAGAGATAGAAAAAAAAGAATATTAAACGATCAAATCAGGAAGTCAAGCTTCTACTAACAGTAGAGCTGGGTTGGCAGGGGATACTTAATAAATAGATGAGACAATTATCTAAGAAATTGTACCAGAGAATTTCCTAGAACCAAAGGACATACGTTGCTAGATTGGAAGGGCCCACCACAAACTCAACACAGTGAATAAAAATATTCACACTAAGGCTCACTATTAAAACATTTCAAACACTGGAGGTGAAGAAGATACTGAAAACTTCCAGAGGAAAAGAAGGCATGCCATGTAATTGATCAGAAATCAGAATGATATCACACTTTTTCATTTCAGTACTCTTAGGGAACAAAAGAACAATGTCTTCATGTTTATGAGGGAGAATAATTTCCAACTGAAATTTCCATACCCAGCCAGACTGTCACAAAAGTAAAAGGCTAGAATGAAGACATTTTCATGACAAAGCCCCTTTTTAAAAAGGGACTTTCCATGTACCATTTATAAAAAAGCTACTGGAGGATATTTTAAAAGATGGGTAGGTGGGTGAAGAATAAATTAAGAAAGAAGATTCTGTGAGATCCTAGAACAGCCAGTCTAAAACAGGAGGGAGTTATAAGGAATCCCAGGAAAATTGTGGAGGGAAGCCACAGGGTGACTGCCCTGCAGGAGGCCCCGAGAACAGCCTCATGAGTTGGAGAAAGAGATTGGAGGGCTTCAGAATGGATATTGCAATGAAAAGTTGAAGTGATAAGCAATGTAGTTGACTGTACTGAGAGACTTTTTATAGAGTTTTACCAGAAAGTTTGGGCCTGAATTAATGACTTTTTTTTTTTTTTTGAGACAGAGTCTCACTCTGTTGTCCATGCTGGAGTACAGTGGTGCGACCTCAGCTGACTGCAACCTCCGCCTCCGGGATTCAAGCAGTTCTCCTGCCTCAGCCTCCTGAGTAGCTAGGACTACAGGCGCCTGCCACCATGCCCGGCTAATTTTTTGAGTTTTTGGTGGAGATGGGGTTTCACCATGTCAGGATGATCTCGATCTCCTGGCCTTGTGATTCGCCAGCCTTGGCCTCCCAAAGTGCTGGGATTACAGGTGTAAGCCACAACGCCCGGCCTGAATTAATGATAAGCAGGTTGAAAATGGAAGCAATAAAAACCAGACACTGCTGTAAGAGAAGAAACACAATAATCTGTGTGGTCTTTATGCAACTAACAGTTACATAGTTTTACTATGTAAACATTGAATGTTGATCTAACCAATGGTGTGCTGTGGCTACATAGGGAGAGGGCAAATGGCACTGGGATGCAGTGGAGTCTATGTATACATCTGGCTGGCGGATAGGGCAAGAAGCTAAATCCTTATTTCCCATAATGAAGCCAATAGATACTGTTTAATATTGAAGAAAAATCAGGAAATACAATGTCAACATGATAGTTAGAAATACAAAGTTATCAAAAGAAATATCTAGAGGAAATGGAAGTAGTTGCCTCTGGGGAGCAGGAAGTGGGTGCAACGGGAGGGGAGGCTGCTGTGTTTTGTTATAAACCCTATAGTACCATACGACTTTTTAAACTATGGATCTGCATTCATTTGATAACATTTTAAAATAAAAAATTTAAAATTCATTAATTTCAGATTTTGTTTGTTTTGTGATAGGATCTCACTGTGTCACCCAGGCTGGAGTGCAGTGGTGCGATCCCAGCCCACTGCAGCCTCGACCTCCCAGGCTCAACAGATCCTCCCACCTTAGCCTCCCAAGTAGCTGGGACTATAGGCATGTGCCACTACACCTGGTTAAGTTTTGTATTTTTTGTAGAGGGGATTTTGCCACATTGCCCAGGCTGGTCTCAAACTGCTGGGCTCAAACAATCCTCCCGCCTCGGCCTCCCAAAGTGCTGGAATTACAGGCATGAGCCACCACGCCCACCCTAATTTCAGATTTTAAAATACTCTTAGTAACTTACTGTGGCACACATCACCATGCAGTATAACATCATCATGCTGGTGAAGTTCTAAGTCATCGTCACCTTCTTCAGGGCAGGATATTCTACCTCCTAAATTTTCATTGTCCAGTTCAGTAGCCACTAGCCATGCATTGCTATTTCAATTTAAATTAATTAAAATTACATAAAATTCAAATTTTAATTCTTCAATCACACAATTCACATTTCCAAGTGCTCAAGAGTCACATGTAGCTAATGACTACTATACTGTGCAGCACAGATATCATGTCCATCATTATAGAAAATTCTATGGACAGTACTACCCTAAATTGTTCTCAGATTTATCCCTTCTTCCCAGCATGTTGCCATTCTCTCTGAGGCAGTATAGAGTAGTGACGGAAGGTGTGGACCCTGGACTTGGAATACATGAGCTCAAGTATGGGTGTCATCATTTACTTGCTGTGTGACTTTGGGTATATCATATAACCTCTTGGTGCTTCAGTTTCCGCATCTATAAGATGAAGATACTAAGAGCATCATCACCTCCTGAGGGTTGTAAGGGTAGACTGTGATAATGTATTTATATTAAGTGCCTAGCACCATGCCTGGCCCATGGGAAACAGCCAGTAAAGGTTGCCTGCTGCAATTACTCTTCCTCCTCCTCCTCCTCCTCTCCAACTCCCCATATCCTGTCAGCCACTTCTGAGCTCACATGCAGCCCTGAAGGACAGTTCCCAATCAAACTCAAACTTCCCACCTCAAAGCCCACCTCTCTCTCTCTCTCTCCCCAAGGTGCTCCAGGAGCTTGTCATTCCAGAGGCAGAGCAGCCCAGAAGTCCTGGGATTTACACCTCCAGTAGAAACCAACCAGAGAAGGATGGAAGTCAATGGGTAAGTACCCCAGCTTCCCTTGCTGGGCAATTCTGAGGTGTTTCCTCCACAGTCCCTCAGAGCGCCCCCATTGGAATTGAGACCAGTTTTCTACAGCAGTGACCTGCTCAGGGATATGCCCTTTTTTGGCCCTTCTCCCTTCCACGTCTGCCTTTCTCCTCCCTCAACTTGTACTTGGACTTTCCTCTCAACCTGCACCCAAGTCATGGTCTCAGGGTCTGTTTTGGGGGGACCCACGCCAAGACTGTCATTATCATCGTCGTTGTCAATTCATTTTCTTTTTTTTGAGACAGAGTCTTGTTCTTTTGCCCAGGCTGGAGTGCAGGGGCATGATCTCAGCTCACTGCAACCTCTGCCTTCTGGGTTCAAGTGATTCTCATGCTTCAGCCTCCTGAGTAGCTGGGATTATAGGCATGTGCCACCATACCCAGCTAATTTGTGTATTTTTAGTAGAGATGGGGTTTCACCATGTTGGCCAGGCTGGTCTCAAACTCCTGGCCTCAAGAGATCCTCCTGCCTCGGCCTCCCAAAGCACTGGGATTACAGGCGTGAGTCACTGTGCCTGGCCAATTTATTTTCTCCTTATCTCAAGACTAACCTCCTGCAGGAGCCTCCTGGTTGATTTTCCCACCTTCTTTTCCACGGTACAGTTAGAGCTATCTCAGTTTAATCAAAATGTCAAGTTATGACTTACCTGCTTCATATCTCCACTGGTTTCTTCTTGCCCAAAGGCAGAGTGGAAGCTTAGTCCTGCAATAAAGAACCTTCCCAAATTCTCCTGATTTGTGAAGTAAGTTTCCTACTTTACCAGCTTCACCTCTGGCAAGTTGTGCTGCTCAACATCCTTTAAACCTGCTGTTCTTGTACTTGGGCCCAAACCCGTCCTGTGTCCTCTGACTGGAGTCCTAATAATAGCAGTAATAGTAAATACTCATGGACCACTTTCCCTGTGCCTTGCAGTGTTTCTGTGCAATCTGTGTGGCTTAGTTCACTGAATCCTCATGCCAACTGAGTGAAGAAGCTTACGCTATTCTCCCCGTATTAGAGATAGGGAGACCAAGTCTTACGGAAATCACAAATACAGTAATAGCATCAGAGGACTCCTGAGCTTGTGCCCTCTACTTGGCAGGAAAGTGATGTCACACACACATAGTTAACTCACAGGAAAGAAACTTTACTTAGCAGAGAGAAAAGAAAAAGTCGCAGTTAATAGTGTGGGTGATCTGCTCATCCTTCTACTCCTTGCATTTGTGCTCCCAGGCCAGTGAGAGGTGAGGTGGGAGTCTGCTGTTGCCCCAGTTTTCTGGGCCTCTCATTCCAGGAGCACTTTTTGGCTAAGGGTGATGATGGTGCTTAATTATTCACTATATTCATAGGATGTAGCCCCCAAGCACATGTCAGTGACTTCCTCTGGTGCCCAGCTGAAGAAGCAGTGATCTGTGATCTGTTTCCATGTGGGAGGAAGGAACGGCCATGTTGGATTGGCCCAAGGATGGTACATGCGTCTCCCTGCAGGCTTGTCAGGGGTGACTTTGACCACGTGTGGCTCCCTTTCATGCGCAACTCTTTGGTATCTAATCCATGAGTGAGGTGAGACTCCATGGTCCTGCTTCCTTTTCCTACTTCCCCACCTGGTAGACACCTGCTGTCTTTGTCTGGGCTGCTGTAAAAACATACCACAGACTGAATAGCTTGTAAGAAATTTATTGTTCACAGTTCTGGAAGCTGGGAAGCTCAAGGTCAAGGCACCAGCAGATTTGGTGTCTGGCAAGGGACAAGCCTTCTGGCTTTGTCCTCACAGTGGAAGAGACAAGGCAGTTCCAGCAAGCCTCTTTTATACCGATGCTAATTCCTTTGGGAGGTCCTACCTCCTAACACTACCACACTGGTGATTCGGTTTCAACACATGAATTTTGGGGACATGCGAACATGCAAACCGTAGTGCCTGCTTGTCTCTTCTGATAGAGCTGAAACGTTACTCGTCTGGGAAGTCTTCCCTAACTCCCCTGAGTAGAATTTTCCCTCCTACCTGTGTTCTGGTAGCATCCAGTCCATATTCCTCTTAGTGCTCTCCTGTTACATTCTAATGATTTGTTCATATATCACATTCACCAGCCAAGTTGTGAATGTGAACCTCTTGATAGTGTCGGTTTTTTGTTCTCTGGATTCGCTGGTGTCTGTTACAATCCCTTCTTCCAAACCAGGAATTCAGAAAGTACTTTATCGCTTGGTTGTCAGGAAGGCAGATCTCCTCTCCATGCCTTTTAAACTTTTTTTTTCTTTTTTTTTTTTTT
>NW_016805589.1:1987896-2004203 GCF_001698545.2 Rhinopithecus bieti
GCCATTCTCCTGCCTCAGCCTCCCAAGTAGCTGGGACTACAGGCACCCGCCATCTCGTCCGGCTAGTTTTTTGTATTTTTTTAGTAGAGACAGGGTTTCACTGTGTTAGCCAGGATGGTCTCGATCTCCTGACCTCATGATCCGCCCGTCTCGGCCTCCCAAAGTGCTGGGATTACAGGCTTGAGCCACCACGCCCGGCCTTTAAACTTTATTTTTTTATTTTTTCTGAGACAAGAGTCTCACTCTGTCACCCAGGCTATAGTGCAGTGGCATGATCTCGGCTCACTGTAACCTCTGCCTCCCAGGTTCTTCTTGTGCCTCAGCCTCCCGAATAGCTGGGATTACAGGCATGTGCCACCATGCCTGGTTAATTTTTGTATTTTTAGTAGAGATGGGGTTTCTCCATGTTAGCCAGGCTGGTCTCGAACTCCTGACCTCAAATGATCCACCTACCTCGGCCTCTCTAAGTGCTGGGATTACAGGTGTGAGCCATCACACCTAGCCCCATGCCTTTTAGAAAAAGGAATGAGATCAATTCAGAGTGGTTATTATAAAGCATCAGTCATGTTTCTCATAGAACCTGGAATACCAAAAACATTTTGTCTCTATTCACTTTATTTCCCTTTGGTTTATTTGTCTTTTCCATGGGATCACTATTTGACCTTAGGACTCTAAGGAGCTAGTTTCTGAAAAGTAATGTGAGCTGTTGAGTTTTCCTCCTTAGATCTATAAAAACATGTATATTATCTATTTTCATACCCAGATTAAGACATTGCCTCTAGCCAGCCAATTCCCCCTCTCCTGTCCCTGAATCATGGAACTGGCACCATCTCTGCAAAGTTTCCTAGTTGTCTTTCTGTTTTTGTAGCTTGTGAAAGATGTGGTTTTAGTTGTGTGATTCTTTTAAGCTGCTTCATTTGTTTTGGACTGAATAGTAGCATAGCTACCCAAACTTGGACAGAAACATCAAATTCAGAATCTCTGGAAGTACAGCAATAAGAAGCTAATTACTTCATGTTTTCGATATGAATGAGACTCAGATACAGAACAGAATCACTGCTTCCCTGTTCTAACTCCCACCTCAGCTATGCTGGCAAACTTTGTTTTTCCTTTTGGGTTTAAGGGAATATGTTGGGAATAAAAAGCATTTTCCTCTACTCCACCTGCTGAATGGAATGAATAAAAGCCTCCATGAAAGATCTAAGTATTTAGCAAATACAACTTCAGCTTCCAAAGTTTCATGTCTGAAATAAATTTCAGAGTTTCAGATTTGAGTTCAGGCCAGATACATGCAAGTTGATACTGATTATTTGTGTCCTTTGGCAGAGGGTCTAGGGAAGTGTTATAATTCAGCTGTGTGGGGAGAGAGGATGATCGTGTATATGTGGCTTCTCCGTGGTTGTCTGCAGATGGTGGAGAATGGAGTCCACCAGCTTCCCTCTTCTATCACTGGCTTCTACCTCCCTGGCTGGCCTCCCTTCATCCCCTGCCACCCCTTGCTTTCTATACTTGAGCCTCACTGGCATCATGCTTCTTCCTGCCACAGGGCCTTGGCATATGTTGCTGCCTCTATCTGGAGTGTTCTTCACAAGTCTTGCCATATCTCTTTAACTAGTCCACTCTTACTCTTCCTTCAGATATCAGCTCACTTCCTGGGAGAAGCTTTTTTTTTTTTTTTTTTTTTTTTTGAGACGGGGCTGGAGTGCAGTGGCCAGATCTCAGCTCACTGCAAGCTCCGCCTCAGCCTCCGGAGCAGCTGGGACTACAGGCGCCCGCCATCTCGCCCGGCTAGTTTTTTGTATTTTAGTAGAGACGGGGTTTCACCATGTTAGCCAGGATGGTCTCGATCTCCTGACCTCGTGATCCGCCCATCTCGGCCTCCCAAAGTGCTGGGATTACAGGCTTGAGCCACCGCGCCCGGCCGAGAAGCTCTTAAGTAAAATGAAGTGAAATCCCCTTCTTATATGGTCTGAGAATACTGGATACTTCTTTGCAAGCAGCTGTGACAGTTGCAGTTTTACATTTCTCTGTGTGATTCCTTGGGTAAATTACTTCCTAAAGTGTGGTATATGTATGACGGGACAGATGATATGTGGATGTCCTTTTATGACGTTAAAGTTATTGTTTATTTTAATGTGTATTAGAAGAAATATCTATATGGTACTACTAGTAGTGAATACTTATACTTTTATGAGTATTTTTGCATACAATGGGCCTTAAAGTAGATAAAACAATCCATCTTACATAAACTATATGAATTAGAAGTACCATAATCAGACTTCATTTTGCCCCCATGATTCAATTACCTTCCATCGGGTCCTTCCCATGACGCATGGGGGTTATGGGAGTTACAATTCAAGATGAGATTTGGGTGGGGACACAGCCAAACCATATCATGGGCTGGTCTTGAACTCCTGGGCTTAGGCAGCTTCACTTCATTTCACTCAAGAGCTTCCCCCAGGAAATGAGCTGTTATCTGAAGGAAGAGTAAGAGTTGACTAGTTAAAGAGATATGGCAAGGCTTGTGAAGAACACTCCAGATAGAGGCAGCAGCTCCTTCCTGTGGCAGGAAGAAGCATGATGCCAGTGAGGCTCAAGTACAGAAAGCAAGGGGTGGCAGGGGATGAAGGGAGGCCATTATGGTACTTCTAATTCATACAGTTCATATGGCAAAAATTTTGGAAGCAGTATGCAAATAGCTGAAATTTGAGAAATGATGTGTTCATCAATATCTGTCTCCCTTTATGAGAGTGTAAGCTCCAGGAAAGAGGTTTTCTGTGCACTCTTGCACCCACCAGACCTAGTACATATTTAGGTCTTAAGAAATATTTGTTGAAAGAATAAACAAGTGATTGAATGAAAAACCTAGTGATTTAACAAGTGCCCCTCCCAAGTAACATTGGAACAGGTGATTAGAAAGAAGGTTAAGGTTTTATTGAGGATCATCCATATAGATTGCAGGCAGGGGATAGGATGGAGCTTTGTGGACTTAGAGTGTTCAGCTTCAGATGCCCAGAGACTTGGCAGTCACAGGGCTGCAGGGGACCATGCCTGTTACCCTACTCAGAACAGTTCAATAGCATCCTGGGCAGGTATTGTCACAGGATAGATTCCTTGGGAAGCAGACTCTGAGATGCAGATTAGCACATGGGAACTTTACTACAGAGTGTTCTTAGAGCGCCTGTGGAAGAAAAGGAACCAAAATAGGGCAGAAGGAGAAGGTGGGACATTCCCAATAGAGGCCTCTGCTTACCCTATGAAAAGTTTTGAAGCCGGAATGATCCTTTAGAACTGTCTAAATAATTAGGCTGGGTGTAGTGGCTCATGCCTGTAATTCCAGCACTTCCGAAGGCCGAGGCAGGTGGATTGCCTGAGCCCAGGAGTTCAAGACCAGCCCATGATATGGTTTGGCTGTGTCCCCACCCAAATCTCATCTTGAATTGTAACTCCCATGATCCCCATGTGCCATGGGAGGAACCCAATGGGAGGTCATTGAATCATGGGGGCAGGTCATTCCTGTGCTGTTCTCATGATAGTGAATAAGTCTCACAAGATCTGATGGTTTTATAAAGGGCAGTTCCCCTGCACACACTCTTTCTTGCCGGCTGACATGTAAAACATGACTTTGCTCCTCATTTGCCTTCCACCGTGATTGTGAGACCTCCTCAGCCATGTGGAACTGCGAGTCATTTAAACCTCTTTCCTTTATAAATTACTCAGTCTTGGGTATGTCTTTATTAGCAGTGTGAGAACAGGTTAATCACCCTGGCTCTAAAAACAAACAAACAAACAAAAAGAATTATACACCTGTACACCTGTGTAGACCACTTCGGGAGGGGTAAGACCTTGGGTAACAACTTTCTTCATCAAGGCCATCCTTGAAGGTGCTGATGGCTAAGGCCAGTCTGTAGGTAATACTGTCAGCGGCTGAGAGAGTGATTTCTGAAGAGAAATCTGGGTGACACATCACAGAGTCCATCATAGGTGTCTATCCAGGCTCTATATGAGACCTCTCTATGAATATTTGAGTGGCAGATGCCAATCGCTATCTGTAAATGTGTTTCAACCATGATTGGAATGGCTTTCGTTCTTAGAAAGTTTTTTGATTTACATTGAACCAAAAAACATTTTATTTATTTATTTATTTATTATTTTTTGAGACGGAGCCTTGCTCTGTTGCCCAAGCTGGAGTGCAGTGACGCCATCTCAGCTCACTGCAAGCTCCGCCTCTTGGGTTCATGCCAGTCACCTGCCTCAGCCTCCTGAGTAGCTGGGACTACAGGTGCCCACCACAAAGCCCGGCTAATTTTTTTTGGATTTTTAGTAGAGACAGGGTTTCACCGTTTTAGCCAGGATGGTCTCGATCTCCTGACCTCGTGATCTGCCTGCCTCAGCCTCCCAAAATGCTGGGATTACAGGTGTGAGCCACCGCTCCTGGCCTTGAAAAGCACTCCTCGTCAAGTTCTGAATGCCTCTACTCATTTTGATGACCAGAGCAAGAAGAACAATATGACCCTTGAACTAGCTGAAGAGAGCTATGGTATCTTTTAAATCTTCTCTTAACTAAACAAATCTCATTTCTTTAGCTGTTTTTTGTTTGTATGTTCTGTTTTTTATGGTCATCTGTTATTCTCCACATAATTTTGTTTTAAAATTTATCAAAGTTTATTTAATATGCAGCATCCAGAATATTATCTGGATAACAGTCCACATGTGGACTGACCAGCTGAAACTACAATAGGGGAATTATCATCATCTAGGTCTTATTAAACTTGGAGTCAACTAAGATTCTCATCTTTTTCATATGCACTGCTGCGGAACAAGATCTCTCCAAATATGGATTCATGAAATTGATCACTTGGAACCTAAATGGGGCCTCTAAAAGGTTATTTTTAGTCCTAGCTTATTATATAATATATAAGATTATATTTATTATAAAATAATGGTATATATTTATTTAATCTTTACTATATGCTAGATATTATGTTAAAAATACTTGGATGCCTCCCTCTCATTTAATCTTCCCAACAACTCTGTGAGGTTGATACTATTTGTATCCTCATTTTACAGAGGACGAAATGGAGGCACAGACAGATTAAGTAATTTGCCCAGAGTTACAAAGTCAGTAAGTGGAGGAGTCAAGATTCCAACCCTGGCTGTCTGACCTCAAAGCTGTCTGCTTCTGTATCTGTGTCTTACGTTGATTTGTGCTAATTTAAATTAGGGAATGACTTACCAATATGTAAAGATAGTACCTTGAACATACCTAGTGTTCTTCTGAGAATCTCAGAAGGCTTAGAAATATAGCATTTTTTTTTAAAGGAAATAAAGCCAAAAATATTAGCACTTTCTCCACCACTATAGTAAGTTTTTTCAGAGAAAGGACCACCTTTTTTCATCTTTGAATACTCTGTATCTAGCATAGTATCTAAATCATGTTTATGACAGTTACCAGTTTATTGCTTTTCTGCTCCAAATCTACTCTTTGCATGGTTTTGCTATACTGAAGCTGAACCCTGAAAACATTTCTATACCAGCTGATATGAAGTAACGTTTGTCAGTAGAGGGCGCTAGGGGGGACACTATCAGAAGAAGGGGCATTTCTTTGGGGTTCTTTTTTTTTTTTTTTCTTTGAGACGGAGTCTGGCTCTGTCGCCCAAACTGGAGTGCAATGGCCGGATCTCAGCTCACTGCAAGCTCTGTCTTTCGGGTTCACGCCATTCTCCTGCCTCAGCCTCCCGAGTAACTGGGACTACAGGCGCCCGCCACCTCGCCCGGCTAGTTTTTTGTATTTTTTAGTAGAGACGGGGTTCACCGTGTTAGCCAGGATGGTCTCGATCTCCTGACCTTGTGATCTGCCCGTCTCGGCCTCCCAAAGTGCTGGGATTACAGGCTTGAACCACCGCGCCCGGCCTCTTTGGGGTTCTTATACTTTTCTTGTGGCTCCTATGTTTCTTCTTGCTCCTATGGTGCAGTGGCCACTGGGCAGCTCCCTGTGGAGACTTGTTGGTGCACACCTTTTGGCGAGTTTTGCTGGCACTCCAGCAAAACTTCCAGAGAGTTTCACCAGCATTCTAGTGGGAATGAAGCACCTTGGTGAAATTCTTCACCATCCAGTGGGCCACGGCCACATCTCGAATGCAGCCTGAATCTCATCTTGAGAGTATGTCTTCTTTCAAATGAGTTCCTTCCTTGAGTACTCTCCTCAGCTTGGAAGATAGTAGTTGCTCCCTACACCTGCTATTCCAATGTTTTTTAGAGATCTCCTTACCCTTCTTAAAGTTAATGCCTTTTACTAGTTAACAATTCTTTCCATTAAAATGTCCCCTCTGTTCAAATGATTGGTGTGGTTTCTGTCTCCTGACTGAACCCTGACTAATATAGACAATAAATGGTTAATGGATAGGCTGGGCATAGTGGCTCACACTTGTAATCCAGCACTTTGGGAGGCTGAGGCGGGCAGATCACTTGAGGTCAGGAGTTTGAGACCAGCCTGGGCAACATGGCAAATTCCTGACTAAAAATACAAAAATTAGCCAGGCATGGTGATACTACTTGTCTGTAGTCCCAGCTACTCAGGAGGCCGAGGCAGGAGAATCACTTGAACCCAGGAGGCAGAGGTTGCAGTGAGCCAAGATCACGCCACTGCCCTCTAGCCTGGGTGACCGAGTGAAGTTTTTTGGAGTTATACATTTTCTCTTTCTTTCTTTTCTTTCTCTCATACCTGTCCTTCACTTCCTTCCTTTCTTTCCTTCTTTCTTTTTCTTCCTTTCTTTCCTTTTTTCTTTCTTTTCTTTTTTTCTTTCTTTCCTTTCTCTCTCCCCCTCTTTTCTCTTTTCTTTCTTTCCTTCCTTCTTTCTCTTTCTTTCTCTCTCTTCTCTCTTTCTCTCTTTTTTCTTCTCTCTTTTCTCTTTTCTTTTCTTTTTTTTTCTTTTCTTTTCTTCTCTGTTGCCCAGGCTGGAGTGCAGTGGTGTGATCTCGGCTCACTGCAACTTCCCCCTACTGGGTTCAAGCAATTCTTATACATTTTCAAGCAATCTGTAAAACCTACCTCTTTTTGGCCAGGCACAGTGGCTCATGCCTGTAATCCCAGCACTTTGGGAGGCCGAAGTGGGTGAATCACGAGGTCAAGAGATAGAGCCCATCCTGGCTAACGTGGTGAAATGCCGTCTCTACTAAAAATACAAAAATTAACTGGGTGTGGTGGCGGGCGCCTGTAGTCCCAGCTACTTGGGAGGCTGAGGCAGGAGAATCACTTGCAACCCTGGAGGCGGAGGTTGCAGAGAGCCGAGATTGTGCCACTGCACTCCAGCCTGGTGATACAACGAGACTCCATCTCAAAAAAAAAAAAAAAAAAAAAAAAAAGCCTACCTTTTTTTCACCTCAATTAAGTATACAGCAGATTTCAGTGGTACCAAGGATATGGAAACGTATTTCCCTCTCATGTGATCTTTCTGCACAACCATCTTGGATTTGCAATTTTGTCCTGTATTAGCAGAAACGATCTGCCCAGTCTTGAAACTTGTACTATTTCCTGGGTCAATAGCACGGCCCCTAATGCAGGTGTTCTATTTTGAGAATGCAATAGATTTTACTCTTCATTTCCACAGGAAGTTGCTAAATTCTTAATACAGTTGATATTCCCAGGCTCTGAACAGTCTTGTTTTCTAATCCATGCAAATTATATACAAGTTAGTATATAATACGTTCCTACAACTTATTTTGGAGAATAAGGCATATTCGAAAATAATCCAGCTTCTTATTCTTATGTATCTATGGGTCAGACTTAAAAAAATTATTTCCTAAGAAAACATGAAATGTGAAAATCACAGTGAAGTGTGTCTCTGTGACAATTGGCACAAATTGACTATTTACATCTCTATCCCCAAACACTTTGGCCAAGTGAACCAAATCCTTAAATTGAACACAGTTCCAAACAGGGAGTGCCCAACCCTTCATTAAGGCTGATAGAAAAGCACATCAAGGACATGTGAGGTTTTCCTTGTTTATGTAATGAAACAGACACCAATGTTTAGCTGCTGAATGTGTAAATATAGCCTGCGTGACAGTGGGGAGCTAAGAAGGAAGGAAGCAATTTGGGAAATATCCCCTTCCCACATCACAAACATTCTCAGAACCATCAGAAGACCCCAAAGCTAGGTCCTACAATATGTGCGTTTTATAAAGCAAACCCACCCTCTGGCTTCGGGCTGTGTGTGACCTGGTTTCTCTTTTTAATTTTATAACTAGGGTGGAAAGCTAACAGTGTAGTATGTCATGGTCAATATGTCAACCACAAAGTGGGTCCAACGTTGCAGAAAGATTCCAATAGTCATTTAGTACATTTCCCTTGTAACTTGAGAGAATGGTAGTTGAATCACTAGGGTCTGGAGTCCCTAGTGTCAGATCCCCAAACCTGAAGCTCTGAGTTCTGAGTCGATTTTAGTGTACATTTATGTACAATGGCAAGAGGAGTTTTTTCCTGGGGGTGGAAGACAGCTTTAGGGAGTGGATTCGAAGGAGGGGGTGCCGCTTTTACTAGCCATTATTTCCGTTTTAACAGTCGTCAAACAAATCATCCCTAGTCATTTTGAAGTGGAGAACATACAAGTCCTGCTGCTCAGTTGGGCTTAAATATTTCCACATTGTCACTAATGCTTCTAAAAATACTTTTTGTTAATTTGTGAAAGTGTAGTTGACAGCACATTTTTGTTTGATGAGCGACTACTACCATACTAGCTAATATAACAACCCAAAAGTGCTTAGGATTGGAGATTCCTCCTCCCTTCCCATCCCATGATGAATAGGACATCACTCAGAGAAATATGAAAAGTGAAGACTATATTTGTGTTTTTCTCTTTGTGGTCAAGTTCACTGACAGGAGGTCCATTCTCAGCCACCCGCACCCCACCAAATATTTAAGACATAGAATTACTTTGTTGAGTTGGTTCAGCCGAGATGGAAAATGCAGATCCCTGTATAAGCTGCATTCCAGCAGCAATGGTGTTTAGCTTAGGACTGAGCCAGGAATGGCACACTTTTTAAAAGGTAGATAAGAGGTAAGAGAGGATCATTTCCAGAGAGTGATAGTAGCTGGGGAAGCTGCATAGAGGCCCCAGGTTATAGCCTTTTCTTGGTTCAATCTGCTTTTTATGTTTTTATTAGAAGTGGTTAAGAACTAGGAATTGGTGAGGGGTTGGGGAGGCAACAGAGAGGAATGAAGTGAAGACTGTGGGAGTTAGGGAGGGAGTGACCTCAAGACCCAAAGTGATGAGAATTCCAAAGGACGGAGAGGGAGTCAAAGGCTCCAGGGCTTCCAAGAGCAGAAAAATTTGCTAGACCAGCCTTGGAGGCAGCAGTGGGCTCCCATGGAATCTGTTCCATTACATTCATTTTACATGATTAGCAGCAAATCAGGCTAAAAGAGTTAACAGAGCCTTCAAAACAGATGGTTCCTGGGTAACAGGATGTCCTCTTGTCTTGTTTACTCAAGAACAAACTGTGTCTTTGAAAACACTAAACCCTTAACACAAGATACTCATTGGGTCTTGCCATCTTTGGGAAGAACAGTTGCTTTAAGTCAGTGTTTTTCAAACTGCAGTTCTGACCCATGAATGTTGTGAACCAAGTTAAATGATGTTTGACCAGTGTGTTTTAGTGGAATGTAACAGCAAAATCAAAGTGCCTCTCATCTAGTTTTGTGAAATTTTTGTTTCAGTGGTGTATATGTATAACAGTATGTATGTGCCAGGTTGTAATGGAAAATGTAGTTCTTATGGTGGAACAAGATCCAAAAAGTAGAAAATATTGCTTTATGCAACTTTAGAAGGGAAAGAAGGGATTGAGTGTAGTATACCAATATTGTAGTATGTAATTAGCAGAGTGAGCACACACTGCCCACCTTTTTCCTTAGATGACGCGTATGCATCTGTGTGTGTGATTCCATATGCTGTGCTAGGCAGCAGCATACTTCCTCCTAAGGATGTCATAAGATCCAGAGGTTTATTTAAGGAAATACTGCTCAGAATGATAATTTAGAAAATCTGAGAAGCACATCTACAGCTCCACAACAGGGCTCTTAAAATGAAGAGACCGGCCAGGCGCGGTGGCTCAAGCCTGTAATCCCAGCACTTTGGGAGGCCGAGGACGGCGGATCCGAGGTCAGGAGATCAAGACATCCGGCTAACATGGTGAAACCCGTCTCTACTGAAAAATACAAAAAACTAGCCGGGCGCGCGAGTTCGCGTGGGCGCTGTAGTCCCAGCTTACGCGGGAGGCTGAGGCAGGAGAATGGCATCAAACCCGGGAGGCGGGAGCTTGCAGTCGAGCTGAGATCGGCCACTGCACTTCAGCCTGGAGACAGAGCCAGGATCCGTCTCAAAAAAAAAAAAAAAAAAAAAAAAAAAAAAAGATGAAGAATCCACTCTTGCCATTGACTTAAAATTGTAAATAAGTCCTTAAATGTTTTTTGTTGTTGTTGTTTTCAGGTCATATCATATCTTTGCCTAAGCACCAGCCAGTCACCTCAACAATAGTAGCATAATTTTACATGGTTTATGTTAAGAAGAAAAAGTTTCACCTGAGTTATTTGTGGTGCCTGACTCCTCAGGAGGCAGATTTCCTGTATATGTATATTACCCTAACAGAAATGTAGGAGATCACCCATACTGCCTTCTGTTTCCAAACACATTGAAAAATGTTTCTACCTTCGCATTCCCTGTTAGCCTTTAAAGTCTGACATCTGGTGACAAGGTAAGTATAGAAAACTAAGCAGCCACACCTCAGGGATGCCAGGGAAGTCCTTTGATAGAAAGATGAGGCAACAGGATGCTCAGAAACTCAGAGGCATTATCACCTGTTATTGGAACATTTATTAATATTTGTAAGGTGCAGACTATGATACACAAAAAGACAGTGATGTGAAATGACAGGCGTCTTCATCAGAGGTCTGCTTTGCAGCCTGTGAGTTTAGTTGTCAGCAGTACACTCAAGGCTGACAACTTGGAGACTTGGGTTCCGTTGCCTCTGATATAAAGCAAGGACCTTCAGTAACAGCTGATGCTCCAATCAGTTTTTTGTTCATACTCACTGTTGGCCATAGGAATCTTTCTTATCATTCCTTCCAAGGAAACCAATACCTACCTCTACCACCATCACATTGCAAACAACCAAAGGCACACATGTTCATGATGCTTTGTTCAGAGCTGGCCCGAAAATGAATTCACATGACAGGAGCTGGCTATGAGACTTACTTAAGACAGCAATGGGAATGTCCCCAGGTTAATGAACTAGAGCATGTTCAAAACAGAGCAGGGAACTACCGACCTCTTCCTTCTAGATCTGACAGGCTATTTGGCTGATTTGAAAGCAGTCCCCCTGAAGCTGATCCGGTTCTAAAGTTGAAAATGCTAAGTTTACCTTGCCATGTCCTCTGACATTTTGAGAGGGGTTTATTTTATGCTGGGGGTTGCTGATTCTTCCAAAATCTGGGTTTCTGGGATTTGCTGTTTATTCAGCAGGAACCTACAAAGTCTGTGTTTATTCTTGACTGAAAGAATTGAATCCACAGCATCTTTCATCATAAATATAATGCCCTGGGAGAAGATACAGCAGCAAACCAGACAGACAAGGTCCCCAGTATCCAGTACAGTGCCTAGCACAAAGTAGGCAACCTAATAGTCATTGAACAGATATATGAATGGTATCTGGGTTGAGGTGGTCGAGGTCACATTGGTGTTTTTACTACAATGCTTTGCATCTCTGAAATCACAGACTTCCATTTCACATGTTAGCAATGGCATTTAATTTTCCTTGGCCAATGTTATGCTTGAGTTTGATTCATACAATAAAAAGTATGGACCATTATAATTATCTTAGATTTCCTCTCTGAGTATCTTTTTCTGGTCAAACCTTCATACTAAAGAGATGTTAAGCCACACTGCTTTTTCTCTAACTTGCCTGCAAAGATTTACTAAAATAAAACAGATTGATCTTATCCAAGTAACAAAAACAAAAATGTTATGAAATCATTTTGCTGCCCAAATCTAAAATACTATTATTAACCATAATGTCAACTTACTTGGGTCGATTCTTCAATTGCACTATGCTTTGAACAAATTGTCATTTTCCTTCCATTCTAAATATGACAGTTCAGTTATTAAGGAATTGTTTTTAGTTAACAATTACTTCAATTTCATATGAAACATGAGCTAATACTCTCATCAATTTTCATTCACAATTATCATTGCTCAAGAGTTCCTGCTTTCAAAAGAAAATTTGTAATAGCACAGTGGAAAACAAAAATCTCATTTTATAGGTAAATGTAAGTATCAGATAATTGAGTAGCTTATACATTGTATCCTATTACTATCATTCTCAGTGCCTGAATACTAATCAGTTTAACTGCTTTCAAGCTATATATTTTTAAATGTAACTAAAACATACAGTCTCACAGTAAATTTCAATGGCTTATTAAAGGCCTTTACATGGCATCAGTATCATATGTTAGAGATGAATGGTGTTTCTAATTTGCTAGCCACTTGGGTCAAGTTTAAGCAGGAAGCGTTAAGTAATGGTAATACAAAGTCTCTTGGGAAAGCTGTTGGTGAGGGTTTAACATTTTTGAAGTATGTTTTTGTGTATCTTTGAAAGGGGCATTTTATAGGCATTGGGCCAAAGCATCTTAAAATCATGTTCCTTAGTACAGGTATAACTACTGTCAGTGCTGCCTGACTGCTCAGGTAGACTCATGAGGTGTGCGTTTTTACGGGTGAGTTGAGGTCAGGTGAGGTTCGGCGAGTTGAACCACCTTCAGCTGAATAACGCTTCAGCTGAATAACGCTCTTTAGGACCAGGATCCTGCTCCTTTACGTATGGCGGGTAAGGCAGCAGTATCGTCAGCACCTGCACCCGGGGGCCGGATGGAAGTGCAGAAACTCTGCCCCCAACCCACTGAATCAGAATCTCCCTTCAAACCAGGTCCCCAGATGATCTGCAAGCACTCCAGTGTTGGAGAAGCACTGGGCTAGGACCCCAAAGCCTCTGCTTACCAGGGGCCAAGCACAATGTGTGGCATTACTTTCTCTTTCCTTCTCCTTCTGAAATCATCCTCTTTTTATGATATCCCCTCAGACAGTTTCCCTTTCTTTCTCTTCACTCCCACTCTCAGTCCCCAGATCCACATGAATTTCCCAGCTCTGATAGCCTTGCTTGTTATCAAGAAACCACTTCTAGTGCTCTCCACCTGTAGTCACCCAGGGCTCTTTGCTGCTGAGTAACCCTGGGAAGGTCAAGGCATGGTAATGACTCCCAAGGATGTATTCTGCCTTCCTGCGACTGGGCCTCCCTTTCTTCATTTATTCTGCATGGAGATGTCCTCCTTCTAAGTTATCCAATCCAAAAATCCAATCTCTCTTTTCCATTTTAAATCCCTCTGTTCTGAAGGGGGGATTCCTTTGTCCCTGTTTCTGGTCATGGAATGCTGCCTTCCTAACCTGGCATGAAGCTTCTTTGCTAATATTTGCAGGGCACAGAAAGGACAAAAGGAGCCATGCCCGATGTTTGGGGGAATCACAGACAGGGTTTACCCAGTAGAGGGAAATAGTGTGCGGTTACTAATGACTCACTTAGCAGACCCCTTAACACACTTCATTTGGCCCTGCCTTTGCATTGAGGGACTCAGCCTGCAAGAGGCAATGGGAGATCCAAACCCAGACCCACACTGGCCAGCCAATTGACCCCTAGAGGCAATCTGGTCCCTCTGTTCTAAACTGTGCAGGGGTAAAGGGCTCTGCAAAGAAGTGATCTGGGCATTTAGAAGCAAGTTGCTTACAAATTCAGGCTCTGTGGGCTAGGGGTTAGTGCAGCCAATGGTCAAGGGAACATTTTTGGGTCAACCAGGTGAGGACCCCTCGAAGCTTCTCTGGAGTGGTCAACACCCAGAACAGATCTCTTTAATCAGAAGAGACTGGCAGGGGAAGAAACAAGATTGCTTTCTGGCCATAGTGAGTCCGAGGACCGCGTTTGCAGCTTCCATTCTTCTTGAGGCCAACAAACCAATTCTTCTCTGCATGCTTCTTGGATATATAGGTGTTGTAATGGTTCTCCTCCAGCCTTTCCAGGAACAAACATTCCTCATTTGGTGTCTGCTAAAAAGATAAAACCAAAAGAGAGTAGGACAATTAGTGAGTGGTTTCACGTGGGAGTCCCCATTTACTAGCTGTATGACATTGGGCAAAATACTAAAGCTCTCCATGCCTCAGTATCCCCTTCAGGAAAATTGGGGTCATGGTGGAACTTATTTCACAGGGTAGTCATAAGGACTTAGAACAGCACCTGGCACTAAAGAGCCTTCAGTATGCATTTGCTGTTATTGTAAACTCCCTTTCCATTTAAAATCCATTTTAAAGTAATAAAGATGCTACTGATAAGAACACTTCTAAGAGTCCTCAGGACTCTAGAATCTCCCATGGGGACATCCTGTTTGACTGTAAGTACCTTGAGGGCAGGGCTGGATCTTTCATCTCTGTAGTGGCCTGGCACACAGGCATGACCATGGAAAACATTCAAAATAAGTAAAACCAGACTGTGATGTAGTGAATTTTTTTGTTGTTGTTCTTTTAACTTGAAGACTAGACTTAAAGAATAAATACAAAGCTGCTAAAATGCCTTTTTATCCTGGTAATTTTCACTAGCAATGTCAGGATTTTGCTTGTGTATTGTTATGAAGATATGCTTGTGCAAAATTTATCCTAAGCATGAAACATATCCTAGAATGTAAATTTTTTTTTAAATGAAAATAGCTTTATTTTTTGCTACTTATAAAAAGAATCTTATAAATAGATGCTACCTGTGGCCAGGCACAGTGGCTCATGCCTGTAATCACACTACTTTGGGAGGCTGAGGCAGGAGGATTGCTTGAGCCCAGGAATTTGAGGCCACTCTGGGCAACATAGCAAGACCCATTCTCTACAAAAAAATTTTTTTTAAAAAATTAGCTAGATGCCGTGGTGTGTGCCTGTCCTCCTAGCTACTTAGGAGGCTGAGGTAGGAGGATTGCTCGACCCCAGGAGTTTGAGGCTGTACTGAGCTATCATTGTACCATTGCACTTTAGTCTGGGTGACACAGCGAGACCCTGTCTCTAAAGGGTAACAAAAATGCTACTTACAAGAAGAATTGTACTTTTAAAAACATACCTTTACTTTGTAAAAAGAAAAAACTATCTCAAAACCCACCACCCAGATATAGGCAGCTGTTAATCGCTGATGAGCATCCTCCCCTACATCTCTTTATGTACATACAGACTAGATAAGGCTATATGGATATAGACTTATGATATCATCAAAATGTCATGTTTTATTTGATGTTTTAAAAATGAACAACACACCTATGAAAACATTCAATATTCCTAATGAGAAAAATGCAAATTAAAAAGTAGTTATGTTAGCTATCCTATGTGCAAAGATTAAAAAAAACATTTGCACAAAGATAAAAAAAATTTGCAAGACTTAGAATGTGGGAACTAGGCACTGCCATGTACAGTTGGCGAGAAAAATTAGTGGCAACTTTCTGAAGACAGTTTAGCAATATGTATCAAAATTTACAAGATGTATTACCTTTGACTCAGCACTTTCATTTCTAGGAATCTACCCCTAGGAGATGGCTGAGTAAGTGTACAACTGTATTTTTGAGGATGGTCTCTGAACCAATGGTTTTAGGGGCAAGTGATTAGGAGTAACCTATATGTCCATGGAAAGGTGATTGGTTAAGTGGATAAAAGAATACCTGTACAGGCCGGGCGCGGTGGCTCAAGCCTGTAATCCCAGCACTTTGGGAGGCCGAGACGGGCGGATCACGAGGTCAGGAGATCGAGACCATCCTGGCTAATACGGTGAAACCCCGTCTCTACTAAAAAATACAAAAAACTAGGCGGGCGACGAGGCGGGCGCCTGTAGTCCCAGCTACTCGGGAGGCTGAGACAGGAGAACGGCGTGAACCCGGGAGGCGGAGCTTGCAGTGAGCTGAGAGCCGGCCACTGCACTCCAGCCTGGGCGGCAGAGCAAGACTCCGTCTCAAAAAAAAAAAAAAAGAATACCTGTACAGTAGAACCTAGTGCAGCTGTACATTTATTAAGTTGAAAATCAGCCACAAATTAAAGAGTGCAGTTACTTGAAAAAACCCAGCAACCACTATTTTGCTTACTTGTAGTTAATCTGTTGGTGGAGGGGGAACTCAGTTTTTGAACTTTCTATTCGTCAAGATCTTAGAATATATTTATTGCATTTGGGTCTAAAACAGGTGTGTGTGT
>NW_016805589.1:2004507-2037238 GCF_001698545.2 Rhinopithecus bieti
GTGAAAAAAATTTAAAAATAACTTTGTACAATAAAAATGGTTGTGCTAAGGTATAGAATTATTGGAATTTTCCTCTATTTCTATTCTGAATAATTAAAGTCAATATTCTATATTCAAAACTTTGCCCTAGAAGATGGTTGACTACCCTTCCCATTCTCTAGTAACCACTATTCTACTCTTTACTTCTATTAGATCAACTTTTTTAGCTTCCACATATGAATGAGAACATGGGGTATTTATCTTTCTGTGCCTGGCTTAATTTGCTTAATTCTCTAGGCTCATCCATATTTCACAAATGACAGAATTTCATTTTTTATGGCTGAATACTATTTTATATGTACATGTGTTATATTTCCTTTGTCCAGTCATCTATTGATGGACAGTTAGGTTGATTCCATATTTTAGCTATGAGCAATGAATATGAAGGTGCGAATTTTTTTTAATATACTGATTTTCTTTCATTTGGATAAATACCCAGTAATGGAATTGCTGGGTTGTATGGTAGTCCTATTTTTAGTTTTTTGAGGAACCTCCATACTGTTCTCTCTAATGGCTGTACTTTTTTGCATCCCTACCAACAGTGTGTAATTTCCTTTTCTCCACATACTTACCAGCATTTATTATTTCTTATCCGTTGATAATTGCCATTCAAACAGTGATGAGATCATATCTCCTTATGGTTTTTATTGGCTTTTCCTTGATGATTAATGATGACCAGCATATATATATATATATATCCTTTGCACACACACAAGTTGGAATCAGGATGGATTAGTGCCTAAATTTTGTGAAGAGCATGAAGCAGAGCTTTGAGATATCTTAGAACTTCTCTTTATCAATGGGTAAAATGCAAACATTCTTAGATATCATATACTAAGATCATATTTCAGGTGAATTGTAGTGGTGGCCACAGCTATGGTGGGAGAAGGGGGTGCCTGAAGCGTATCGGAGATTAGATCCTGGGAGTTCTCCCTCAATATTTTTCTATAAGTGAAAGCAATAAACATCAAAGTTGATTTAAAGGGGGAAAAGCCATAAAACGGTGGCATAACCTAAGATACAGTGAGGGTCGGGGGCTTCTACGCTGACTTGTCTTACAGCCACCACTGGTCTGTGATGTGCCAGCCACTCTGATGGGCGCGTTCTGTATGTTGCGCCACTGAACTCACGTACGCTCTGTGTGAGGCAGTTATGATCCATAACCGTCCTCATTTTGGACAAGGCTCAGAGTGGGTAAGTGACTTGCCAGAGTGGCAGAGGCATGAGATTCAATCATGAGTCTGAGACTGAACGATTGGCTGATGGATTGATTTTGCTACCACCTGGAAGAACCACCTTAAACCCCTACTACCAAATCCCTTAAAGCCATCCCAGGTGATCTGTACTGAGCACATAGCATTTTAGAGGTTGCCTATTACCCTGATGATTTCATCTCCTCATCCCTAGTGGGCAGTGAGAGGAAATGAAACTGTGTTCACATCTGGACCCTTGGCTGAGATGACAACTTCAAGAGAGGGTTTCCTGTGCCCTCTGTCACTTGGCAATTTGATATAAGTTGAAGCTCCAGACTAAAATTCCCCCTACTGGCTGTCTTTTTGAAGGCATCTTCATACAAGGGAGGAAAGGGGTATGGATTGGGCTAAGAATTACAGCCAAGCCTTAGTTTATCAATTGTTAGGATACAGAGGAGGGATCATTAAAATCTAGAAATAACTTCAAAACCTTCAGTCATTGGTTTAAGCTGTCTCTCCAGTTAGCTCCTGTCATAGAGATACCAATAGGGGCAAAATCACATTGCCTCTATTTCTGTTCCTTTCCCATGAAGACCTATCTGTACACGGTCAAACCTGTATAAAGCATTAGCTATGATAGGGAGAGGGCAGGGAACATGGAGGATTTTAGCTACTGAAGAAACAGTTAGACTACGCCTCTCCACGCGGCTCATTCATCCTCACATCTTTCAGTACCTAACATGGCACTTAGACACAGAAGACATTTGATAAATGTTGAATTAAGTTATTAAGCTTTCTATCCTTTTAGGTGATCCTTTCAGAATAAAAGGGGCTATTTTCAAAGTTTTATGCATGACATACAAACTACAAAAGCCCAGGCTCCGCCATTTGTGCAAAAAGCAGTAAGAGACACGCCTATAGCACATAGTACCTAGGTACTCAAGAAACATTTTTGGGCTGTGTGTGGTGGCCTATAATCCCAGCACTTTGGAAGGCCGAGGCCGCTCAAGCTCAGGAGTTTGAGACCAGCCTCAGCAACATAGCAAGACCTTGTCTCTACAACAAATAAAAACGTTAGCCGGGCATGGTGGTATTCATATGTAGTCCCAGCTACTCGGGGGGCTGAGGTGGGAGGATCGCTTGAGCCCAGGAGTTCGAGGCTTCAGTGAGCCATGATTGCACCACTGCACTCCAGCCTGGGCCACAGAGCCAGACCCTGTCTCAAAGAAAAACAAAGAAAACATTTTTGGAATGAATGAATGAATGAATGGAATGGGATTAGATATTCTAAAATGAGTGACTGAAGAGTTACCAAAACATCAATCAATCTTTCCTCTGTGTTTATATGATAATACATTTCAGTGTTTTGAGAGAATACCACAAGAAACTCTTTTATGTTTGTGTCTAAAATAAAGCAGGGTGAGGGTGGGAATCCTTCTGGAAAAAATAACAAACAGAGACTAATTGTTGCTTTATAGTTTGCCTCACTCCATGTAACAAGATTTCTGGAAACCTCAAACCTTGGCCACGTCTGGAAGCATGTCAGCTTCATACTTACTGAGCCGTATAAAAGCCCGTCGGTGTCCATGGCCAAGTACTGGCCAGTCTCGGTACTCTTTATATACACCTCCCCCACGCTTTCCGCACTGAGCTGCAGCTGAACTGGAATAAAAATAACACGAGCAAAAGTAAATAAACACTACGCTTTTGCCGATAGGACCCAGCAGCCAGGACAGTTGGCCATGGAAAATTCTGCTCATTCATTTTGCAGAGCCCTCAGGGATGAGCCTCAGATTAATCAAAACAAAGAAATACATTCGCTTTTTCTTTGCCTTCCAAATAAAGTTGTCCATTGGGAATTACATCCTTGGGAAAGGAAGGAGAGACACTGGCCGGCTCACCTACCTATCCACCCTGTTGGTTACAAAATGACCCTGAGTGCACCTTCACGGTGCCTCGCTCCTTTCTTTCTGTCATTGGTAGGAAAATAATCACAGGAGGAAATGGTATTCACTCCCCCCAGGCTCCCTCATCCCTGCAGTCTTGGGGTGCCACAGACTGGGATCTGGCCACCCTGCGTGTGTTCTGCTTTCGTTATCAACCTGCACAGGGGTGCCTTTTTTTTCTTTTTGAGATGGAGTCTCGCTCTGTCGCCCAGGCTGGAGTGTAGTGGCCGGATCTCGGCTCACTGCAAGCTCCGCCTCCGGGGTTTACACCATTCTCCTGCCTCAGCCTCCCGAGTAGCTGGGACTACAGGCGCCCGCCACCTCGCCTGGCTAGTTTTTTTTTTTTTGTATTTTTTAGTAGAGACGGGGTTTCACCATGTTAGCCAGGATGGTCTCGATCTCCTGACCTCATGATCCTCCCGTCTCGATCTTCTGACCTCATGATTGGCCTCCCAAAGTGCTAGGATTACAGGCTTGAGCCACCGCGCCCGGCCAGGGGTGCCTTTTAATTGTCTGGGCCTTCTAGTTGTGGGAGAGACTCCTATCCACAGATGGTTATTTTATGAAATCTGAGATTGCTATTTTCCCTGAGACAGAAGAGGTTCCCAGGGAGTTAGGATTGGTTGCCACATATGAAACTCAAGGAACTCCCTCGCAATGAAGGTTCTGTCAATCCCTCAGCCTCTATGGCAACCCACCTGGGGTACAGGCAGAGGGGAGATCGCCAGCTTCTGATGTGGGGAGAATGAAGCTGTTACCCGGAAATACAGTGATGAGAACAGTGGTTCTCAACTGGGGGTGATTTTGCTCCAAAGGGGACATTTGGCAATCTCTGAAGACAGTTTCTGTTGTCACAGCTGGGGGGTGGGTGCTACTGGCATCTGGTGGGTAGAGGCTGGAGATGCTGCTAACATCCTACAATGCACAGGGCAGCCCCCACAGCAAAGAATTTTCCAGCCCAGAGAGTCAGCAGCGCCCAGGTTAAGAAACCTGGAGATGGAGGGAAAGGACTGTGAGTTACAGAGTCACACTCTCCTCATTCACACTGATTGACACTCTCAAGGTGCTGGACACTTAATTGGAATCCAGTATTCATTTGATAATTATTAACTTGTTTATTCACCCTCGGGTGCCCTCTTGAGGGAGGTGCTTTGATAATTCACATTTGGGAATTGGATTAATTCTAAACTCTTCGGGATAATTTGTTCAGTAGACCATTACAACCATCGTTATGAGTAGGAGTGAAGTCTAGACCAGGAACCAGTGGCTACCCAGTAGTTCCCTAGGAGGGTGAGGGGCATCTCTGAGGTTCAGCTTGGCAGAGGCCGAGGGGCAGGAGAGGCTGGAACACACAGGGCTTTGGTTGGTAGATCTAGACCCCTCATTGCCTTTTCTTTGTTTTCTTTTTTTTTTTCTTTTGAGATGGAATATTGTTCTGTCACCCAGGCTGAAGTGCAGTGGCGTGATCTTGGCTCACTGCAACCTCTGCCTCCCAGGTTCAAGCAATTATCCTGCCTCAGCCTCCCGAGTAGCTGGGATTAC
This sequence comes from Rhinopithecus bieti, assembly GCF_001698545.2. NCBI lineage: Eukaryota > Metazoa > Chordata > Mammalia > Primates > Cercopithecidae > Rhinopithecus > Rhinopithecus bieti. Next base: position 2,009,228 of record NW_016805589.1, read on the forward strand.
AGGCATGCACCACCACGCCCGGCTGATTTTTGTATTTTTAGTAGAGATGGGGCGGGGTTTCACCATGTTGGCCAGGCTGGTCTCGAATTCCTGACCTCGTGCTCCGCCCGCCTCATCCTCCCAAAGTGCTGGGATTACAGGCGTGAGCCACTGCATCCAGGCCTGTTTTCATTTTTAATTTAATTTCTTTGAATAGGAAATATACTTCCATGTTTCCAAATAGCAGAGGAGATAGTGAAAAGCTCCCTTCTGGAGTACACATCTCCTGGGGGATACAGAAACAAGGAAACCCCTCCTAGACACCTTGTGTGTGTATCCTTCCTAGAGAGCTTGTATGCATCTATTGCAAAAGACATACTAGCTCATACTAATGGTAATGTACTGAGCACACAGTTCTGCCCTTGCTTTTTTTGTTTCTTAACAACTAATTGGAGATCTTTCTACATCAGTACAGAAAGAGTGAACTTCTTTCTTCTTGCCAATTGAATTGTGTTCCATTATGTAGCTATACCATAATTGTTTAACCACTTCTCTGTTAATATGCCTGTATTTTCTTATTTCTCTTTGCTTTCCTTATCTCCTGATTCACCCCCAGGATGATACATAGTTTTATCACCCTTACCTAAGATGCAATTCTCCCTTCCTTAGAAGTCTTTGCTGTAGAGACTCAGGACTTCCTCTAGCTTCCTGTGGCAAGTGGAGTTTATTTAATTCACAGGAAGGAACTGGAAGCCACTGATGTACTTTCTCACAGGTCCTCCTAGGAATAGTTAGCTCTGAGAGTGTAGCCATGAGGGAACAGGCTAGTGGGCCTCCACTGTAAGGTGGGCTCTGCTCTCTTGAGCCTTCAGTCACACTACTTGCTCGCTCTGTCTTTCTGCTCCTATTAAACTTCAAACTTTCCTTGTTTTCCTGGGATCTTTGCACATGCTATGCTCTCTCTCTGGGACCTTCTTCCTCCGGATATTCACAAGGTCCTTCTCCTCCAGGCCTCAGCCTAAATATCCTAAAACAGGCCCTCCCCAGTAATCTGTGACACTCTGTGCACGAGATCCTTTCATCCCCACCCCATTCTCCCTGCCAATGCCACCCTCCCCCACATCCTTCTCCTCCTCTGCCCCTTGTTTCTTTCATGGCACTTAGTACAACATGCAATGATCTTATTATCTAGGGAGCTGCTGATCTATTTCTGCCTCCTCAGGAAAGTGTACACTCTGAGAAGAAGGGCAGAGATCTTGTCCTGTTCCCTCTGGGGTCCTCAGCACCTCCTAAGTGCCCTGCACACAGTGGGCAGTCTACATTATTTGCTGAATGAATGGTGTTGGGCTAATATTGGCAGAGATGATTCTGCTGGCCCATCATCAATCAGCTGTGCACTTTGAGTTATGTTTCCAATAATGCTCTGAGGGGTGAAGTAAGATGGGACTGCGTGGAGAGTTGTAAGGCTCAAGGCTGGGCTCTGAGCTGAGTGACCTTGGCTAGGCTGCGTAGCCTCTTAGACACAGTCTCTTTTTCAGTGAAATGAGGAGTATTTGTGCTCAGTCTCTATAAAGTTATTTCTCAGTCTAACAGTCTATGGAGCAAGTAGATACATGGAATGCCAATAGAATATTCTTTGGCAATAAAAAGGAACAGAGTGTCTGAGGCCTGCCACAACACGGATGAGTCTGGAAACAGTGCTGAGTGGGAAGAAAGCATCACAAAGGACCATGTGTTTTATGTTTCCATTTAAATGAAATGTCCAGAATAGGCAAATGCATAAAGACAGCAAGTAGATTCAGGGTATCCAGGGCCAGGGTGGGTGGAGATGGGGGAATTATGGTTAAAAGGCATGGGGCTTCTTTCTGAAAATACTCTAAAATGGATTGTGGTGTTGGTTGCACAACTCTGTTAAGTTGTAGAAAACCCACTGCATTGTACAACTTAAATAGGTGAATTGTATGGTATGTGTGTTATATCTCAATAAAGCTGTTTTTTAAAAAAAAATGGTTATTAGACTTTACGGTTTTCAGAGAACCTTCACATATACTTTTCTGTCAATTTCTCAGCATAATCCTGTATGTTTAAGAGAGACCAAAGGAAAGAGCTAACCTTTTACTGATCACCTACAATGTGCCAGGCATCATGCTAGTTTCTATCTTGTTATGAACAGTATAGAATTAAGGAGTGTGGGCTCCAGAACACAACTGCATCAACTCAAGTTCTGCTTGGCTGCCTATTAGCTGTGTGATCATCCGGCAAACTATTTGCCTCTGTTTCCTTATCTGCAATGGTAGTTGTTGTAAGGGCTAATGCATGGAAAGTGGCCAGTACTCATAAGACTAATTCCTCTGTGCTTTTGTGACCTTTTCTGCTCCTCGAAGCATTCCCTGGAGGAAGGTGGTGCTTGATCTGTCCTTTAGGTGAAGAGCTGGAGTTTGGTGAGAGTGTGTTTTATGCAAGGTTATACTTCTAAGAAGGGGAAAAATCATGACCAGACCCCAGGTTGAGTACTCTAAGTATCCTACTTTTTTCCTCTCTTTCACACAACCTCTTGGGCTCCAATTATGGGAATGGATTGATCCAAATTCAGCCATACTCTCCTGCTCGGACCCTCTTGTGTTCAAGATCACACATGGACAAGATGGCGGGTGGCCATCCAGGATCCCATTCGTAGCCACGGAATGGGGTGAGGTTAGCTGCCTGGGACTCTTTTCAACCTATCACCCATATATGTAGATATTTAGTCAAACACATTATAGGTGCTACAGAAACCCCAAAGGGGAGGTCTTTTTAAGTAATCAAGGAAGTTTTTCTTTTGTTTGTTTGTTTGTTTTTCTAAGATGGAGTTTCACTCTGTTCCCCAGGCTGGAGTGCTGTGGCGCGATCTCGGCTCACTACAACCTCTACCTCCCAGGTTCAAGCGATTCTCCTGTCTCAGCCTCCCAGGTAGCTGGGATTACATGCACACACCATCATGCCCGGCTAGTTTTTTTTTTTTTTTTTTTTGTATTTTTAGTAGAGAGGGGGTTTCACCATGTTGGCCAGGATGGTCTCAAACTCCTGACCTCAGTGATCCACCCCCCTTCGGCCTCCCAAAATGTTGGGATTATAGGCGCGAGCCACCGTGCCTGGCCAATCAAGGAAGATTTTTTAAAAGCTTTTCATTTCCTATGCTTTTCTGTTTTGCTGCCTTCAATAGCACCCGCTTGTCTGGCCATGGGGCTGAACAGGCTTGGCTTTGCCATCTGTGGAGTTCCATCATGGCCATGAAGAGGCCTCCTAGAGGTAAACAAGAGCCAGAGGCCTGCTTAGCACATGACTTCAGCCCTCAGCCATGAGTCCCGACACCAGGGTTGTTGCGCCGGTGAGAGTTCGTCTCAAGAGTTTCCTCTGTAAATATTATTTCTCCAGGATGTCCAAGTTTCATAGCTCATTTTCACTAGATTTCTTTCTGGCTAAGTTTCCTAAACATATATCCTTCTGCAAGTAGGGCTGGCAGGAAGGAGCAACACCCAGGCTGAGTGGCTCGCGTAGCTGGCTAGGTGTCCAGCTCTCTCGTGTGACTTCATTCCAGTTTTCCAGACCTACATCCTCTTGCAGCTACTGCTGAGGACGGGCAAGGAAGGAGAGAGCATGAGAAAGGGGGGCCTTGGGAAGAGAGGGAGGGGCTGGCCACAGAGCAGCAGCTCTTTACTCAGATAGCAGCTCAGGGTCGGGGGATGGAGAACCATTTAGTCAACACATACTCATCTACTAGGTGCCAGGACTTACGTTCAGTGCCAGGCATGGTCCCTGCACTCGGGGCTTCTGCATGATTAGGGATACAGACAAATGAACTGCAAGTGATACAGCAACACAGTAACAAAAGCTCCACTTGTTTTTGAGCTAAAAGCAAACAAAAGCACAAAAACTGCAACATTCTTCCTCTCTCTCTCTCTCTCTCTCTCTCTCTCTCTTTCTGTGTGTGTGTGTGTGTTTTTTAATTCCCTTTCAAAGAAAGGCAGAATATAACAGTGAAAAAAAAATTACAGTGGGAGAATACAGTAAATCCTTGATGAAAATTGTATTAAAAAACACAATACATTTGGGAGGCTGAGGCTGGTAGATTGCAAGGTCAGAAGATCAAGACCAGCCTGGCCAACACGGTGAAACCCCATCTCTACTAAAATACAAAAAAATTTAGCCAGGCGTGGTGGTGGGTTCCTGTAATCCCAGCTACTCGGGAGGCTGAGGCAAGAGAATTGCTTGAACCCGGGAGGTGGAGGTTGCAGTGAGCTGAGATCGCGCCACTGCACTCCAGCCTGGCGACAGAGTGAGATTCCGTCTCAAGAAAAGAAAAAAAAGAACACAATACAACGTATGTAGCTCATGAGTACATCTGTGCTAAAATATAAAACTATGCACCAGATACTGACCAAATTCATACAAGTAGCTGCTTTGGGAAAGATAAGAGGAACTAAGACTAGGACAGGAATTGAGGAAATGTTTCCTTCATCCTAACTCTATTTCGTTATAAACAGTTCTGAGGTAAGAACAGCCAGCTGGTGACACTGGAGGACTCTGGGTGATGGGATTCCTGGTGTTTAGTCTATATCTAGTGCATAGTTTTCTATTTTACTACATATACATGAACTATGTATATTGTTTTGTGCATTTTACAAAATTTTCATCAGGGATTTGCTAATGATCTCCCCTGATTCTCCTTCATACCTTTTAGAATGGTAGCTGATGTGTTAAAGCTCCGTTCATAGTCAATGCGACACTCAGAGCTGGCCAAGACTCCCGCTTTTTGTTCCTGGTGACCCCTGAGATGTTTTATGAACCAGCTTAGGCTTGAGTCCATGTTGCATCTAGACCTGAGCATAAGCACTCATAAAAGCTGGGTCTTCTTGGGGGCAGACTGGGACCCAGGAGAATTGGGGAGGCAGGAGGGTGGATGAGGCCCCTCTAAAGCTCTAACTTCTCTGTCCACTCCCTTTTTCAATACCCCCCAACCAGGTTAGCACACAGAGCAAATGAGGAGGAGCAAGCATCTCTTCTTTATGCCATCCAGGGATCTAGGACTTGCTATCTATGAATAGGAAGGTTTTTGTCTCTCAAGCATCTCAGGAATGAAGGGGCAAGTACTTTTTGAAAACAAGATACGTCCATGGTCCGCAGGGTACTTCGTTTTCCCCCTGAAATGGGGACATTAACGATGAATTTAGCTGAAGAGATGGAAAGCAACTTTTAAAAAGGTACTCTAATAGAAATTTCTTGGAGAAATTCAAACTTAGATAAAGCATTGTAAAAATGTACGGGCAGAGGGCTGGAAGTGTTTGCTCGGTGGATTTGTGACTGTATGTGCCCCAGTAGAATCCAGAGTCCTGTTCCTTTACTAGGAATGAGTTAATAAGTATTGGTTTGGGGACGGCCTATTTGTCAGAACTATATGTCAATGAAACTGAAATGTGCAGACTCACCTTCGTGGGTCATGGTCTTCCTTGTCCCATGCTCATTATTTAAACCGCTTCACGAGTCCCTGCATACCTGGGAAACCTACATAAAGGGGAGCCCAGAGCTTTTGCATGGCTGTGGTAGCCCCCAACTAGGTGTTCACACCTTTTGTCTGAGGAACTAAGTTCGTGGCTTTGGTTTTCTCCTCTGCTTCCCAAAGCCTTCCATTAGGTCTTAGCAGTAGTTTGTTCACGTAAGAACAGCGATCCCTTACTTTCCAAGGGTAGAAAGAAGGAAAAAGGGTTATGAGCCTGCCAGTGCCAAGAGAAGTCAACTTTGAGGTATTGCACCCTGTTTCTGAGCCCCAAGCTATCCTAGCATCTGCCTGTCCCATCCCAGGAAAATGTAAAGATAAGACCACAACGGGTGCATTCAAGGAGGAAAATGCCTGGAGAGAGAGGTTCTGCTTCTGTAGCATGTCTGTCCGTGGCCTCTAAGCCTGCTTTCCGCCTCTGCTCTCCAAAGAGAGGCCAAGAGAGATTATGTGCCTGGTTTATTCTGGGTTGGAGACTTCCCGTCCTTTGCCGTGTTTACCCAAAGTGAGGTCAGCCTCATTCAGAACTTGGTGAGGCTGTTTTATGTCAGTGGCATTTATAATTAAAATGTAGCCACAAGCCGGGATTGGTAAAACATTAGAGAAAGACAGAGAAGGGGAAAAATCGAATTTGGGGGAAAATACTTCCAGTGTTAAAAAAAATACACACACACATACATGCACACATATATACACACACACATCTATATATAAATATATATACACACACACATGTAAATACATATATGAAAAAAACCCTTATCTTAAAAGGTGTCTGCTTCTTTAAGATCTAAAAAAGGTGCCTGGAAAATTTTGATACAGTCCAGAGACTGAATGACATATATGTATATATTAGATATAGTTTATATATTATATATTATGTGTGTGTGTGTGTATTTTAAAGTTTATGTATAAAAATCCTCTGTGTAATCAGATGAGGGTTGTGGGGAGGAGGGCAAGGAGTCCTTTCCATCACGTGTGACCGAGGCGAGAGAACCCTGTTGTGGAGTACATTCCTGCCTGGAGACCTTCCCCTCTCTCTGACTTCTGGCAGTGGGGTCCAGCTCTCCCCATAGTAGTCATTTGAAAAGCTGTTTTGACTTCGGGTCTATGCTGGTGGGGAATACAGTACCTTACCCGCTAGGTGCTGAGTGATCCCAACCAGAGAATAGAGGTCTGGACTCCCCTAAAGCAACAGGGCAGGAGGCATTTCATGAAGAGGAACCTGCCGTTTAGAAAGGGCTGCAAGGTAGGATTGTTTTGACCAGTGAATTCTGCTACTGCCTTTAGGATGTGGCTTGATTTATAAATATTTGATTGGCACGCACTTTGCCTAAGAACGTTTCCATTTGTGCAGTGAGTGGTGCCGGTAATTCCGCTCCCCACGTAGCCTCTTGCGTGCTTGGGGAGGTGAGGGGTTGTGGGCTATGGCAGGCAGCTGCAGGTTTGGAATGCTCGTAAGGAAATTATTCTCTAATTATTGTTCCAGTTAATAATCCCACTGAGGGATAAGTCATGGTCCCCCTTCACCAGAGAGGAAACTCCCCAGAAAGATCAGAATCAAACACAGAGCAGACTTGCCCTGCCAAAGGAGTGAGATGGGGCGGGGCTTGCTGCACCTGTGCCTGGGCACATTATGCCTCTGTGTCAGGCCTCAGGGGCTTCAACCCAGGTAGTCCCAGAGAAGCTGGGACAAAGAGTCACCCTCAGTTTGGCAAGCAAGCATAGCTTTCACTTAATCTAACAGACTTAACAGGTCAGGTGGTTAGGTGAGGAAGGCTCAGGAATCCCAGAAGAATGATGATCAATATCATTTTTTTGGAGCACTTATGTGCCTAGCAGTGTGCTAAACACTCTTACAAACATTATCACATTAAAACTCCCACGTTCCAATGAGTGGGTGCTGTTGTCATTCTTGTTTTTAAAACAAGGAAACTGAGGCACATTGAGAAGTAAGTGTCCCAGGATGACACAGCTGGTAAATAGCAGTGCTGGGACCTGACCTCCACCCATCTGACCCACAGCACAGATGTGTGTATTGAATCAGTTTGTAGGGCGGAACCGCTGTCATGATGTTGGTGTCAGGTGGTGGTGGGATACGGAAAGAGCCTTAGTCCTGGAAGCAGAAGATGTGGTCGGTGCCAAGCCCTCCCAGTTAGGAGCTGGTCACGCCTGTCAGCTGCAGTGTTCTTAGAATGATGATAATTAGTAACCTCTCAAGGTTGTGGTTAGGTGGAAGTGGAGGAGTTCAACACAATGCCCAGCATATATCAGGGCTCATAGATGTTTATTGAATATATTGTTGACTTTGAATTTAGCTGCCACCAATACAGTTCAGTCACTTATAAAATTAATGTTTACTGGGCATTTTACCAAGTGGCAGGCAATGTGCTAGACACAAAGTTTGTAGTGTTGAGCAATAAGAGACAAAGTCCTTATCCTCTAGGAGTCCAGTAGGAGGGAAAACCATTAAATAATTGCACAAATAAATGGAGAATTGTAACCCCAAGGATGGCTGCATGGTACATGAGACACTCTTCAAATGCTTGTGTCCAAAATGGAACTGGCCATCTTCCCCCAGACCTGATCCTCTTCCAGGACCTCCCCCTCTCATGGTGACAGCATTTATGTGTCTCCCTGAGCTGAAGCTTAGGGGCCAACATGAACCTTCTCACAAACTGTGCCCATCAGCCCTGGGATCTATGCAGCAGTCCCTGGCTGATTCTGCCCAGCCTTCCTAGCATGGCAGCGTAACCAGTGTCCACAGTCCATATTGGTAATTGCCTGCAGCAGTGATCTGAAGAATGGTAACAGGATAAACCACAACCATCTTCTCTGCAGGCCAGAAGTCCACCAGTAGAGACATTTTACTCAGGTCTCTATTAGAATGGCCCCCACACAAGCATCTGCCCTAGGGTTATACCACTATAAGAAGGGTTAAGTACTTGGAAACTCGTTCTCCTTGAGATAGGAAGAAGATACATTTGCCCAGGAAAGATCAATGACCTTGGGACAAAGAGAAGCCATGAAAGGAGTTATTTCTGTCTTGTAGAGCTCAAAGGCATATGGTTCTATCTTGTATGATTTGTTTAAATTTTTCGATTGGCTTTTAGAAACCTTTCTGAAGGAAGTCTTAACATGTGACTCTGTCACCTCAGTCTCTAATTATGCTCAAACTAGTGATCAAGGAATCGAAAATATCTCCTTGCCAGGCCGTGCGGATCACATGTAGCCAGGGAGCATCCGCCTCATGCCTGGCGGAGGCAATTCTGTTTCTGAATAACCCTTGAAACTCAGAAGGGCTTTGGCAGTACCACCACTGGGCAGAAGAGGGCGACAGACCCACATTCAGGGAGTACATCCGTGCCCAGGACGCCTCTCACCTGCAGAATCCTAGTAAATAGAGGTTTCGCCCTTATGAGGCACACTGAGCAATGCTGCCATTCCATTCCACAGGTGAAGAAACTGAGTCTCAGCGAGATTAAACGATTTTCCTGAAAATTAGTTGGGAACACTGGAGACACTTAAATTTCTAGTTAGGAAAGGACTGGAAGAGTCCCAGGGCTGGGGGGCTTGAAGCTTCTTTTGCAGAGTTTGCAAACAGAAAGAATGCATAATGGCAAGAACGTTAATTGTCCAGGGCTGCTCCAGGTAGAAAGGGGCAGAGTAGGCTTGAACTCGAGCCTGCTGACTCTGCAGTGGAATATCCAGTTCCAGTAATGACAGGTACAGGGATGGACTTCTGACCACCCACCCCACTTACTCTGATCTCTGTCCTCTTGGTCTTTATTCTTAGTTCAGAGTAAGCAAATGATAGGCCCACACAACAATTCCGAGTGTTGGCAGAGAGACCTTGAATCCAAGCCTGCATCTAGCCCCTTGGCTTTCCTGGGTGGCAGTACTGTAAAAAAGAAGAGTCTGGAAGGTCCTTAAATATGACCCTCTGTTACCATATGCTAGGCTGATTATATAGAAGGCTCGATGATGATAACTGCAATATGAACCAACACGTGCTGTGCTGTTCCTCTGTGCCAGCCACTGTGCCAAGAACTCTCACTTTATTATCTCATTTATCCCTCCCAAGAAACCTGTGAGGCAAGGAATATTAGTATTCTTTTTATAAAACGAGAAAAGTAAGGACAGAAAGGTGCAGTTGCCCAAGTTCACTTGGAAAATAATCTGGCATTCCTTGAATGCAGAAATCCTCACCTAATCTCCCAGGGCTACGTTGTGCTCCTTTCTAGGGGTTCCTGACATCCTAAGTCAGGTGGCCAAATCCACTGTGGACTCCAGAAGTTGTGCCAGCGTTACACACCCAGAGTGCAGTCTGTTTTGCTAATGATGGAATGACAACAATGAAGCCATTTTCCATTGCTACAGAAATTCCAGTATTGGAGCCTCTTGTTACTCCAGAAGTCAAGGTTTCCCAGAACAGCTAGCTTAACCCCAAGGAACATATCACGAAGCTTATCTTTCCTCTTGGGTTCTGAGGACCGGAGAGCATTCCCTACTTTTTCAGAAAATTGGTAAGATGTATTAGGAACACTTAAAACCCAGAGGAATTAAAGCTTGTTCCCTTGTGTTCTGTGGGGCAGATCACATTAATTGTGTATCATGCCTGACACAATGGACTACAATCTAAGTTTGCTAATTTTCAGTGACGATTGCTTATGTATGCTTTTTAACAAACTAGAGTCTTTTTTTTTTGCCTCCTTCTGACACCTGTTTTTTTACTGAGAATAAGGCATTCAGCAAGCCCATTTGAAGATAAACCATCAAAACAAAGCCCAAAAGAGCTAATTCTGCAGCTGCAAGCCCCAGCGTCAGCCTTCCTGCTCCTCATCTCAAGGGTCTGTGTGGTGGGTGGGGAGGAAGGAACAATGTCACCTTGTGTGTAAACGTCAGCGTCCATCTCCATTACCCGTACATCTGAGGATAGAGTGTCAGCACCAGTGAAGTGGTTATTTGTGCTTAGAACCTGCAACCTCTGGTGCATGGTCCATGAATAATTAAGACCACCTGATATATAAACCATCATGTCAAAGTGAGTGTTTTGTATTGCATTTTAAAGCCAGTCCTACAGAAACTTCCTGCCTGCCTGGCTTCTTCTGTGTCTCCTGATTTTCCTTCTCTTGATTTGTTTTATGTTTGACTCTTGAGATTGCTGACCCTCTAAGCAGGGACTAGATCTGGCTTTAGGCTTCTTTGTAACCTCTGATGCTGCAGTGGGACTCAGGGAATCTCAGATGACATCACGATAGGACCTGGACACCTAATATCAAACATACACACCAATGCCAGAAGTATCAGAGCAGAAGGAAGAGATTTTTTTATACTTAGAGAGTCAAGAAGATTCTTCTCTCCAGAGTCATACCTTCATTTATCAGCACCTCTGAGAACCGGGCTGCCAGGAAGTGCTGGAAGAGATATTCAGCATTTGGCGCTAGTCGCTCCTACTCTCCTGTTTCTATAAGGTCTGGAGAATGACTTTACCTCTGCTGGTTACCACCGCCACATCTGCGTGATACGCAGAGGGAAAGCTGCATAATTTATGATGTGTAAGACTACGATTATGAACTAGGATTTCACAAATCAAGCCCAGTGGAAACATAACCAAGAGAGTCAGTTGACTTGAAACGGAGCCCACATCTCTGTGCAGGATTTACCGCCATGCCCGTCTGGTTCATCCCATCATGGAGCATGCAGACCCCTGACTAGCCTTCGGGGCCAGATCTTTCACTAGTTACAGAAACCTGGGAAAACATACAGGGATTGAGCACCGGCAGCCAGTTCTGTTGGGTCAGCAGAGAGTGCTTTAAAAACTTGAAACAGGACACATTTGGGTAAGTGGTGGCCCCCACAACTCACTATTTTCCAAACCCAGACATTTTACACATTTATGTGACTCCAACTCTGGATGTGTCATGCCTGAATAGAACCTTGGAGAAGCAAGTACCTGTACTTAAATATGCACCTTCCTCCCACTTCGACTACAGAAGATGTTAGAAAGGGAAGGGGGTGCCATAGAGATGGGCTTACTGTGCTGGTCGCTCCTGTCCCTTGTCCCATCCACTGTGCCATCTGGAAGGATCCTCAAGAAGTGGCCCCCGTTGCTACAGTAGAGGAGTTTGGGCTTCTTGTAATTCCCTGGAGGCAGATTAAACTTCTCGGTCAGGGCTGTGAACGTGGTGATTTCCCCTTCAGCCATGGCTCAGCAACTGCTGCTTGTGGCGCTTTCAAGACTGTAAGAAATTGAACAAACCTGTAGTCGGTTCTTCCAGCAAAGGCACCAAATGCACTTTGAAGAGAGGAAGGACAGCTTCAGGGCACAGGGCTCCTGGGTAGTGAGTAAGCACAGCCTGCCCAGGTGATGCCTGCAGTCCGCAGGCCTGTGAGGCGGCTGGTGGTTAAGGAAGGATGGTCCCAGGCCTGGGAGGGGTTTCCAGGGCATTTCTCTCTTCCCAGTTGGACACAGCTTTGGACCAAACTGTGCATTTTTTAGAACTTCAAATTTAATCATTTGACCAAGGGGAAAAAAAATCATGTTTTGGTCCCTCCTTCTGGTCCACACACATCCTCAAATTAAACACCAAAGTTGCACTAAAATAACACCCAGGGTCTGGCTGAAACCCACAAAAGCTGAGAGGCCAGGACCAAGGTTCTGCCCTCCACCCTCACGCTGTCTTGATGAGGTACAGCGAAGCAGATAGCACAGATGGCCTGGACATTCAGGACCTGTAGCCAAAGGCACAGGAGGCCTTTCAGGGACACAACAGGGACAGCAAAGGGTTAGTATGTTAAGGCGACCTTCTGGATTTACTGGAGGAAACAGAGCTGGAACCAGGGAAAAAGGCACAGAGTGGGAGTAAGTGAGGTTTTTAAAGGGCAAACACCATATCAAAGGAAATGTTACGAGACAGATTATGAAGGCTATGCCTGGTTCCTGCCCATTCCACAGCTTTCCACATAGCTTCATGTGGCACAGAGAAGGTGGGTCTGTCCCTTACACACAGGCTGTTTTCATCCTAGCTATTTTCTAATGTGTGATAGAACACAGAAACCACCATGTTATATATAATATACCTTTAACATTATATGTAGCCACTGTATACAAACTTGTATTATTAATGTGAAAATGCATCACGTACACCTCAGAGGATTAAAAAACAAAACCAATGAGCATTAGAATTGGTTAAAACATATACTTGCCCCACCATTTAGGAGAAGGAAGTGCTGGTGACTCTGAAAAGAAAGAGGCCAAAAAGAGACCAGGAAACTAACATGGGAGCTGCACCTTTTAAAATTTTCTTTTCTTTTATTTTTTGAGACGGAGTCTCTCTCTGTAGCCCAGGCTGGAGTGCAGTGGCACGATCTCAGCTTGCTGCAACCTTTGTCCCCCAGGTCCTGATTCAAGCAATTCTCCTGCCTTAATCCCGAGTAGCTGGGATTACAGAAGTGCGCCACCATGCTTGGCTAATTTTTGTATTTTTAGTAGAAATGGGGTTTCACCATATTAGCCAGGCTGGTCTTGAACTCCTGACGTCATGATCCGCCTGCCTCGGCCTCCCAAAGTGCTGGGATTACAGGCATGAGCTACTGCGCCCGGCCTGGGAGCTGCACTTTGTAAGTGTGAGCCGTGAATGTGATCATCAATACATATCGATTACCAAGTGGTCTTAGAATAAAAATCATCATCCTCATCATTAATGTATTTTGGGCTACAGGTTATCTCAAGTAATCTCACCATAATCCTTTGAAGTGGACACTAATATTATCCTCAGTTTTAATAAAATAAAACCAAAGCTTAGAGATGTTCAGTGACCTGCCCAAGGGCAACAGCTAGTAAGCAATGGAGCTGAACCGCAAAAGGAATCTGGGAACAGAAAGCCCCATTTTTCTCTTGATCACCATGAAAAGGTTTAGTGACTTTATCAACACTAGTCTTTTTATGAGAAGTGGGGTTTTCACCCATTGCCTGGCATGTACATCTGCCACCATTAACTTGTCATTCATATATTTATTCATTTGTGACCCAAATGTTGGCTAGTCTCCACCAACAGCCCCCATGTCATCCATGAGACAGGACTCCATGCATCTCCTCCTTCTCTAGGAGAAGCCCACCCCAGCAGCTTCGTGAGCATCATGGAAGACCAGCAGCTACGCTGTCTTCCCTGCACTAACCATCCATCAGTGCCTGCAGCAGCCTTGTGGAGCTGCTCTCATAGGAGACAGTTCCCTCATAAATTGACGCCAATTACAATAATTTGTCCTTAGGACTTTAAAATGAGGGCTCATGTTGGAAGCCTCCATCTGTTTTCTCTGCTCCTGGCATTTTAACGTGTCTGGTACATTTTTCCCACTCTGCTGCCACGTGGGCCCGCCATTGTCCCTGGTTTCAGCTACTGTTGGAGGTGCCTCCAAGAACCCCAAAGAGAATTTTGCATATACCATATAAACTATATTTAAAGTCAGACCATCCCAAATGTCCTCTCCATCCCATATGGTGAAACTTGGATCAATTCTTTTTGCATAATACAGCAACAGACAGAAAATACATATAATACTACATATATATAATTTTATTTATGTCAATTTCACAGAGAGGATTGCAGAGTTTATCTTGTGTAGTACAATCTCTCTCCATCCTCACTGTCTCTTCCAAACCTTCTCTCTTATCCATAAGCCTCTAAGTCCTTCTGTGCCCACCTCTGGCTCTCTTACTCTCTCTCCCTTTGTCTCTTCCTCTGTCTCTCCACTCACTCCTCTCTCCACCCAGCCTCTCACTCTAACTTCTCACTCCACTCCCTTCTGGATCCACTTCTAAAGTAAAGCAATTTAGCTCTTCCCAATGTGGATATCTTTATGCCTCACCTCTCCATTAGCACATAACCATCACCAGATTCCCCTTCCTTAAAGTACAACTAAGAGATAATGAATTTTTTCTTTCATTTATTTTTTCCAAGCACTTCCTAAGTTATGTACTTCATTTGGTACAGGAGACAATAATTATATACTAGTGGTTGCCACTTAACTGAACAGATAATCATTTGTATTGTCAATCTCAGGTGGGCTGAATTTTGTTTCTCCTTGTCTCTGACTTCCTCCAGTGTAGGTCCCCATTTGCTTCTGACTGTGGGGCAATTTCATGTTAAGAATGGCCTTTCGGCCGGGCGCGGTGGCTCAAGCCTGTAATCCCAGCACTATGGGAGGCCGAGATGGGCGGATCACGAGGTCAGGAGATCGAGACCATCCTGGCTAACACGGTGAAACCCCGTCTCTACTAAAAAATACAAAAAACTAGCCGGGCGACGAGGCGGGCGCCTGTAGTCCCAGCTACTCGGGAGGCTGAGGCAGGAGAATGGCGTAAACCCGGGAGGCGGAGCTTGCAGTGAGCTGAGATCCGGCCACTGCACTCCAGCCTGGGCGACAGAGCGAGACTCTGTCTCAAAAAAAAAAAAAAAAAAAAAAAAAGAATGGCCTTTCAGGCCAGGCATGGTGGCTCATGCCTGTAATCCTAGCACTTTGGGAGGCCAAGGCAGGTGGATCACCGGAGGTCAAGCGTTCAAGATCAGCCTGGCTAACATGGCAAAAACCCATCTCTACCAAAATACAAAATTAGCCAGGCCAGGCGTGGTGATGCGTTGATGTAGTCCCAGCTACTCAGGAGGCTGAGGCAGGAGAATCACTTGAACCTGAGGAAGACGGGCAGTTGCGGTGAGCCCAAGATTGTGCTATTGTACTCCAGCCTGTGCAACAGAGCGAAGACTCCATCTCAAAAAAAAAAAAAAAAATAAAAAAGAATGGCCTTTCTTCTAGATCCACCTAGATTCTAGATCATGTGTGTATGAGCCATACAGCCAAGACTTAATCACTGTGGAGTTCTCACTGGCTAAATGACCTTGGCCAGAGCCCAGCAGGTCCTCAGGGGCCCCTCCCTCCTGACCACAGTGTACCTACAGTTGTACAAGGCCACACCTCTGCTCTCTGCCTGCTCCCCTCAGTGAGAGGGACCATTATGAGGGTGCCTATACTGATGTCAGATGGCTCCCCAAACCCTTCATATCCACACCTGAAAACCTGAAGGAGACAAGTAGGCTCCTGAAAATAAGCCTGGAGTCGACATGAAACTGACAGACAATGGTAGCTGGGATTGATGACTCAGCTGAAATATACCAAAAATTAAATCCCTTTTTGTTGCTGAAGGAAACCCCTGGGGCATGAAAAGCCCTTATTTTAAACTTTATTTGTAATTTACCTATAGTTTGAGCAGTAGTTGGTCCAAAGTTCCTTGCCAATCCACTATTTGTTAAAGGATAGAAATAAAGGAAGTATATGACGTGATAAAACCATAAGGCAGCAACCTTAGCAGGCCCTTGGAGATTTACACAAATTGCTTTAATAAATGAATCCATTAACTAAGTGAAATCAGGCATTAAGTGTAATGGAAATTTATAAGCTCTGCTTCTTGTTACTATTTTCTTTTTAGTGGCTGTCAGAGGAGGGGATTGTCTGTGTTGTGTTGGGAAACGGAGAAGATCAAGCCCAGCAAACTCCATATTATCATTGTGCATGAAGCCCAGCCCTTTGAGATTTGGGGCACTGGGGAGATTTTAGGAAATCCAGATGATTTGTTTGATTTATCAGTGACACCCAGGTTAGAGGAATGCCAAGCCTATTGGAACATCTGTGTTAAGGCTGACATACTTTGTCAGCTGTGGCCTCTGGAAGGGAACCTGAACTCTGACACATGAACAGGATGTGGATAGTAAGCAACCACTTTGGCTCTGGGAACCTTGGCGAGTCATTCGCTCCTTCTGAGATGTTTCCTCTCATAATTCTCACCTTGCCTCTCACACAGTCGTCTGAAGGATTAAATGGGTACAATATTCATACAGCACTTGAAAAATGGGACCTGACCTATAGGAGATAGTAGTAATTGGTTATGTTGAACTAGTTGGAGCCTGGTGTGATCTAAGTCAGCTGTGATTAAATGCTTAATTTAAAATGATTTTTTAATTGGTTTGAAAATAGAAGTTTTTCACTCCCGTATTTGGCAGAAATGAGCTAAGTTCCTCCCCCTGTGACATAAGCCACAAACATAGCAGAGAAGATGAAGGATGCAAAGGTAAGCCATGGTTATGTAAAAAAAAATCCTGGTCTGCATTTCAGACTCAGTTCTCAGCTTATCGACAGTTAATATAGTGACAGTTACTATATAGTTATTATAGTTATTTGCAAAGCCCATTATTTCTAGGAGACATTTGTGCTCAGCTTGTCCCTGGAAACTAAGCTGGAAGGAAAGACGGTGATGTGTTAAGAATCAAAGGAAGGCAAACACTGACATTTATTTTTTAGTTTTGTTTTTAATCCCTGTCACTATGTAAGCAATGTGGAATACCCATGAAGGAGGATATTTTGCAAAGTGTATAAAGCCACTGAAGGTAGATGTGTAGACAGACACCTGCTAAGGTGATAATTGGATGTATCCTCAAACCCAGCACATACAAAACAGGCCTTAGCTTTGGTTCCAAATATGCTCTAAGTCCTTGCTCCCTGTGGCTATATAAATGGCATCACCCAAAATCTTAACTTTTCCTTAAAGATATTAACTTTAATTTTTGTTAAGTCAAATATACATGTTAAATGTTAAAGGTAACTACTAAACTAAAATACATAGAATGTATTTAGTCCAAGCAGCAACTGGTAGGGGTAAGGGGCATAAGGTGGAAAAAATAAAACTGCTTATCTTCGTGACCAGCCTGACTAACGTGGGGAAACCCCGTCTCCACTAAAAATACAAAATTATCCGGGCGTGGTGGTGCACGCCTGTAATCCCAGCTACTCAGGAGGCTGAGGCAGGAGAATCGCTGGAACCCGGGAGGCAGAGGTTGTGGTGAGCTGAGATTGCAGCATTGCACTCCAGCCTGAGCAACAACAGCATAACTCTGTCTCAAGAAAAACCAAAACCAAAAAACAAAAAAAACCCTGTGTTATTCCAAAATAATCCAGAAAAAGAAAAAAAGGAAATAAAGTAAAAAAAATTGCTCAAAATTAGGTGGCCAAAATAAATCCAAATATATTTATAATCACAATAAATGTAACGTGCTACATTTACTAGCTACTTTTTTTTTTAAATCCATCTGCACTCTGATTACAAGAGACACATTTAAAACATAATGACATAGAAAGGTTAAAAGTAAAAGAATGAAAAATAGATACCAGACAAATGTTAACAACAAAAAAAAAGAAAACTCGGCCAGGCGCGGTGGCTCACACCTGTAATCCCAGCACTTTGGGAGGCCCAGGTGGACGGATCACAAGGTCAGGAGATCAAGATCATCCTGGCTAACATGGTGAAACCCCGGCTCTACTAAAAATACAAAAAATTAGCCGGGTGTGGTGGCGGGTGCCTGTAGTCCCAGCTGCTGGGGAGGGTGAGGCAGGAGAATGGCGAGAACCCGGGAGGTGGAGCTTGCAGTGAGCCGAGATTGCACCACTGCACTCCAGCCTGGGAGACAGAGCAAAACTCTGTCTCAAAAAAAAAAAAAAAATTGAAAACTCATGTGGCTATATTAATATCAGTTAAAATAGGTCTAAGACAAAAAGAATGACTAAAGATAAAAGGGATTGCCACATAATAAGTGGATTAATTCAACAGAAAGATACACAAATTCCAAACATGTATATATCTAATAACATAGCCTCAAAAATATATAAAACAAAACTTGACAAATATGTAAAGAGAAAATGACAACTCCACAATTATGGTGGGAGATTTTATAATACATTTCTGTCATAAATGACAGAGAAAACAGACACCAAATATTAATAAGTATGTAGAAGATTGAAATATACCACTAGTAAATTTAATTGATGAGTGTATAAAAGAACCTTGTACCCAACAATGAAGTGAACTTCATTCTTATCAAGGACACATGGAATATTTACAAAAATTGACCCTGTACCAGGTTGTATAAGGCAAGACAACCCAAATAGAAGAATATATTTCATTGAGACTATTCTTTGGGCAGAATAGAAATCACTCCCACCCCTTCAGTTGGTGACAATGCCCTTTCAGTTTTACCTTTTTAGTGTCTCCTAAAGCCATTCTCTTTTCTCCAGCCTCACTGCTGTTGCCTTAGCACAGACCCAGCACCTGTCTCACCTGGGCTGCTGCAGCAGGTCTCACCTTTCCAGCACTGCCTTCTTTCAATCCACTGTCAATTCTGCTGCTAGTGACCATTCTAACTCATCATTCCCCTGCTGTAGATCTTTGACTGGGTCATTGATTTCCCATTGTTTTTCAAGATAAAACCCAGACTCCTGCCATGACCTGTGAGGCTCTTATCGTTAACCCTGTGACTTTTCTCTTATTGGCCTCTTTTTATAGTCCCCCTACACCCTCATACTCACCCAGATCTTAGCCCAAACATTCTGCTACTGCCAACAGTATTCTCTCTCTGGCTCTCTCTCTCTCTTTCTCCTTTCCTCCACCCTTTCACCATGGTCTGGCTAAGTCACACTCACCCTTCAAAAATTTAGCTGGATATTTCGGATATTTCCTCCTCAAGCAAGCCTTATTTGGACACATCCCCCAACCCTAACCTCCCTGCTCTTTCTTAAAATTCACATATACCAGTTTAGGTGGGTTCATTCCCCTGTGCTCTCTCAATAGCAGACAGCATTTCCTTTACTTCACTGCAGCGCTGGGTGTAATTCCCTGCTATATCCCCCTGCCTAAACTCTTCAGTGATTTCCCATTGCTCCGGGACAAAAACAAAAGCCTTGCTGTGGCCTGCAGGAGGTTCAGCCCTTACTCCCCCTCTGCCTCATTTCCCACCGCGTCTCCCTCCAAACTTGCCTTCCATTTTCTGATTCCCTCCCACCCTAGGACCTTTGCCCGTGCTGTTCCCTCTGGAGTGATGTTCCTCTCTTTCTCTCTCCCCTGCTCCCCTGGTTAACTCCTAATTTTTCTTCAAATCTTAGTTCGACTGTCAATTCCTCATGAAAGCCTTTCCTGGCTTCCCTGAACTGAGTCAGGTTCCTCCAGTTCTCATAAGACCATTTAACATTTCTTCATAGCTCTTCCTACCAGTGTTTAATTACACATTCACTCTTGTGATTATTTAATGTCTCTTTTCATGACTGGACTGTGTCAGCTCCATGTTAGTACAAACCGATTGGTCTTGCTCACAATGGTATCCCAGTGCCTGGCAAAATGCCTGGCACCTAATGGGCATTTAATAAACATCTGTTGAATAAGCAAATGAATGTAATTTAACTACGTATACTTGACTGACTCCTTCATTAGTCTCTGAGACCCTGGGACAGAAACTATGCCTTTTCTTTCTATATCCAGCATTGAGCAAATACCTATGCATAATTAGTGTCCTGTGAATTCTTGTTGATTGAAGGGTCAGTCCTTTCTCAGGAGCCTCTCATGGAACGTCTTATCAGACTACCTAATTAGCAGGTGATGTCCTACAGGTATTGACAAAAAAGCTAAGCTGAGAGCCTAAATGTATTTTAATTGGGTTCAAATTAGGCCAGAATACCCTATCTTTGGTTAAAGGGAGGCTCAAACCCTGTCCCTATCTTGTAATAAATACTTCCTTATTTCTTTAAAGAAAATGCTATGGAAATTAAGGCTCTGAGAAAGGAAGTGATCAGCTCCTTTAGTCTCAAGTCTGAACTTATCTAACCAAGAAAAATATTTGTAGGGCCTGGAAAAAAAATCCAGGTTTTGTTATTTCTGCCAAGTCGTGTTAGGCTGGCAGGGACTCACCTTCCACTCCTGGTGAAGGAAAGTTTGCCGAAGAAAGGGAGGCAGTGTGTTCTTTGCTTTCTTTTTCTTCTACTCCACCCTCTGTGATCTGTACTGGGTCTGAGGTAGAAGTGTAGCCATGGCTGACTGGCCTGGGCTAGCATCTCAGCATGCTGCCCCCAAAACCAGTTCTGTTCCATGAGCTGAAATCTCATCTTCCGTGGCTGACAGTAAACTGTGGACCTGACTATGGGATGGACTTGACAATGGTGTGCAGGAGACAGCTCCCACAAGCTCATGTAAACCAATTATTAAATATTCAGGAATTTTACTATTATTAAACCATTAATATCTTGAAATTAACCCTCGTGAGAGCGTTTATATCATAGAAATTGGCAAATGCCAGGGCTTTTAAAATTCTCTTTTTTTTTCTCCTCTGATAGCTGGTTTACCCAGCATACGGCTAAACTTGGGTTTGAATCCTGGTTGGACACTCACTAGTAAATGACTCATTCTCACAGTGCCCCAGTTTCCTCATCTGCAAAATGGGGCTACATAACAGTAGCTACTGAACAGAGTCACTGTAATCTCAGCACTGGAGAACTTGTGAGCATTCCATAGATGTTAGCTTGACTATCACCTAAGCTGTATAACCTTTGGTCACCTTTTTTTTTTTTTTTTTTTTTTTTTTGGAGACGGAGTCTTGCTCTGTCACCTTGGCTGGAGTGCAGTGGCGCAATCTCGGCTCACTGCAAGCTCCGTCTCCCGGGTTCAAGTGATTTCTCCAGCCTCAGCCTCCCGAGTAGCTGGGATTATATGTGCATGCCACCACGTCCAACTAATTTTTGCATTCGTTTAGTAGATGCGGAGTTTCTACCATGTTGGCCAGGCTGGTCTCCTGACCTCAGGTGATCTGCCTGCCTCAGCCTTCCAGAGTACCTGGGTTACAGGCGTGAGCCACCGCGTCCGGCCCCTTTTGTCACTTTTACGAATCATCTGGTATTGATTTAGGATTGAACAAACTTGATTTTTCATATTTAGAAATATTTTGAGTCATTTCATTTTTAAGTTTTTTTTTTTTTTTTTTTTTTTTTTTTTTTTTTTTTTTTTTTTTTGAGACAAAGTCTGGCTCTGTCGCCCAGTCTGGAGTGCAGTGGAGTGATCTGGGCTCACTGCAACCTCCGCCTCCCAGGTTCACAGCATTCTCCTGCCTCAGCCTCTCCAGTAGCTGGAACTACAAGCGCCCGTCACCACACCCCGCTAAATTTTGTGTTTTTTTTTTTTGAAACAGAGTCTGGCTCTGTTGCCCAGGCTGGAGTGCAGTGGCCGGATCCCAGCTCACTGCTAGCTCTGCCTCCCGGGTTTGCGCCATTCTCCTGCCTCAGCCTCCCGAGTACCTGGGACTACAGGCGTGAGCCACCGCGCCAGGCCAATTTTTTGTGTTTTTAGTAGAAATGGGGTTTCACAATGTTCGCCAGGATGGTCTCAATCTCCTGACCTTGTGATCCGCCCGCCCCGGCCTCCCAAAGTGCTGGGATTACAGGTGTGAGCCACTGAGCCCGGCCTTTTTTTTTTTCTTTTTCTTTGAGATAAGGTCTTGCTCTGTCACCCAGGCAGGAGTGCAGAGTACAGTGGTACACTCATGCTCACTGTAGCCTCAAATTCCTGGGCTCAAGCGATCCTCCCACCTCAGCCTCCCAAGTAGCTGGGACTACAGGCCTAGGCCACCATGCCTGGCTAACTTTTTTTTTGTTTGATTGTTTGAGATGGAGTTTCACTCTTGTTGCCCAGGCTGGAGTGCAATGGCACAATCTTGGCTCACTGCAACCTCTGGCTCCTGGGTTCAAGTGATTCTCCTGCCTCAGCTTCCCGAGTAGCTGGGATTACAGGCACCCGCTACCATACCTGGCTAATTTTTGCATTTTTAGTATAGATGGGGTTTCACCATGTTGACCAGGCTGGTCTGGAGCTCCGGACCTCAGGTGAGCCGCCTGCCTCAGCCTCCCAAAGGGCTGGGATTACAGGCGTGAGCCACCACGCCCGGCTGCCTGGCTAACTTTTAAAAATGTGTTTGTAGAGATGGAGTCTCTCTGTGTTATCCAGGCTGGTCTTAAACTTCTGGGCTCAAGCAATCCTCCCGCCTTGGCTTCACAAAGTGCTGGGATTACAGGCATGAGCCATCACGCCTGGCTCATTTAGAAATATTTTAGGAGTATTCGAAAAGTACCGTATTCTAAGTGATAGATTAGAACTTTCCATTGTCATTTATATGCAATGATGCACTCCTCTCATTTGCTTAGGTGCTCAACACGATGTGCTAGGGATGAATTTTCGGTATATTTCATGGGTCTACATGTGTTACTGTTCAGGATGACAGAGAATGGGCTTAATAGTCCTTCTCTTAATAGTCTTTCTCTTCTGTTCTTTAATTTAGGATACTTTTAATTCTAAAGACTCCCCAAGTCACTGAGAATAAACTATCCCCTGGTTTCTAGAATCAAATATTATTTGAGGGAAATCAAGATGTCACATACTCTAGAAATCAACAGCTTCTACTCAGTGCCTGCCATGGGCAGAATGCTGCAGATGTCCTGGAAATTTGAAAAGAAAAGAAAGAAAAAGAAAGACTTGAGATCCCTAATCCACAATTCTGAAATTCAAAAAGCTCTAAAAGCTAGAAGTTCTTTCATGATAGATTGTGGCAAAACCTGGCCCAAACTGTCCTGAGACTTAAAGTCTATTTGTTCTGCTTTGTGTTAATAATACTTATATAATCTGGTATAGTTACTAATGTGTTTGATTCTAGGGTAGTGTCCCAGACCGCACTGGAGTTGTTCCATAATATACAATATATACACCATACTACGTCTCTAAAATTACCCAAATTATGGATTCTGAAACATATCTAGCCTAAGGCTTTTCAAATAAGGGATTACTGGTTGGTAGTAGAAATCAGTTGCTGCCTTTAAGGAGTTTACAATCTAGCCATACCAGACTCATCAAGCCATGTTTCAGATAAGAGGGACATAGAGGCTTGCATCTAGTGTAACTGGCAGGAAGTGGGGGCTGTTATCTGATCCAGCTGTGTCACCAAACAGCTCAGTCCCAGCCCCAGCTTGCACACTTCTTAACGAAGAGTAGAGAACTACAAGCACACACACACACACACACACACGCACGGTATCCTTTATTTCTTCCCTTGATTCTGGATGTTTTTTTCTCTGCAGTCTAGCTTATTCACCCACAAAATACTTCCCCTCATAGAGCATCATTCAGTTGGAGGTCAGGAATTCTTTTAAGTGCTTAGAGAAAACAGCATCCACTCCAAAAGGAAAAACAGAGTGCTCCCTGGTGCAATGGAGTGCTCTGCCGGCCCCCATTCTGTCTGAACTTTAGTGGTACACCATGGTCCAAACCATCCTGCCGGCCCTGGGCCATCCTGAAGACCTGCACACATCTTAAATGGAAATATCCTTCCTGCAGACGGACACATTAAAACCCCAGGGCTTCACGCCAAATGCAAAGTGATTCTGCAGGGGCTCTGGCAGCCCTTCACCGCCTCCTTTAGCCTTCTCTTACTGATGTGTCTCCAAAAATCTTTTGAATCTGTTGTTGTGCAACTTACAATTTCCAGAACCAGCCCAGCAAGGACATTCCTTTCTCGAAATCAGCCAACCTTCCAGCTTATAGGAAGATGGTCTGTTTGCTGCGTCTGTTTTTTTCTTCCCTCTTGACCTAGAATATTTAGCTTCTCCAGACGCAGTCTTTTGAAGTATGTGTTTGTTATCTCTTTGGAAATGCCGAGGGCTTGCCCTACCATTTGTTACTCAATAGCCGACTCTGGACCTACCCGTAAATAATAAAATATGTCCACAAATAATATAATGACCCTTTTTGAACATTTATTGTATGCCAGATATGGTTCCAAGCACATTACATTAATTAATCCTCAAATTCTGTTAGGAAAGTATTGCTCTTTTTTTTGGCTAGGAAGGAAATGAATAGAATAATATTCTCTGTGCAATCACCTACCCTAGCCTGTTTTAATGCCCCAACGTTCCAAAGTTTAATTAACAGAAAAGGAAGCTGTCCTCCACTGAACTCAAGGCATTGTCTGAGTTCCCCATCTGGCAGCTAAGGAAGTGCGGCTCAGAAAGTTTACGTCATTTTTCTAAGGTCATACCACTAAATATTAAAAGTAACGGCAAAACCGCAATTACTTTTGCACCAACCTAAAACATGTTGGAGCTGAGATCTGAAGGTAGGGTTTGCTGACTCCAGAGTCCACTATTTTCATTGCTGAATAAATGTGAATAAGAGAATAAAATGCCCCTTGAACTGAGTGACCCTTGAGCTTCACTATTCTTTTTACTCTACCATCCCCTGGAACGTGCGCAGTCCATTTGTTCATGTTCTAAAGGAGATATCTGTTTTTATTGAATGGAACTTTGCAAGTTCCTCCCCTGATGGCCTGTCCTCTTCACCCGGGTGTGGCGTCCCACCATCAGCACTTTCCTGATTGTCACTCTTGTGCCTCCTTTAGGCGACCCTGCAGCCTGTGAGACCATCTTGGCCCTTGTCAGGGCAGCCATTTGCCATTGCAGATGAGGGGCAGCGGAGAGGCCAGAGACTCCTTCAGACTGGGTTGGAAATGTCATGAAAATGGAAATTCTCACAACCTGAGAGTCATAGAGCTGGATTTGGGTTTCTGCTGTGTCATTAAGTTCTTGCAAACCAGGCAAGTCATGTAACCTTTCTGGTCCCCAGTTGTCTTCTCTGTAAAATGAAGCTGTTAAGAGCTCTGATCTCATCACAGTGGCATGAGAAAGGAATAGGACAAGGCCCAGGAGGGGGCTTGCATATAGTGAGTGCTAGGAAATGTCAGCTGTCATTATCCTTGTTAATATGAACCTGTGTTTAATGGGTTGATTATCTGAACTGTGATAGCAGTTGGGGTTTCCCGGAGCATTTGGGATGAATAAACAAACATCTCTGGATAGCTGTCGTGTAGACACTATATGAGCTACTTCATAATCATTTTGTATTTGCTGTTTCTCTATCATATGGGCTAGAGCAACACCTCCCCTTCTTCTCCAGCCAACAGAAGTGTAATGCAGAGAGGCTGGACAGCTTACCAAAGCAAATCTGTGGCTTAGTCAATAATAAAACCCTCAGTTCCGAAACATCAGTTTATAATGTCATCCCCATTTCCAAGGGGCCCAGGCTCCCTCAAAACATTAAAAAATAAAAAGGACAAAACTCATATTTCTGCTAGGCAGACAATATCCAGGCATCTCTGGAAGAACAGTTAGCAATCCCAGCATGTGGGTTTGTGTGTTAAGGTGCTTGGATACGAAGAAGGAACGTAAACCCCGTGGAGCTCATTTCATATGTCAGACTCTATTCTGGATCTTGAAATAGAGATGGGGCCATGGAGGCCCCAGCATGCCCCAAGCACCACACAGGAAGCAGGCAGGGGAGCAGGGCCCAGGATATGCAAAGGGACTCAGTTGGTGTCACAGCCAAAGGACAGGAAGAAAACAGTCACTTGCCCATTGCTAGCCTTCAAGGGCCAAGTTTTGCAGAGCCTACACTAGGACAATATAAAATTATTTCTTTTTGCATTTTTTTCTTTTTAAAGATGTGGTCTATTTTTAGAGGTTCCACATACTTACCAACTCCATTTGATCCCACATGAACAGTCCAAAAGGAACCATTCTCCCATTTGCACTGTTTGCTCCCTGTTTCAGCACCACTGACGGCTCTCATGGTCCTGTGACCACATCACTAGTATTCTACACCTGGCTCCACTCACAACCCAGCTGTTGGCAGGCAAAGGAATCCTCCTTTATGGGAAGGAAATGGAGCAAGAGAACATCACCAAAGGCCCCAGGGCATGACTGGTATCTGATAAGGGAGGAAAGGGCTTGGAGGGGAGTTAAAATCTTGAATCCAAGAAGCTATACTAAGAGATAAGTCTGCTTTGGTATCTAGCATCTTCAGGAAGGTGCACATTGCAGTCAAGATGCCATTTATCAGGGCTGGGCACGATGGCTCACACCTGTAATCAGCCGAGAGGCCGAGGCAGGCAGATCACGAGGTCAGGAGTTTGAGACCAGCCTGACCAACATGATGAAACCCCACCTCTACTAAAAATACAAAAAATTAGCCAGGCGTGATGGCACATGCCTGTAATCCCAACTACTCGGGAGGCTGAGGTAGGAGAATCGCTTGAACCCAGGAGGAGGAGGTTGCAGTGAGCCGAGATCGCACCATTGTACTCCAGCTTGGGTGAAAGAGCGAGACTCCATCTCAAAAAAAAAAAAAAAAAAAAAAAAAAGAAAGAAAGAAAGAAAAGAAAAGATGCCAGTTGGCATCAGAAAAACCATGAGGCTAGAGATAGTTGCCAATAACTATGGCAGTCCACTCATCAGTCAAACATGGCCTCTCATGGGAGTTTTCTTTAACTTTGGCAGGTAGCTCAAAACATGGTTTGCTTTTATCCCTTCAACTCCTCATGGTTTCTCTCCTTGTTTCTTTTTTTCTAACTGACCTTTTAAAGCCATTTATATCCTTCATGTCCACTGCCCCCTGTCATGTTTAGAGATTAAAGAATCACTGTGTTGGGTGGGGTTGTTTGAAAAATGGAGAATTTTGAATTTATTGGTCTTTGAAAGCAGATTAGGCAACAAGAAGTAAGGAGGAATGCCAGAGTGACTTCTCCTTGCTTCTCGGAGCTGCCATCTTTTCGCACATAATTCCTCTTCACATTCAAGATCCTACATACCTTGACTCCTTCTTGGCATTGTCAGGTTCAGTGGGCTCTTACGAAATTTGATAAATCTAGACGTTTAGATAGGCCCCTGGGGTGGGGCAGACTGAAGGCAGAACATTTTCTAGTGTTTCATGATATTGTACTCTTGAACCCTCAGTGGTGAGAGTAACTTTTCTATAGATCTGTTCAAAACTTTCCAGTTACTAGATTGTAAAATTTTATACAATGTAGGAAGTTTGCTAGGCTTGATTTGCAAAAATTATTTTTCTGTGTGTAACAGGGTCTTGCTCTGTTTCCCAGGCTTGAGTGCAGTGACACGAACACAGCTCCCTGCAGCCTTAAACTCCTGGGCTCTAGTGATCCTCTTGCCTCAGCCTCCTGAGTAGCTTGGACTACAGGCACGTACCACCACGACCAGCTAATTTAAAAAAAAAAAATTATTTTTAGTAGAGACGAGTTCTTGCTATGTTGCCCAGGCTGGTCTTGAACTCCTGGGCTTAAGCAGTCCTTCCACTTGGCATCTTAAAGTTCAGGGATTATAGGCATGAGCCACTGTGCTGGGCTGCAAAAATTTTCCTTCACACATAGCATCTCCAGGCAGAGCATTTGCCTCCAAATCCAATTGCGTTAGGCCCAGCCTATCTAAGGAAGCCCTCCTGACTTCCTTGTCCTCTATCTCAGACTGAAATTTGTTTCTTTCATGATGTTTACGATAATTCAGGATCATATTTACTTTTTCATTTACTTGTTATTGTCTGTCTCACTTCACACCGTTGCATATGCACACTAATGTAAGCCTCGTGGGGGCCCATTTCAAGTTTGTTTTGCTCACATTATCACTGTTATTCATTCTTTATTATTATTATTTAATATTTTCTATTCAGAGATATTTTGCATTAAATTGGATTTTAAAAAAATACTGCATTAAAATATGATATTATATATACATATATATATATA
>NW_016805589.1:2037523-2057335 GCF_001698545.2 Rhinopithecus bieti
TTTTTTTTTGAGATGGAGTCTTGCTCTGTTGGCCAGGCTGGAGTGCAGTGGCGCAATCTCGGCTCACTGCAAGCTCTGCCTCCTGGATTCAAGCGATTCTCCTGCCTCAGCCTCCTGAGTAGCTGGGATTATAGGCACCTGCCACCACGCCCAGCTAATTTTTAGTATTTTCAGTAGAGACGGGGTCTCACCATGTTAGCCAGGATGGCCTCAATCTCCTGACCTCATGATCCGCCCGCCTCGGCCTCCCAAAGTGCTGGGATTACAGGCGTGAACCACCGTGCGTAGGCTAAGATATGATTTATCTTGAGTGCTTGAGTACATTTTTACCCAAAGCAAGTGTCTCCCACACCTTACCCTAGTCCCAGCTGTGTTAGCTGGCTGACTTCTCTGAGGTCTGCTAATCAAGCCCTTGGACTGCCGTGAAGGGTTATCACATTTATGTACTTACTACCAACCCACAGTAGGTCCAATCCACCAGCAGCTCCTGTCTTACCTTCTGAAATAGCCCCGTCTTTTGTTCTTGGCCCCCTCCCATCACTTTTACACACAGAGCCAGAGAGATCTTTTACAGTTTATATCAGATTGGCTACTCCCTAGCTTAAAACCTTTCATGACTTTTCATTTCCGTAAAGTAAAATCCAAATTCTTACCATGGCCTGTGAGACCCTATATGGTCTGGCCTCACCTACTGCTCCTCCCTCCCTTTGCCCCTCTATTCTAGCCACTGCATGTACCCTTGGGTCCTTGAGCCCACTATGGTCTCCTCCATATGACTGCCTTCCTACAAATTGGTCCCTCTGCAGCAGTGCCCTTCCCTAACAGTTTCCCATGGGCTGCCTCCCATGCCCGTTTCAGAGGGCAGCTGAAGTGCCACCTCCTCAGAGGTCTTCCCTGGCCTTCCCAACTAAGTAAGTTCCTTCTCTACCTGCATGATTCTCTTTTTCAGCCTCTTGTTCTTTTCCTTCCAACATTCACCATCATCTGTAATTAATTATATATCCATCCATACGTTTCCTTGTTTGACATCTTTTTCCCACACTGGACTGTAAGCTGCTGGAGGACAGAAGCCATGTTTATTCAACACCTTCTGCCCAGCCCTCAAACAATGGCCGGCACAGAGGAATTGCTCAGATATTTATTGAGTAAATGAGGGAGGGAGGGAACAAGTGAACAGATAAATTTTCAGCTTGTAGAATCTTGACCTAAGGACTCTGCTACACACTAAGGGACTTTCATATCCCATTCTGCTCTTTGTTGTAATGAACTTTGCTCTTCTAAAGCAAGTGTTTTTCCCCTAGATTATTTTTATAGAAAAAAGTGAAGCAAATATAGAGATAATTATTGATTCTCGCTCATCAAGTCCCTGTTCCCTATCACCAACATCCTCCTGAGAGCCTGCTGCAGAATTCCTGGGAACCACAGGAAATACGTCCGCTAACCACTTGAAAAATACTTACAAAAATAGACCGGACTTGACCTTCTTCCTGTGGAAGGGCCTCTTTCCTCAGGGCAAACACTGCAAAGACATTTTATCTCTTCTTAGGAACCTCTCTTTTCAATCACTCTCCCAGCAGGATTTATCTGGACATTCTCAGAATCCTGTTCTGAAATTATTTCCCCACTGGCTGGGTCATCACTTGAGCAAATTGCTCATTTATTATTTCCATGCTATTGTTTTTATATTAAAATGATAAGATAGAAATGAAGACCTGGGGGAACTATTGGGATATTTCAGTGCACAGATATTCCAGTAGGGGTAGCTTTAGTTAACACCCGTTGCCTCAGACTTCAATACACGTGCGCTGCCTTCCTTACTTCCTTACTTTGATCATTATCTGCTCAACTAATTCCTTACTTTTAAATTTTATTTAAATTGGCTAATTTTTTTTTTTTTTGAGACAGAGTCTTGCTCTGTTGCCCAGGCTGGAGTGCAGTGGCGCAATGTCAGCTCATTGCAAGCTCCGCCTCCTAGGTTCAAATGATTCTCTTGCCTCAGCCTCCCCATTAGGTGGGACTACAGGTGTGTGCCACCACCCCCAGCTAATTTTCTTGTATTTTCAGTAGAGACGGGGTTTCACCATGTTGGCTGGTCTTGAACTCCCGACCTCAGGTGATCCACCCGCCTCATCCTCCCAAAGTGCTGTGATTATAAGCGCAAGCCACCGCGCCTGGCCTAATTTTCTTATTTAAAGCAAGCTTTATCTCCCTGGTGTAATTGCAAACATTTCCTATAAATAGAAGGTAGTGATAAAGATCAATACAATGAAGCACAGCAATGGAATTGACTTCTGCTTAGATGCTGCCTCCTGTCTGCTGAGCTCTTTTGGTTATAAAGAGAGAAGAGCAGTTCTTCTAGGGAAGTTGAAAACATAATTGTCCCAAGCCAAGGTTTTCTCCTTGAATAAACAAAATGACTAAGGAGACTTAAAGATGGGGGCTTCCTTTCTCTCTGCAGTGTTGTTCAAAGATACTTCTCAGTACCACTCAGAATTTCTCTTTTATCAACAGGAGCACATGTACCATACTTTTGGGAAACAAATAATTAATATTTAAGATCTGTTGCTTTAGTGTTGTATCAGTTCACCAAAGCAGGGGACATCGGACCACCTACAAACGCTTAACTATAAGGGAGTGATATAAAAATTAGAAAATACAGATAAACAACAGTGAAAACTTTTAAAAGATTGTCCATGCTCATATCTGCCAGAGATACCTTCTGTTAACTTTTCTGTTTATAGAGATGTAAGCGTCTTACAAAGCAGAATCATATATACATATATTTAGAATTGTTTTATAACCTACTCTTTGATCTGACTTTACTCAATACATTAGGAATTTCCCCCTCATTAATAAACAGAAACCTACACCTTCATTTGTAATGGTTGCATAGGAGGCCACGATAGGAACACGCAAAACTGTGTCAACTAAGCTTTTATTATTGGACATTTAGGTTTTTTTTTAGACGGAGTCTTGCTCTGTCACTCAGGCTGGAGTACGGTGGCACAATCTTGGCTCACTGCAACCTCCACCTCCCGGGTTCAAGTGATTCTCCTGCCTCAGCCTCCCGAGTAGCTGGGACTACAGGTGCCCACCACCACACCTGGCTAATTTTTATTTTTAGTAGAGACAGGGTTTCACCATCTTGGCCAGGATGGTCTCAATCTCTTGACCTCGTGATCCACCCACCTCGGCCTCCCGAAGTACTGGGATAGGTCGTTTACTCGTTATCACTATTATAAGCAAAACTGCTGTAGTCATCTTTGCCAACTATCCCATTACTTCCTTAGGAAGAATTTATGGAAATGGAATTACTGGGGGAAAGCACATGCATTTTGTTAAGGTTTTTACTCAGACGTTTCCGAACGTCTGTACCTGTTGTAGGCTTGAGTTCCATTTTTACTCCTTGAATTCTCTCTACTTCCTTTTTGATGTATATGTCTGCTCTTTAAGGTAAAGGGGAAATTAATGTGAAAGTTTTAGATCTGCTGACTTTAGTGTCAGAATCCCCTCGTAAAAGAAGAGGCTTGCTTCCTTTGCCTAAACTTCCTCAGCAGCATTCATGGAATTTCCCTGCACCTATTTTTGTGCATGTGCCCTACCTGAGGGACACTCTTCCAGCAGTGTGGGCCTGTGACTCTTGCCGGAGTCCAGCGTGCCCCAGGCTCACAGGGAACAGAATGCCCACTGCAGCATTGGCTGAAAGCAACTTTGGAGTTGCCTTTTACCTTTGACTCTTTGGGGCCACTTTACTGCTTTGCTACACCACCATCAGAGATGTCTCAGCTCTGACCTCTGTTCAAAGCTCATCCCCCGACTTCTGACCAGTCCTCGACTCCTGGCATCTGTTCAAAGCTTAGCTCCTCCATGAGTCTCCAGGCACTGATGACTCGGTTGGATCAAGACTTCCCTCTAGTGAAATCACCTCTAAGTGTGTTTTTTTTTTTTTTTTTTGAGATGGAGTCTTGCTCTGTCGCCCAGGCTGGAGTGCAGTGGTGCAATCTCGGCTCACTGCAAGCTCCGCCTCCCGGGTTCACACCATTCTCTTGCCTCAGCCTCCCGAGTAGTTGGGACTACAGGTGCTCGCCACCACACTCGGCTAATTTTTTTGTATTTTTAGTAGAGACGGGGTTTCACCATGTTAGCCAGGATGGTCTCGATCTCCCAACCTCGTGACCTGCCCGCCTCGGCCTCCCAAAGTGCTGGGATTACAGGCTTGAGCCACCGCGCCCGGCCACCTCTAAGTGTTTTATGTGTGTTCCTTTTATCCATTGTGACCACATCTCTCACTTATTAAATGCAGGGCTTGTGCCTGGCACAGAACATAGTGTATTGAAGTAATACTTGCTGAAGTAAGAATCCAGCCAGTCTCCCAGATTGAAGTGAGGCTTGGCACAGCCAAGTTAAAAATGGCAGACAGTTGTGAATTCTTGCTCACTTAGCATTCCAAACGGTATCTTTGTATTTAAAATAAGAGACAGCCTAGATTCTGGGTAAGAAGCTGGCTGGAATTCAGACCCCTTGCCACTGAGCAGATGTGTGACCATAGGCCAGTTGCTAGCCTCTCTGAGTCTGGTTCCTCATCTGAATAGTACTCACTCAAAGAGTTGCAAAGATCAAATTCGATAGAGGTAATAGTGCAGTATGCAGCATATGATAAGCTCACCACAAATAGTATTATTAATGTCTTTCATCCTTTGGGAGTTCACAAAATAGTGAAGGCTCCCTCCCCAGTTTGGACTGCCGAGCTCCTGGCTCCTGCACTCTTGTGAATAATGGGACTGTTTGACTTTCTCTAAAAATGTGCTGACTCCACCCTTCCACAGAGGAGGGAAAATAGTTGCTTTGGTTATTGCTTTTTTTTTCCCCCACAACTCCTTGTAACAAAGACTAACCAATAGTCAGGCTGAGTAATTAGCCAGAACAGGATAAGACTCACCAGATGTCACTAGGTCGATTGTTCATTGTTGCACACAACTGTATAATTTGGAGTTCTTTTGATTTTCTTGTACCTTTTCCACTTAATTTAAGTATCAGAAAGGCAGAGACTGAATGTCTTAAGGAAGACTTACACTGTAATGGTTGAGACTAGACTCCAGAGTCCGGGAGACCTGGCTCCTCCTGTGGCTCTGCACTAACTTGCTGGGTGACTTTGTGCAAGTCACTCCACTCCCCTGTGCCTCAGTTTTCTTCAGTTTTCTTGTCCACAGAATGGGGATGGTAATAATACCTCATAGGGTGTTGGGAGGATTAAATGAGATAATGCATGTAAAACACCTGGCACATACTAAGGTCTCAGTAAATATGAGTTACCGTTATCTTCACCTTGCTCAAATCCATTGCCGTCATCACCTTTCTATTGTACCTGGCACAGGCCCTTCCCTATGGGAGCAGCTCAGTCAGTGTCGACTTAAGTGAATAAAATGAATAGAATATGCCCTCCGCCCCTTCCACAGAAGGTGAAATCAACATCCGAAGTCAAGCTTATGGTGCTTTATTTTAAATGAGGTTTGCAGTGCCTGACGCTGGAATTCCCAATTACAGACCTGAGCTTCTTACCCAAGCTGCATCTTGTGTTACAAGGCACAGGACATACCATGGCACTCCCACCCTGAGCTTTCTTCCCCACAATAGGGCCCACCTGCATGGGAATCACATAGGTTCCCCCAACAGAGGGTTCTAATTTGCTAGACTGAGTCAGGGCTGACAGCCACATGTTCAGCAAGACTCCACCGGGGGTTCTGATGGGAGACTCCCTAGTCTGGGTGATACTTTTTCTACATCAAGATAGAGGAAAGCAGTGCAGCCTAGAAAGGAAGGGAAGGCTTGATGATTCTTCTCTTTTTAGCAAAGCCACCGAGATATCTCCAAATCTACTCTTTTGTTTTCTTTAAAAGCAGTGGCCCTGGGGACACTGCCCATTTTGATATGTTTATTTTTTTTTCTCTTTCTTTCCATTACTCGTATTTCCTTTACTGAATTATTGTTTGTTGCTGCTGGGGGGAAGAAAATAAAATAGAGGGTGAGGCAACATAAGTGAAGACTCCCCCTCCTTCTTGCTCTGTTTTGCTGTGTGATGCTGGGGCCGGATTTTCTGCCTCTGCAGTGAGACGAGAGGCACAGGCCACTAGCAGGTACACCAATGCATCTGCACCGTGTCTGATTTGCTCCACAGTTCTGCTTTGCTGATCATGACGGTGCCTAATGAAAGGGCCCAGCTTTCTCTGAACTGAGCCAGAAACCGGATCTCAAGAACTGGGACCTAATCACAACACACAAGCCCATCATATGATGACATCAGGCCTTTAGGGTGAGGAAGGGAGGTGGCTCAGGATTACCATGAGGTCCTGTTATGTTTCAGTTTGTCTCTGCCTCTTATTCTATTTGGTAAAGTTGTTCCCAGCTTTTTAACAACCGGAGGACTCATTCATTCACTTGACACATATTCAATGAGTACCTACTATGTGCCAGACATAAGGAATATCGTGAATAACAAGGCAGACACGGAGAGGCACTCTTGAAGTTTGAATTCCAGTGGGGAAGACCTTTCCCCATGCAAGGGATTTTGAATGGACTGAGTATTATAGTGGCAAAGTCCAGGTTGCCCTGAGAGCCAGGTAATAAGCAACCTACAGGGCCTGGGAGACTTCAGAAGACTTCTTAGAGGAAGGGGTATTTCCATTACTAGTAAGTAGAGAGAGGGAGGTTGCAGGTAAAAGTATATGCAAAGGTCCTGAGTCCAAAAAGAGCAAGGTTTACTTGGGGGAACTGAACAGAGTCCATTATGGATGAGGGGAGAGGGCTGTGGCTGGAGAAGCTGGGAGGGACAGGCCGCACAGGGTCCTATAAGCATGTGTCTAAAGGACTGTGGGAAACGATGGAATACTCAGGCTGGGATGTGATGTTATCAGATTTGCATTTTTAAAATGTCACTCTGGCTGCTGAGTGATGAATTGGAGGAAAGGCAAGGAAATCAGCTGCATTTGCCCAAGTAAGAGGTCATGGGACCTCAGATCAAGTGGTATGTATGGGTATGGGCCAAATGCTGTGTCCACTGCTCACAGCTTTCCAGCCAGGACACCTTGAGTATGTCAGCCCAGTGGCCTTCTCTGGGAGAGACAGTGGCATTTAGCCAGGGCATGGTACTGGGAGATGAACTCAACTCGAATTTTAAAATCCCAACACCAAGGATACCAGGAATATAAGGATTTCCAAATGAGATGTACCGCTTTGAGAATGTGGAGGTCATTGGCCTTCAGAGGCAGATTTGGAAGAGAAGCACTATGGCGTCTTAATAGCTGACAAACAGTGCTGGGAGCCAGAACTCCCTCGCTGCCTGCCATGCAGCCTGGCATCCAGGACTGTCATCCCTGCTCTTCTGCACCCTGCCCTGGACTCACCAGGTAACACATTGTCTCTCCCTTGGTGTGAGTATGATCTCAAGAACCCAATTTACAAGTCATGCTACTGTAGTTTATAACATCTACAAAACAGTGCCATTTGTGGGAGGTTTAAGGGCAGGACAGAGCCTGGAGGGGAAAGGGTGCACCAGCTGGCTCTCAAGATGCCTTCCGGTCTTATGACTCTGTGGGGCTTGGTGATGCTAGAGGAGAAAGCTGAGACCGTCTGTGGGGGCTTCATTCATCTGATCAGCAAATGGTCATTAAGAATCTACTATGTTCTGGCTCCATCCTCAGACAGTGCACAAAGCATGGCAGTGAACAAAGCCGGCAGAGCTTTCATTCCAATCATTTCCTGAGGATAGCTGGTGACCCACTCTGCCCCCAAGCTCTCCTGGTCTTTGTACTGAGTAAAGACAGATGGCCCAAGAGTTCCCTAGCTTTGAACCATCAGTGGCCTCAAACAAGAGTGAACTCCTTTTAGTTCTCAAATGTGCCATGCTTACTCTCACCTTGAGCCTTTGAACTTGCTTTTCCGTTGGCATGGACCTCTCTTTGCCGACATCGCTACCACCTCCACCTGTCACAACCCCCAGGATATTCTTCCTTCTCCCTCAGACTTCACCCCGGAGGCTTCATGCTAGTTATTTGAATGTTTCCTCGGACTTTGCTTCATTAGGGCAGAACCCCTGTCTTGCTCAGCTTTTTATCCCATGTCTAGTACAAGCCTGGCACATAATATGTGCTTAATAAATATGTGTTGACTCACACAAAGGACAAAGATCAACTCAAAATGAATTGAAGTCTCACATGTAAGACTGGAGTTTGTAAATCTGCTAGAAGAAAGCATAGGAGGAAGCGTCTTGACACCGGTCTGGGTAATCATTTTTTGGATATGATTCCAAAAACACAGACAACGAAAGCAAAAGTAGTTCAATGGAATTGCATCAAACTAAAAAGTTTCTGGGCAGCAAAGAAAACAGAGTGAAGAGAAAACCTATGCAATGGGAGAAAATATTTGCAAATACATCTGATAAGGTGTTAATATTCAGAATATATAAGGAACCCAAACAACTCAACAGTAAGAAAGCAATCCCATTAAAAATGGGTAAAGGACCTGAACAGATAATTCTCAAAAGAAGACGTACAAATGGCCAACAGGTATAGGTAAAAATGCTCAACATTGCTAATCATTAGGGAAACACAAATTAAAACCACAATGAGATACCACCTCATGCATGTTAGAATAGCTAATATCAAAAAGACAAAAGATAACAAGTATTGGTGAGGATGTGGAGAAAGGGAAACCCTCGTGCACTGTTGTGGAAGTAAAAATTAGTACAGCCATTATGGAAAACAGTATGGAAGTTCCTCAAAAAATAAAAATAGAACTACCACATGATCCAGCAATCCCACTATTGGGTATATATTCAAAGGAATTGTAATCAGTATCTCAAATAGATACCTGCACTCCTGTGTGCATTGCTACATTATTCACAATAGCCAAGACATGGAATCAACTTAAGTGTCCATTTACAGATGAATGGGTGAAGAAAATGTGGTATATACAGACAGTGGAATACTATTCATCCATAAAAAGAGGAAAATCCTGTCATTTGTGACAACACGGATGAACCTAGAGGACATGATGCTAAGTGAAATAAACCAGACACAGAAAGACAAATACCGCATGATCTCACTTATATGTGGAATCTAAAAGAAGTCAAACTCATTGAAGTAGAGAGTAGAATGGTGGTTGCCAGGGGCTGGGGAGAGGGGAGTGGAAATGAGGAGATGTTGGTTAAAGGGTACAGGGATTCAGTTAGACAAAATGAACAGGTTCTAGAGATCTATTGTACAGCATGGTGACTGTGGTCAATAATGTGTGATATACTTGAAGACTGCCAAGAGGGTAGATCTGACATGTTTTCACCACGCACACACAAAATGATAATGATGCAAGGTGATGGATACGTTAACTAGCTTGATCATATTAATCATTTCACAATGTACACATGATCAAAACATCACATCATATTCCCTAAATATGTGCAACTTTTATTTGTCAATAATGCCTTAATAAAGCTGGAAAAAAATGTTTGTTGAGAGAAAGGATGGTGGGAAGGATAAATGATGATCTGTCCCATCTAGTGTGGCATATCAGTTTACCTGAAAAGATGCCTGCTGGCTCAAGTCTCCTCACAAACCAAAGTCTGTTAAACTCTGCTAATTTGTCAATTGCCATACTGAACCCAAGTTTGAGTGTTTTTGATTAAATCACTTTGAAATGAATCATATATATTTTCTAAAACCCTGGACCCCTCTTCATAAAAACAAACCAGAGAGAGGAAGAAACTTGAGAAGAGACTGAATTAGACTATTATTCATTAATTTGTTCAACAAATATGTATTACATACTGTGATTTATCAGGCACTGGGAACACAGGGGTAAACAAGAAAAGCAAAGACCCTGCTTTCCTTGTCAATTTTTATTCCTATAGGGGAGATATTAAATTTTTAAAAAGTGAACAGCTAACTAAGAAAATCTAAAATGGTGCTAATCCCCGTATCTCCTGGTAGAAAGGAGCCCATGGGGGCTGGAGGGGAGAGTGCACCAGGAGGTGGAGTATGGTCGGGGGGTCTCTCTGAGGAAGCAGCATTGGAGCTGAGGCCTTTGCCAGGTAGGGTCAGGATCATGCACAGAGCCACATGCATCTAAGCCTGTCTTGTTGGCTTGTGATACGCATGAGCAGGGAGATGGCCTGTCTCAGAGAAGAAACAGCAGGATGCGGTACCTTCTTCCAGCTGTTATCCAAGAATAGGCAAGAGACTCGAAATAATCCACCAATTAAGGGGTAGGGCACAAGAGTTAATACAATCTTTTTAAAGTCAGATGCTTCTCGGAGAACCAGTGCTGCCTCCATCTGAACCTGTCCTCATCCCCACCAAGCCAAAAGTCATTTCCTCCTATGACATCCTGTGCATATTGGCTGTAGCTGTTTGTGGCAGTCACTGTATTCTACCCTGCAATTAGAGCTATTTGCATCCTCTGTTTGGCCTCCCTTGGGAATCTTCAACTCCTCGAAGGCAGGGATTGGATCTTGTGCACTCCCTTCCCCCATAGACATGTACTCTCTCCGTACACTTGGTAGATACTCTGTGAATATCTGTTGGTGTTTATTCAATTGAATACTAGGATTTCTGGATAACACTTTGGAGACATACGTATTACAAAAAGAAGAGTTTTGATTGCAGGGAAGGGAAAGATAATTTGGGAGTATAGAGACCCCACACTTAGGTGGTTCTTCTAATGGAGAGTGTTGA
Organism: Rhinopithecus bieti; assembly: GCF_001698545.2. Classification (NCBI taxonomy): domain Eukaryota; kingdom Metazoa; phylum Chordata; class Mammalia; order Primates; family Cercopithecidae; genus Rhinopithecus; species Rhinopithecus bieti. The sequence goes on from NW_016805589.1 coordinate 2,048,248, forward strand.
ATGCTTTGAGACTTTCCAGTGGAGATTGGCCAGGATAACAAAAGAAGTTGTGAGGGTCACAAAAAGAAGATGGGGCAATGAGGACTAACTGCCTCTTTTGCTGTTTTGGTCTTAGTGATTAAAAAGCCATTGAGAATTATTTTGCATGCTTCCTCCAACTCTTGGTCCTTGTTTGAGCTGAGATTTCTGCTGTCTGATTAGCTGGTTGATTTAGGGTTCAGTTAGGGTTTCTTGTCTTCTTGTGTTTGTCATTTCCTTTTTCTGCAGGGCTTAATTTTCTATATATTCAGAATGCTTTTGTCTTGAATAATCTAAATATATACAGCTAGAATGCATTTTTTATTCAATTAGTATTTTGAAGTATTTTCAGTTTAAGCTGAAATTCATTTTAAATGGAAATTGATATCAATAATGAAAATGAAAACCAGTACACTTGTTGTAAAGGTAAATTTGTTATAAAAACATATTGTAATGAATTGAATCTAATTTATTTGTACTATATTATTGAGTACTTTATCTCATGATTTATTATAACAGCACCACAGTATAAATGGTGTTATTTCCATTTTTACAGATTATAAAACTGAGATCTTGAGAAATTAAGTAGCTCCCAGGGCTAAGAGGTATTTTAGGCATCTGAATTATTATTCAGTTGCGGTTTACAAATGCAGTACGTAAAGAAAATCTTATGATTCTATTTTTACAGATGATAAAACAGATTTGAGAAATTCGGTCACTCCCAGGGCTAAGAGGTATTTTAGGCATCCGAATTATTATTCAGTTTCGGTTTACAAATGGAATACGTAGAGAATCTTATGAATTTCATGGAGCTAAAAAATGGATCTGAAGGTGGCACTGGAGATGATTAACCACTCAAATAGACACATAAATTAACTGCTTACTTTTGTAAGTAAAAAGAAAATCAAATGAAGCATGGGAAAACAAAGCAGAAAAGCAAGAGTTAAAAAGAGCCCTCTTCTAGGAGGAGCACATTAAGGCATCCACCACTGTCAGAGGAGCCAGCTGACCCCTGGCTTCCTGGGTCACCAGATGGGATGCTCTCAGCAGTGACCTCACCTCCAGGACCGGGAATGGCCCAGGCAGAAAAGATTACATGGAGACAGGAAGGGAAGAGAAGACTAGGTGCTTTGGTTCCCTCTTGGCTGTCACTTATGAAGTACACTCAAGTTCATTTTCCTTGTCCCCTTGGCCTGGGGGTAATGTCCTGATCAAGGCCTGAGGGAATAGTTCTGTGGGGCCTTTTCAGGGTCAGAAAACTCACATGCCAGCAACTTTGTTTGCATCAGCAAATCCAGCTGCATCATGCAAGCACTTGACTGGCCACTGACTCTCAACACAAAGCAGATGTCAAGATATGAAGAGGGAACACACAGGGCTTCTGAACTGGTAGGACTTTGTCTTGATGATCTGGGTAAAGGACAAGAATGGGTGGCATACAGTATGCCAAGAGTGGACAACAGCAGCCACCAAATAGATCTGGCTTTGTGCTGGCTTGAGCCACGTGGGCTCCCAGAGGAGATACTCACTGAGGTCTGTTAAGGCCTCGCCGCACTCCTGCCTGAGAGAGCCAAAGAGCTCTGTGTGTTGAACTGTGGCTTTTTGAAATAGGTTTGGCTGGGAGATGGGAAGAGCTGGGATCCTATAGACCAGTGAAGGGGAACTGGGATCAGGACAGACTCCACTTGGAGCTGAGTCCTAGAAACTGCTCTTCTGTTTGTGTGTGTGTGTGTGTGTGTGTGTGTGTGTGTGTACACAACATTAATGAATGCCATGCATAAGGTAGAGTATGGAATAAATCTCTCCTAATAAATATATGGTTGCCTGATTAGGTTAGTCATTATGCTAAGTATTTGTTTAGGCAATGCTTACCAGCTAGAAATATTAACAAATAAGGAAAAGCCAAGTTTTTCTTAAAGAACTAGGCACTTTCACATACACTATATCCAACGCAGCCCAGGAGGCTCCATGGCTTCTGCCTCCTCATTTCAACAAACCAGCTTGTACTGCATATCAACAGATTTGCAAAATTAAGTGTTATGATATAATTCTCCCTTGAGGAAAGGGCTAAATCAAGGTCATAACAATTATCGAAGATATAAAGAACTGGAATTGAAAAGACAGTATCAGCGTATATGCATCTGAAAAAGAGACTACAAATTACACACACAAACACATAGCCCAAAATATGACAAAAGCCATTCCTGGGTGGTAAGAGTAAAGTTGATTTTTGTTTTCTTCTTTATGTTTTTCTGTTTTTTTCCTAATTTTCTACAAGGAGCATGTATTATTTGTATAGTCAGATAAATTATTATTCTAACAAAATCAATTTTAAAATGCTATATATACCTCTTGCTGCAACCCAGGAGGCAATACCCTGAGTTACTGCCTAAAGTTCCTTACTCAAGCCTCCCTCTATGAAAACAGGGTTTTTCCCTTTTGGATTCTATCTGAAAATTTCTCGGTAGGGAGCAATAGCTGACCTTAAGTTTCAAAATTGTACCCATGAGAGAGGTGATCGCTAAGGAATTAGGCTTCCTTCCGATCGCCTATTATGCACATAACATTCTTCTTCATCTGGCCCTCACTTTTTCATGTTTTCTGTCAACAGACTCTTAGTTATAGTAAAACAGATCTACATTTGCATCCCAGCTCCACAATTTGCTAACCATGGGATCTTAGCCAAGTCATTTAAAATCCCTGTGCCTCAGTCTGTTCATCTAAACTGATAGGCGTATTATGAGTATGAAATGAAATAATGCATGTAAGCTCATGTTAGCACAAGCAATAAAGGTTGGCTATTAGCATTATCCTATTGGCTTTTCCCAAACATCTTTTCCAATTCTCATGCAGACAACATTTTTCCGACTTAGCTAGGCTCTGTAATCTCAAGACTTGTAGTGAGAACTGTGGCCTTCCACACTGTCTCCAGGAGCCCTAAAACAAAAAAGAAAAGCCTTAAAACATACTTACCTGCTGGTCCGTGGCTGGCTTCCCTGCAGAAGTGGCAAAGCCTTTCTTTGAGTAGTGAACTCACTCACTAAGGAATCCCCCCAAAAGCCTGGCCAGCCGGCCTCACTGCCTGGTTGCCTCACTGAGTTGGTGCTCTCTTTAAGCTGTTCCCTTTGTTTTCTCTGACTCAGAATATCTTAGGTCATTCTGAGACAGCCCTCTCCTCCACACCTTCCCTAATGCTACCTGCTGTCCTGGAAATTTGTCATCATTTTTGACTGCCCAGCATCTGAATCCCCACCCCATGTATTTGAAAGTTACACCCGCCCCCTCATTCCCCACCACACACATACACACGTACATCTTGGTCTGGCTGGACCATTCCTGCAGTATGATTTGGGGCCACCTCACCTTCCCAGTGACTCTGGGAGCAACCCCAGGTTCTCTGAACTCTCCTTCTAGAGTCAGTTTTGGTTGCTTCCAATTAAGAAACCGAGCCAGCTCCTCCTCATCCTTCATACCTACCTTAGTGTAAATCCTCTGGCTGTTGGTTTCCAAAACTCCCTGAGCACGCATGTCATATGATTTAGCATATTCTGTTATGACATTTTCCTACAATTGTCTGTTTATCCCCGCACCCCCAGACTGTTAGCTGCCTGAGGGCAAGGACTAAAGCTGTTTAGCTTGTGATAGTCTCTCCATCATGGACAGAGTACATGGCGCATAGTAGGCCTTCAGCAAATGCCAAATGAATGAACAAGCAACAAAACCTTAGCACACATGAGAAGACCAGAAACAAGCACGGTGGCTCCACTTGGAGAACCAGTTAACTCGCCAGCTTTCTGATATTCTGGCACCATTCCTAGTCGGATTCCAGGGGAAATCAGATTTCTTTTAGGCTTTGGCAAGGAAGAAGGTCTTCCAGCAGCATCCTGAGTGGGAGGGTGCATTGTGGGCCGCGTCTTGAAGTGGGTGAGTAATTCCCCAGGCAGCTCTTAGCTTTAAACCCTGGCTTGTAATGCAGTCATCTCCTGAAGCTCCCAGCTTAAAATGGAAAGTGGCATTACTCATGGTGAAGGGCAGGCAATAAAAAAACATTTAGGTGGGGCCCTGCACAATGGAGTGAGTATCCCCTGATGGCGGATGAACGTCTCTGCTCTGAGCACTCACAGCCCTGGCAGACGGCTCAGTCATAGCAGGGCTTTGGAGCTACACCTCCGAATTAGCTCATTCACCAAGCACCTCACTCTTTGGGGTGCTGGGAGACATTGCATTCCTCAGCCTACAGCAGGCATGGTGGGAGGAAATACCCCTGAGTCAATATTGGAAGGTGGTAGAAGGAGTGGGTAAGAACCTGGGCTTTGGCATCCAACTGACCTGGGTTCCAATCCCAGCTGTACTAGTCACTAGCTCTGTGACTCCAAGCAAGCCCTCTAACCTCTCTGATCCTCAAGTTCCTCATCTGTAAAATGAGTAAAATAATAGGACCTACTACAGAGTCACTGGGGTAAGTAAGAAAGACAATCCCTGCAGATCCTTATCACAATGCCTGGCATGTAATCAACATTCAGTAGGGTGACAGCTTCTGTCACTGACAGTGTTGTTCTTTTACCAACTTCCTCCAATGACTTCCATTACTCCTTCATCCTTTCTGTTTTATTTCTGTGTTAATCTCACTCAGCTTCCATACCCTCCTGAGCTCAGGCTACAGCCCAGCCTCCCTCCAGTCACTGCTCATTTCTATCTTGTCTTTCTCTCCTTTACTTTTTTCTTTCTTTCTTTTTTTTTTTTTTGAGAAAGAATTCTACTGTCACCCAGGCTGGAGTGCAGTGGTGCGATTTCGGCTCACTGCAACCTCTGCTGCCTTAGCCTCCCAAGTAACTGGGATTGCAGGTGCCTGCCACCGTGCTGGGCTTTTTTTTTTTTTTTTTTTTTTTTTTTTTTTTTTGAGATGGAGTCTTGCTCTGTCCCCCAGACTAGAGTGCAGTGGTGTGCGATCTCAGCTCACTGCAAATTCTGCCTCCTGAGTTCAAGCGATTCTCCTGCCTCAGCCTCCCGAGTAGCTGGGATTACAGGCAAGTGCCCTCACGCCCAGCTACTTTTTGTATTTTTAGTTGAGACCAGGTTTCACCATGCTGGTCAGGCTGGTCTCAAACGCCTGACCTCGTGATCCACCCGCCTCGGCCTCCCAAAGTGCTAGGATTACACGCATGAGTCACTGCGCCCGGCCCCGGCTAATTTTTTGTAGTTTTTAGTAGAGACGAGGTTTCTTGGCCACCATCTTGGCCAGGCTGATCTTGAACTCCTGACCTCATGATCTACCCGCCTTGGCCTCCCAAAGTGCTAGGATTACAGGTGTGAGCCGCCATGCCCGGCCTTTTCTCTGTGTTTGTGAACCTATGTGCTAAGACCTTCCCACCTGATGTGTGACCCTGTCATCGTTTCTTCCCTACTTCAGAATCTGTGACCTGGTACACTGTGAAGCAGAATGTATTAGAATAAATCAATCTGAGCTGAAGGAAGCCTCATGGACAGATTGGGCATAAGGTCATAAAACGATCAGGACTCAACACCAGTTTTCAGCGCCCAATACCAGTTTCCAGGGCCCTAGCATAATGGACACGCCCCCACAGAAAGAAAAGGGGCCCAAAGTCCAGTTTTATAAGATATGGGCATGTGGTAGCAGTGGTGAGAATAAAAAAATTACAAATGTAATGTTTTTCTTAGGAAAGAATATACCAGCAACTTTTCTAATAATAGGCTTCTTTAGTGAGTTCATAAATGAGATTCAGACTTCTTTTAAGGAATATAATCTTTGCCTGAAGCAGGTGACATGTATAGAGATAAACAATGATGCACCTGTGCTGAGACTGTACATTGCACGAGGTAGTTCTATGCCAATAAACCAGAAACACAGCAATCATCAGGGACCATCAGCCAGCCCCCTAGGGTTAAGAAAGTCTGTCACAGCCAGGCACGGTGGCTCACGCCTGTAATCCCAGCACTTTGGGAGGCTGAGGCAGGCAGATCACTTGAGGTCAGGAGTTCGAGACCAGCCTGGCCAACATGGTGAAACCCCGTCTCTACTAAAAATAACAAAATTAGGCGTGGTGGTGGGCATCTGTAATCTCAGCTACTTGGGAAGCTGGGGAGGGAGAATCACTTGAACCTGGGAGGCAGAGATTGCAGTCCGCCAAGATCACACCACTGAACTGCAGCCTGGGCAACAGAGTGAGACTCCATCTCAAAAAAAGAAAGAAAGAAAGAAAGAAAGTGTCCCACCTTTTACCACTAATGACTAAATTAATCTCAGATAACCATCTTAGGACATATAGTCATTCATTTATTTGGCACATTTAATGAGTAGCCTTCTATGTGCTGAGCACATTTTTGGATACCATGGAAGATACTGTTAAAAAAGTAAAAGGATGCAAGCTCTGCTCTGCCTTCCAGGAATTTACAGCCCAACACAGGAGGTAAAAACATATAAATAACTCACATGGGAAAAAAAAAGTGACAAATGCCACAAGCCATCTAGTTTTAATAAGAGTTTCCACAAATGCAAAAATCACTTATGATGGTGATTTGGAGGGAGAGACTTGGAGTTACTTGAGATGATTCGTATACATGATTAGAGTTTCACAAGGTCAAGCTTGGCGGGTGCACGGGGCAGAGGATACAGCAGGGACAAGGAACAGGTTGGGAAAATGTGAGGCGAGAACAGGAAACCATCCACTTGGAATTAAGAGTGGCTCACATAGAATGAGTTCATGGAGGATGAGGGTAAGGCTGGAAAGGTAATTTATAGCCAGATCTTATATTGTATCCCACTGCCTGCTCAACGTCTCCACATGGATATCCAAGAATTATCCTTAACATGGCCCAGACAGAACCATTGATTCCCCTTGCCCAACTCCCCAGCTTTTCTTTTCCAAATATTTCAAGTCTTAGTAAATGTCTCTAGGTCCTCAGCCCCAAAACAAGGAAGTCAGTCTTTCCCTCTCTCTTTCACCTATCCCCATCCAATTAATCAGCAAGTTCTATTAATTCTATCTCCAAAATACATCATCAGTCCGGACTCTTCTACCTTCTCCATTACTACCACCATGTTCCAAGCCACCATCATTTCCTACCTGCCTCCTTGTTTCAACTCTTGCCTTGCTGCAGCAACATGCTTAAGTCAGATCATATCCCCTTGCTTGCTTACAACCCTCTGATGGTATTCCATTGCTCTCAGAATAAAATGCACACTCCCTACCGTGTCCCACAGGCCCCTGGTCAGGCCCCAGCCCCTCCCTGGCCTCATCACTCCCCTCTCCCTCACTCATTGTGCTCTACCTAGACTATGGTTTTCCTTCTCATCTTTGAACTCACCAAGCACAGACCTGCCACAGCATCTTTGCACTTGCTGTTCCCCTCTGCCTGAAAAACTGCTTCCTCAGCCTGAAAGGCTCCTCTTTCCTTAGATCTTTGCTGGTCCACTTCTTCATTGCTCATATCTCAGCCCTGATGTCACCTCTACAGACGGGTCTTCCCCGAATCTGCAGTTCAACGAGATTCCTCAGGTGACTCGTCTGCCTATTAAATTTGAGGAGCACTGGTCTAGCAGAAATGTGAGATTCCTGAGGCATAAATGCTTTGAATTTGGCATGCTGGGTTTGCTGTATCTGCAGGGCGTGGAGGTGGGCATGTCCCTCAGACAGTGGAAATGTGGTTCTGAAGCCACAGGGGAAGGACTTTAGGGGAAGAGAACACCTTCCCCGTGATGCTCATTGATGACTGGAGCCCAGAGGCTGGGGGAGATCGTTAATGGAGAAGTGCAAGAGAGCAGAGAAGAAGATGGAGTCTGTGAGCTGCAGGGGAGCCCTGGTATGGGCGTGAGAGAAGAGGGGCTGAGAGGAAATGAGAAAAGAAACTCGCACAGAATGACTACAAAAGTCAGAGTAGAAGAGAAGGTCGAGAAGGGGGTGAACAAAAGTACCAGCTTCGGCAGAGAAGTAAAGGAATATGAAGATTAATAAGTGACCATGGAGTTTTGCCCCAGAGATGGGTAGGTGGAGAAGCAAGGAGGAGAGGGCAGGCTGAAGCTGGTGGTGAAGAGAGGGAGGGGAAGGGTGGCAGAGTATGCGACCTCCAAATAAGCCAATTTGGCCTATCGATTATTTTTAGTTGAAGACAATCGAGAAGAAGCAGATAAGGCTCTCTGCCCTTTCTCATTTGCCTAAAAGTGGAGCATAAATTTGTAAAGTTGCCCCCTCACCACCAGGAAAGACTGAAGTTAACCACTGGAACAAACCTTACCAACTAGCCCTCCTCTGCCATTAGTTTCTCCCATATGTTTACTTTCCTCAATTTGCTGCTCTAGCAACTCAAAGTCCTTTTCTTTTGTCTTGTCACTTCTCTAAAAGTCTTTTGTTCTTCTGTTAAGCTGCTACATAAACCCAAGTTCTCACCACCGCGTCGAGGTAGTCAGTACTGCGTGCTCCCATGCGCACGCACAATGCACGTGTTCATAAACTTGTAGTTCTCCTCTTAATTTGTCTTTTGTCAGTCTAATTTAAAGGACCTCACCAATGGACCTAAGATGGTAGACCACTCCCACCTGTTTAGATGGGACCCAGATCTAAACACTAAATTCATTTATGTTTCATGTACACCTTATACACATAGCCTGAAGGTAATTTTGTATAATACTTACAATAATTTTATGCATGAAACAAAGTTTCGACTGCATTTTGACTTTGACCTGTCACATGAGGTCAGGTGTAGAATATTCCACGTGTGGCGTCATGTCAGTGCTTAAAATTTTTGGATTTTGGGTTGGGCGTGGTAGCTCACGCCTATAATCCCAGCACTTTGGGAGACTGAGGCAGGCAGCTCACTTGAGGTCAGGAGTTCAAGACTAGCCTGGCCAACATGGTGAATGAAACTCCATCTCTACTAAAAGTACCACGCTGGGCGTGGTGGTGTGTGCCTGTAATTCCAGCTGCTTGGGAGGCTGAGGCAGGAGAATCACTTGAACCCAGGAAGTGGAGGTTGCAGTGAGCCTAGATTGCACCACTGCATTCCAGTCTGGGTGACAGAATGAGACACCATCTCAAAAAAAAAAAAAAAAAAA
>NW_016805589.1:2058041-2063738 GCF_001698545.2 Rhinopithecus bieti
TTTTGGACTTGGGATTTTTGGATCAAAGATTCTCAGCCTGTACTGTGGTCACACCAAGAGAACAAGTGTCTTCATGCACACGTATGTTTATTGCAGCACTGTTCACAGTAGCAAAGACTTGGAACCAACCCAAATGCCCACCAATGATAGACTGGATAAAGAAAATGTGGCACATGTATACCATGGAATACTATGCAGCCATAAAAAAGGATGAGTTCATGTCCTTTGCAGGCACATGGATGAAACTGGTAAACCATCATTCTCAGCAAACTAACACAGGAACAGAAAACCAAACACCGCATGTTCTCACTCATAAGTGGGAGTTGAACAATGAGAACACATGGACACAGGGAGGGGAACATCACACACTGGGGCCTATCAGGGAGTGGGAGGTTAGGGGAGGGATAGCATTAGGAGAAATACCTAATGTAGATGATGGGTGCAGCAAACCACCATGGCATGTGTAAACCTATGTAACAAACATGCACATTTTGCACATGTAACTTAAAGTATAATAAATTAAAAAGTGATTTGTCCCCCCCCAGACACTAAAAAAAAGAAAACAAGTGTCTTGTGGGAGGAGGAATGGAGAGAAGCTTTTCTCAAATTAGAGACCTGAGAATGTTTGTCACTGGAGAAGAAGCCTGCAGGGAAAGGGACTGAATAGTTTGAAGATGGAGACAGCATTTAATCGATAGGAGGAGGCCCTGGAGGAGGTCGGAGAGAATCAGATGAAGAATATGGATGAGATGTATGTGCTTATTAATGCATGGACAGGTCTAGATCTAGACAGATCCATGAAAACAATAGCAGGATGCCTTGGAGAGAGGAAACAAGGTGACCAGGGGCGAGGGCACTACTTTTTTTTTTTAATTTAAGAAAACTAAAAGGAAAATAAGAAACACCTGTGTGCACTTTACTCTGATTTAACAAATGTTCATGTTTTCTCGAATTTACCTCAGATCTTTATTTATATAAAAGAAACAAAACATTAGAAAGTTGAGAAAGCTCTTGGTTTCCTTTTTCATAACATTTCTATCCCCCTTCCTTGAGGCAACTGCTCTGATGAACTGTGTGTGTGTGACACACATCAACAGCTTGCCCCAGATGGATGCTTCTGCAGTTTGCCTTCATTTGTTCAATATTATTTCTGGGATTATTCATTTTCATACATTATTTATAATATTTATTATCACTACTGTAAGTACATTCCCATCTTGCAAATAGCCTACCTTGCATTTATGTATAATCTCTAGGGGTGGACATTTTGTTTTAAATTTTTCAGTATCACCAAAACTGCTGCCATGAACATCTTTATCCATGGGGAGAGATGCTTTTTACTATCTGCTCTTTGAAACTTTCTGACTTTTGTTTTACCCTATGCACTTTTAACAGGTTTCTTAAGTAAGGAAAAAACAATTTTCTTTAAAAACCCACAGATTAGTGTTTGCCAAAGTACGACCCAAGGAACAACAAAATCAGAATTACACGGGACATTTGATCACATCTTGGCCTTTTGGCTAAGATCAAGTGTAGCACATGGGACATTTGTTTTTAAAATGCAGATTCCTCGGCCCCATCTCAGACCTATTGAATCAGAATCTTCATGGATTAGGCCTGGGAATCTGCACTGCAATAAACATCCCCAGGTGATTTTTAGGCATCTTCCAGTTTGGGAGGCACTGGATAGACAGATGTTTCCTCTGAGAAGGAGAAGGGGAGAGAGGAGCAGAGAGACAGTGGAGTAAGGGCGTGCAGCGGGAGGGATGGAGATGACATTGATTGTCAGCTCTTCTATGCCAGGCACCATGCTAGGGCGTGACATTTGTGTTACTCGTTCTCCTTTAAAGAAGAGAGAGGGAAACCATGACATTTATCAAGATAACATCGCAAAAGGTTCAGAAAGACAGTCAAGGTGAACAGAGTAGTTTAAAATGAGGTCTGTGAATTCTCATAACCTGGCCTCACCACTCACTTAGTGGCTGTGTGCCCTTGGGAAGTTCTGTAGCCTCTCTGAGCTTCAGTTTCCTCATCTGCAGAAAGGTAGTAATTACAGTACTTACCTCTTAGGAATTTTAAGAAGATTAAATGATTTAAGACTTGAGTAACCTGCTTAACCCAGAACCTAAACTTCTTAAGTGGCCAATAAATGATGATGGCAGGGAGAATGATGCTTGTGACTATTATTGTTTAAACCCTTTATAATCAATGCGTATGCATTTTATATGTGTGCGTGCATGTATATATATACATGCACACACTATGTATACTATGGTCTCATTATTTGAAATTATAACAGTAGTTAAAGTAGCTGGATATAGATATAGTATTAATTGATAGAAATCTGAAACATGCAGTCCCCACTACTCTATTATTCTCACAGGAAAATATGGGCAACAGTCCCATATTCAGCTAGTTCCAGAAATGCATTCAGGTGGGACACGGAGATTTCCTATGTTGGGGTGGGGAGCAAGTCAGAAGGGTGAACATTTTAAAATTTAAGTAAAAATATATCGTTTAACACACATACTCATCCCTAGTGTGCACACAGCCCAAATGAACCCCCACTGAGCGCCAAGTGTGTTAGTGGGAGGGTGGTGCTAACGCAGCTTCAATGTCTCCTCCCTGTTTGTGCTTTTGCTCAGGGAGAGGTGAAGGAAGGCGGCTGCGAGGGCTGGGGATCCTGCCTGAGTGCCGAGAAAGGTGCAGTTGATAACCCAAGGGCACCTGGTATCTTTCCTCCCTGGGTCTCCACTTCCTTCTTTCGGGTAACCTTCACCACCCACAGGAGCCTGAACCCACTGTGACTTGCCTAGGAAAGTGGACAAGACCCCCGGCTCTGAGTTCAGGTTCGAGTCTCGGCTCTGCCTCTTAGGAGCTGGGTTGCTTAACCTTTTTACCTTTTTATTTGAAATTCGTAGTCTTTATTGCTTGAATAGTTTTAGTTTCCAGCAAAACTGAGTGGAAAGGACAGAGAATTCCTCTCCCCCAGCCCCACACCTAAACAGCCTTTCTCGCCATCAACGTCACCCACCACACTGGTCCATTTGGTACAATCAATGAGGCTATGTGACACATCGTTATCACCCAGGGGCCATAGTTTATCTTAGGGTTCACTCTTGCGTTATACCTTCTATGGGTTTTGACAAGTGTATAATGACATATGTCTACTATTACAGTTTCCTGCAAAGTAGTTTCACTGTCTTAAAAATCCTTCATGTTCTACCAATCCATCCTTCCCTCCCCCCTAACTCCTGAAAACCATGGATATTTTTACTGCCTCCATAGTTTTGCCTTTTCCAGAACATCTTATAGTGGACATCATGCAGTAGCCTTTTCAGATTGGCTTCTTTCATTTAGTAATATACCTTTAAAATTCCTCCATATATTTTTTGTGACTTGGTAGCTCATTTTGTTTATTTTTTTTTAGTGCTGAATAATATTCCACCATATGGACATTTAACCTCTTTCCAGCCTCAAATTTCTGGGCTGTAGTACAGGGGTAATAGGTGGCCTAATCTGAGATACTTCATAGTAATGATAACACGAATGTTTATTAAGTGCTTCGTACCATGCACTCTACTAAGTGCCTCTTTCTGCGCTGCCTCACATAGTCCTTTCTGAACGCTGCGACGGAGGGATTATTAGCACTTCCGTTTTCCAGATGAAGAGACTCAGACCCAGAGAAGTTAAATAATTGCTCAGGGCCACATGTCCGGGAAGGAGTGGGTCTGGGATTTGAACCCAGACATTCTGACACCAGGTCTTAGTATTTGGGCTATAACCTCCTGGGAAGGTTCTTAACAGTGTTTGCACATAGTAAAAACATGTCGCCAAATGGTGCCTCTTATTATTTATGTTTTTGAAGTAGAGTTATTTAAATCGTAAGGTCATAGTTATTCTCTAATGGCTGAGGATGAAGAAACACACGAGGCGCTGAGACATTCAGAAGTCACCTAGTGTTATGTGGCAGGTGAGTGTTAGAACTAGACCTAGAAGCCTTGGGTGATGGAGGCTCTGCACTGCTCTGAAGAGAGCTCTGATTCGTTACTTACTAGGCCCTTCCTATGTAGGTCATCCCATTCAAGGCCCCTCACAATGACCCTGTGAGCTAATTACCCTTAAGACTCCCTTTAGGAAACAAGTGCCCAGGAGCCTCAGGGTATTCTTTGTAGTCCCCTTGAGTCTTCTCCACATTGCCTGTGCCCACCCCAGGCAACTACTCCCCACCTCAGTCCTGGGCCCACACGTGCAGCCTGACACACATCGCAGCACAGAAGCAGCCCAGGAGTGCCTGTGTCTGTCTGGGTCTGGCTGGAGGAGTGGGTGCCTCGGCGGCGGCCGCAGCCCTTCCTCATCACCTCGTCATAGTGCACACGTGTGTCCACGCCAGGCCCCGGACGGGCAGGCTCATCTTGGGCACATCTGCTCACTCACTCCCTGTCCCCTCCACTTCCTTCTGCCCTGGATTTCCAGACAGAGTCAAAAATGGGTTCACATCAAATAAGATTTGTTTTCTTTCGGTGTCACTTTCCATTTATAGACAGCCTTCTCTTGGGAGGCTCCGTCCTCCTTCCTCTGTCTCGTTTTTTTTCCTGGGTATTTGGGGATAAACTCTTGGTGGCTGTTTTGAGCCCTGTGGTCGGCAGCCCAGCCAGTCATTCATGCAGAACGTCTCCAGAAAGCCAGTGGTTACCTTTACAGGAGTTTATGCTCATTTCTGTGGCCTCTGAGACCTCTGTGGAGCTGTGCCCACATATCCAGTGTGAATTGTTAAAAAGACACATCCAACCTGAGCCAGCAGGGTCCCCCACCAGGTCAACCTGGCGAGGATTATGAGGGGGATAATTCAACAGTCACAGCAGCCGGCACTTGCGGCACCCTCCTCTAAGTGCCTTACAAAAATGGACTCATTTATTCCTATGAGGTAGGTGCTGTTCTGATCCCTTCAGGCAGAAGAGGAAAGGAGCACATAGAAGTGAAGGCTATGGTCCACCAGACCCTACATGGGGTCCAGCCCTGCTGACCTCTCCGGCCCGGCCGCCCACTCTCCCCTTCCAGCTTTGTGCATTCGCCACACCAGCCTTGTTTGGGCCACTGGGATATGTCACATGGCTTCCTGCCACAGTTCCTTTGCATACACACTCCTCACTGCCTGGACCACTGTTTACCCCCCTCTACAGCGAATTAACCCTGACCCATCTTTTAGATCTCAGCTGTGACTTCTTCAGGGATGCCCTCCTCTACCCCTCAGCTCTCATTGTGCTGCCTGCCTGTCTTCTACAACACCGGTTGGGGCTTAAATTCTACTTTTAGTTGTGTACTTTCTGATTAAGTCAGGCTCTCCCTCCAGACCATGAGGGCAGAGGCTTGAAAGTTTCACCTTCAGCTGGGTGCGGTGGCTCACGCCTGTAATCCCAGCACTTTGGGAGGCCGAGGCAGGTGGATCACAAGTTAAAGAGATCAAGACCAGCCTGGCCAACATGGTGAAACCTCATCTCTACTAAAAATACAAAAATTAGCTGGGCATGGTGGTGTGCACCTGTAGTCCCAGCTACTCGGGAGGCTGAGGCAGGAGAATCGCTTGAACCTGGGAGGTAGAGGTTGCAGTGAGTCGAGATAGCGCCACTGCACTCTAGCCTGGCGACAGAGCGAGACTCTGTCTCAAAAAAAAAAAAAAAAAAAAAAAAAAAAAAA
>NW_016805589.1:2063993-2113536 GCF_001698545.2 Rhinopithecus bieti
AAAAAAAAAAAAAAAAAAAAAAAAAAAAAAAAAAAAAAAGCAAGAAAGAAAGAAGGAAAGAAAGAAAGTTCCAGCTTGTATGTAATTCTAACATTGCATTTACCATGCTGGATTGACATGATCTGTTTATTCATCTGTCTCATCTTTTGGTCTGTGAATTTCCTGAGGGCAGTATCCAGGTCTTTTTCTAACACAGTGCTCAGCTCAATAAACATTTGGAGAGTTTAACTGAATGGGCTACATTTAATTGAACAGCATAATTTGGGAAAGGGCACCTGAAATGTGGGGACTTTTGATGGAGCAAGCTCACAAAATACAATCCTTTTGTACCACCTTCTTGGAACTCAATTATTTCAGAGAGAACGTTAGCTTTTTTAAGAAGGCAAGTTCACTTAAAATGAGCTGCTCCATAGTTCACTGAACTTCAGATAGTAGAAAGATTCTTACTTTTCCCAAAGAAGTATCAAGTTGTAGTTATAAAGCCAAGAGAAGTGAGGAAGAAAGGATGTCTGCCCCTTCGAGGTTCATCTGAAGTTATAGCAAAAGTGGGGCATAAATAACTAGTAGAATCTTGGACGTTGTGCTGCAATTTGATACCTTCCAGCCTTGGTCTTCTATCCTTTCCTTATCTCTCTTGGATGACATTGCCTGGCTCTTCCACCAGGGCTGCCATCTGCTGTCTTCGACTCCATGAATGTGGCCTCGTTGGAAGGCAACACTCCCTCTTTAGGGCTGGCTCCTTCCAGGGACCAGTCTCCCTTTGCCTGGCAAGTGGGCCCCAGGCATTCACACGGGACTGAGAGAGAGACGGAGGCAGGAGGTGCTTCTCTTCTAACTGCAGGAGGAGCAGAGCCCAGAGAGCCGAGGGCTACGGGCCTGTGGCTCACCCAGCAGGGGTGATGAAGATAGCGCCAAGTAACCACAGGCTCCCACATCCAAACAGGGCCAGGCCTCAGCTCTGGCCCACCCCAGCTCCAAGGAAAACAGGCAGTTCTTTGCAAAAATTGTTTTCATTTATGCTGCTTCCTCCTTCCTATCATAACAGATTGTAAGCATGTTCCCTGGAGGATCAAATAGTGCCTTTCAAGAAGTTAGGAAGTAGCCATTGCTGAGTTGAGAGGATTAACTTGGTTCAATGTGGTAGCAGCAGCACAGGATAGATTCACTGGGAATTTGAAAGAACATTATGGAGGCTTCAGTAACCCTTTATGATGCCTGTAAAATTCCAAGCATTTTGCAATAGAAACACTGCCTAGGTATCACACACAATGAGTAAAGCGGCTCTTTCCTCATCGCTTCCACCACTGAGACCTGCTCCCAGCACACTCCCCGCCACACCATAGGTACTCAGCCAATAGTTGTTAAATGAATACAAGAACAATGAGGCCGACCTCAGGTTCTGACAGCTTTCCAGAGTGGACAGAAAACATCAATCTCAGCCATACTTTGCTCACAGGCATTGGGTAATGACACATAGACCTGCTTGCCATTCTCCTTTGGCTTTTAGATCTAGTTCTTGCTTATCCAGAATTACTAATTCTCAACAGCTAACAAACAGCAATCCCAATAGCTTAACTCAGATCTAAGAAGGGTGTTTTTAAAAACTAGTCATCAAGAAATCCTTCTTACAGAGGAGGCAGAGCCCAGAGTAACTTGAAAATATTGCACAAATATTGAGAAAGAACATCTTGGGGGTTCAGTGGCCACAGCACAAGAAGCTGAAGGATGTGATGATGTTGGAACGCGAGAGCCAGAGCAGCTTTCCAAACACTGAAAACCCGACTTGTCCTGTGGGCGGGAGCCAGGCTGATGCAGGGGAGCCCGCAGCCAGAAGAGGGCGCTCCGAGCTCAGTGTGCTGGCCGCGCTGGTGCGATCAGAGGACCCTTGCAAAGAGAGACTGTTTACACTTCAGCTTTGTTTTTCCTGCGTGTTTTTGCGTTCTCTGCAGGAGTGAGGGAGGGTTTTCCTCACTCTGTGCCAAAGAATGATCTGAAAATATAATTAAACTGATGACTTCACATGTTAAATACCAAGTCCCAGGAATATAATTGTTTTTAAAATTTCTAATGGACTTCAATCTTTGATCTCCCTGAAATCTGTGAACAAATTTCCCACATCATAACTCTTTTAACACATCTAAATGTGCCCTCAGGAACCAGTAGCTTCTTCCAATATTGACTCTAGCCATAGAAAATGGATGGTCAAACCGAGAAGAGCAGACTGTTACCTCTCTGAGAGTTATTTCTACCTGGTCCATCTGTATCAGGTTAATAAGAGTTATTATGTATAAATATAGTCACCCACAACATCCTGATTTTTTTAAAAAAGCAGTTATTCAGTTGGGATACTTTAAATCCTTGTTTTCCATTTACACGCCTCCGTGGAAATCTATCTTCTTCCCCACATTTTTCATTCCCAGTCCATAAGGGAAGAGCAGACAACTCCAAGAAGCCCTTCAAGGAAAACAGCATACTTATGTGTCGACCCCGTGACTGACAACTCCAGCATTAAGAATTTGTCCTACAGAAGGACTCACACAAGTGCCCAAAGATCAATGCATGAGGTTCACTGCAGTGCTGTTCGTAATAGTGAAAATTTGGAAACAATGTTGCATCAGAATGGCGTGATAAAATAAGTTATAGGTCTAAGCAAATACCAGGCAGCTGTGAGAAAAAGAACACTAGACACACGTGTACACATATGAGTGGGGAAAAGGAAGCATTAGGACAATGTGTCTAGAATTATCCCATAGCCTATTTAAAAAGCCATATATCTATGTGTAGACACATAGACAGAAAACTGAAAAAATGATTACCTCTGGAGAGTGGGATGGGGTGGCTGAGGAGGAACTCACATTTTATTTTGTTACTGCAGGTATTGTTTATTTTTATTTTTATTTTTTGGAGGACAGAAGTTTGCTCTTGTTGCCCAGGCTGGAGTGCAATGGCACGATCTTGGCTCACTGCAACCTCCGCCTCCCAGGTTCAAGCAATTCTCCTGCCTCAGCCTCCTGAGTAGCTGGGATTACAGGCATATGCCAGCATGCCTGGCTAATTTTGTATTTTTAATAGAGATGGGGTTTCACCATGTTGGCCAGGCTGGTCTTGAACTCCTGACTTCAGGTGATCCGCCTGTCTTGGCCTCCCAAAGTGCTGGAATTACAAGCATGAGCCTCCGCGCCCAGCCCCCCTGCAGGTATTTTCTAATGTAAAGGAAGAAACAACTTTTCAAGAGGGCAAGGATGCTGTCCACTGAATCTTTCCCTTCAGCCCCCAAACTTGCTAAGTTCCCTCCTGCTGGAGAATCCTGCCCATCTACTTAGGCCCCTCCTGCTCCTGCCCTGTGCTCTGCTTCTCTGCACAGCCGAGCTTTCTGAAGAATGTTAGTACTCCCCAACACCTCTCAGGCATCCCCAGCCCTCTGCAGTCCCCCATCTAGCCCACCCCTCCACGCAAACGACCTTGGAAAAGCTTGCCCATGGTCTCCTCCCACACCTAGGTTGCAGTGGCCTGAGGCCGTGTGGTCAGTTGTGGTGGTGGTTCTTTTTTGTCTTGACTTTTTTTTTTTTTTTTTTGAGACGGAGTCTCGCTCTGTCGTCCAGACTGGAGTGCAGTGGCCGGATCTCAGCTCACTGCAAGCTCCGCTTCCCGGGTTTACACCATTCTCCTGCCTCAGCCTCCCCAGTAGCTGGGACTACAGGCGCCCACCACCTCGCCCGGCTAGCTTTTTGTATTTTTTAGTAGAGACGGGGTTTCACCATGTTAGCCAGGATGGTCTACGATCTCCTGACCTCGTGATCCGCCCGTCTCGGCCTCCCAAAGTGCTGGGATTACAGGCTTGAGCCACCGCGCCGGGCCTTGTCTTGACTTTTAATGATTCAGAGATTCCTACTATTTGGGTTCCCTTTAACCCCCAGGAGACCTGGTCCACTGCACTCACCATGCTGCTGGCTGCAGCTGAGTGCCTGCCCGAGACTGGGTCTCAGCCATGTTCTCTGCTGGACTCTCAGCCCAGTGGGCAGCAGAACTTTCCAATCCACTCTGGACAATTCTCGGCCTTCTGGTAATAACGGCCTTCTCTCGTTATCTTCTCAAGTGCTCTGGCCTTTCAGTAATAACGCTGGTATCCGGGTCTTTCTCCTTCTCTTGCTTAGTGTCCTGCCGTGGCTTCTCTGCCTTTCACCACCTTTTGGAGTGTGGCGTCCTCAGGGGCCTGACCTAGGTGGTTCTGTCTTAAATGTGTATATGCTCTCTGGGAGTGCTGGTCTGCCTCAGATTCTACTCACAACTCCCAAATCCTGCCCTGTGCCTCCACCCTGGTCTTTGCATTCAAAGCTCCCATCACCCCCAAAAAACCTTCCAGGACATTCTGCAGATAGAGTCCACGGTGGACATCTTGCATTCTCCTTCTTCCATTACCTCTGCTTAATTAATGACAGTACAGAGGTTACAAAATAGCCCAAGCTACTTAATATACCTTAGTCATATTCCCTTTCCCTCACTCCTACAGGCATCTCCAAATGATTCTACCTAAATAGTTCTTAAATTTTCCTTCCCTTCTATCAGTGTCTCGATAAGGCCAGCAAATTCTCAAGCCTTATCCATGGCAATTGCTTCTAGTTTTTCTCTCTGTAGCTTATTCCCCTTACCTCATTCACAACATCGCCATAGTTGGCTTCCCATTCACAGATCTGATCATGCCTTGCCCCGATCACATTTCCTTTTATTTCTCACTGCCTAAAGGCCAAAATCCAAACTTAGCATGACATTCACGGCTCTTGACTATCTGGTTGCAACTTTTTTTCATTCAATCAACAATCTAAGCACCCAGGATGTGTCATGCCTTGGAGATACCTTTGTGAGTAAGAGAGTTGTGGCTCATGCCCTTATGGGACCACATTGTAGTGGGGCTTCACAGGCAACAGACATGCACACATACACACACACACACGCACACACACACACAAATTGAAGGACAAAGAGAAAAATTGTCAGTTGTGTTTTGGAGAACATTTCCTTTGGTATCAAGGAAGAGAGATGAAAAAATAGAGTAAGATCGACTAGGAAGACTCCTTGAAGAGGTGACATTTAAGCTGAGATCTGAAGGAAGAGAAAGTGTAGGCTGCGAAGAGTCGCCCTCCTGGTACCTGTGTGCATGGTGCTCTGGGGATGCTTCTGCCATGATTGTGAACTCTTCCAAGGGAGGAACTGCCAGGTCAGTTGAGTCCCCAGTGCCTGGCATGTGGTAGGCTCAATAATTGTGAGATGAAAAGCTGGATGGATAGTCAAGCGGAAGCATGCACTCTGATATGAGCTGGGTATAATGTCTTTGGGGAACAATTGTATAACCAACAATGCCGAAGCCTTGCATTTGCTGGTGTTGGCGTGTGTTATGGGAAGAATGTCTGAAATGAGCTCTTGTCAGGTTTTTTTATCACTTTGATTCCATGGTCACCATCCTTATTATTGTGAAACAGGCATGCAATTTTTATAAATAAAAGATAATAATTCTTTTTTTGTATTTTTCTTTGATAAACGGTGCTTCATCAGCTCTTGCATCAGTTTTGTTTTTTTTTTTTTCTCTTTTTGATAGGGTCTCACTCTGTCACCAGGCTGGAGTGCAGTGGCATGACCTTGGCTCACTGCAACCTCCGCCTCCCAGGTTCAAGCAATTCTCCTGCCTCAGCCTCCCGAGTAGCTGGGATTACAGTTACGTGTCACCATGCCCAGCTAATTTTTGTATTTTTAGTAGAGATGGGTTTTCACCATGTTGGCTAGGCTGGTCTCAATCTCTTGACCGCGTGATCCACCCACCTCGGCCTCCCAAAGTGCTGGGATTACAGGCGTGAGCCACTGTGCCCGGCCCTTGCATCAGTTTTAAGGGAGAACTTTGAAGCGGAACGGTGAGAGGCAGTGTCAGCAGTGGTCAAGTGCCCAGCCCAGGCAGTTACATCATTGAGTTCAAATGCTGCCCAACAGCAGATCTCAGGAAGCCACTCAGCCTTCATGGCTTTATCTATAAAGTGTGAATAACAAAATCTTTCAGAGAGTCGCTGGTGGGAGGATTCAGTGACACGTGAGGAGTTAGGGTTAGGGTTAGGGTTAGGGTTAGGGCTCCAGAGCCTGGAACACAGAGAGAGCTCAAAGCTGAGGGGTGCCTTTGTTGTGGGAGTGACGTTTCTCAGCCTGGCCCGTCCAAATGTCTCCAAATGCTTTCGAGAGAGTCACAGCCAAAGATTACAGGGAACATGCCCTTTGGTCTGTTTCTCTAGTCAAAGGGGAGAAATTCTCTTGCCCAGAAGCTCTTTGACTCCAGAGCAGGCCTCTGAAAGTGGCCACTGCCACAGCAACACTAATGGGACCACATCCCTGGTCTTGCGGGCCCTGCGTCGGGCCATTTCTCTGCTGAGCTGACCAGTCCATAAACAGGCTGTGGGTAGCGTCACGCGTTTTCTCACACAACATGACTGTGGTTTCTCTTAGTTTGTCTCTTATCTGGGCTTCTTCCCAAGGCCTCAACTGTGTGGCAGCTGAAAACCATCTTCACGCTCATCGGGGGCGAGAATTAAACAGTCCAGTTAGTAAAGCTCTGTCCTTCAGCTCCTCTGTCTTTGGCCACCCTCCCTGCGGCATCTGACTTTAGGAGGAGTTGGAGCCGCTCAACCTGGAAGGGAAGAGCTGGCCCCTGGCACAGGGTCTCCAGCATGGAGCCCTCAGCCTGCCCTGTGGCTGCCCACTCTTTGGCCTTCATGACTCAAGTTGGGGCTGCTGGTCTCTCTTGGCTGGGTCAGGGCCCAGGGCGGCTCCTTGGCTAGCCAGCTCTTGCTGGCTGTGGGTTTCTCCTTCCCTGCCCAGGAGGTCTGCCCCCGCTCTGCTGCAGGGTCACCCCACAATGGCCTCTGGCTCTCATCTTAGCATCTATATCACGCAGGAGCAGCGGAAATCTGGAGTGTAACGCACACCCACTCGCCCTCTGATCACACCCATTCAGCCTCTCAACTCTGTAGGCCTCCCCATGCTGCAAGGCTGCCCTGCCTTCCGTGTTCTCCTCAGCTCATCAGCAAGTTTCTAATGCCAAAGACACACACTCCATATCTCCTTTTCCACCCCCATCTTCAGGCCCATACGCCAATGGCAGACAGGCATCCCCTGCCATGGTGAAAGAAATCGCAGAGTCTGTCTGCCAGGCCTAGCCTCTGCTATGTTACAATGGAGTGAAAGCCATTTTGCAAATCTTTTCACAAATCTTGGTGGTTGAGCCAACTGTCTTCTTTATTCTGTGTTCCTCCTTGCTTCTCTGGCTCCAGGCAACAGGCTTCCTGGCCCAGGCTCTGAGAAGAGAGGCTCCAAATGGAACATGGTTTAAAGGCAGGATATGTGGTAAGAGGGGGAAAATGCATTGCTTCATATCTCCAAAATATTATCCGTCATACACCATTCCTCTTGCAGGTTTGCCATAGCTAACAGAACCCTTATCCTTCAAGGTACTTTTCTTTGCTCCACTCTTACATTCATTCAACAAATATTATTGAGCACCTGCGATGTGCAGGCACTGCTCTGGATGCCAGATCAGCAGCTGCCTCACAAACATGATGCAGATGTTCTCATCTCCACCTGAAAAGATGCTCAACCCCATTTGCCACCAGGGACATGCCAATCAAAAGCACAATATCACTTCACACTCACTAGGCTGGCTTTCATCAAAAGGCACCTAATAACAAGTGTTGGTGAGGATATGGGGAAATTGGAACTCTCATACATTGCTGGTGGGAATGTAAAATGGTGCAGCCACTTTGGAAAACAGTCCCTCAAGTGGTTAAGCATGGTGTTACCATATGACCCAACTATCCAGCACCTAAGTATGCAACTAAGAGAAATGAAAACATATTCATGCAAAAACGAGTACATTAATGTTCATAGCAGAATTTCTCATAAAGTCAAAAATAGAAAGCAACGAATGATGAATGGATAAGCAAAAGGTAGCATATCCATGCAAAATATTCAACCATAAAAAGAAATGCAGTACTGATACATGCTACAATATGGATGAACCTTGAACACATATTAAGTTTAAAAAGCCAGTAACAAAAGACCACATATTAGCCAGGTGCGGTGGCTCACGCCTGTAGTCCCAGCACTTTGGGAGGCTGAGGCAGGTGGATCATGAGGTCAGGAGATCAAGACCATCCTGGCTAACACGATGAAACCCCATCTCTACTAAAACTACAAAAAATTAGCCGGGTGTGGTGGTGGAAGCCTGTAGTCCCAACTACTAGGGAGGCTGAGGCAGGAGAATGGCATGAACCTGGGAGGTGGAGCTTGCAGTGAGCCGAGATTGCGCCACTGCACTCCAGCCTGGGCGACAGCATAAGACTCCATCTCAAAAAAACAAAACAAAACAGGAAAAACCAAAAAAACCCCACATATTGTACAATTCCATTTACATGAAATGTCTGGAATAATCAAGCATCTAGAGACAGAACGTAGATTAGTGGTGCCTGGGGCTGAGGGAAGGGGAAGCGGGGAATGACAGCTGATTCGTATGTGTGCCGAGATTAGATAGTGGCAATAGTTGCATGACACTGTGAATATATGAAAAGCCATTAAACTGTACACTTTGAATGGATGAATTGTATAATTGTTAATTATATATCAAGCTGTTAAAAATGTTCTCACCTTGTTCGCTAATTGTGTCTCTTTTTTCCCAGTTTCTAAGATCTCTTGGAACAAATGTGTATTCAACTTTCTGTAATTTCGGAACTTTCTCCAACATGCTTATTACAGTTCAATATTAGGTGGACACCAATTCAATGATGTTTGAGTGGTCATTTTCTATTAGAAGATAAGCTTCAAGAGGGGAAGGATTTTTGTTGATTTTGTCACTATTATACCCACCATGCTTAATACAAGGCTTGACACACAGTCGAGTCTCAATAAATATTTGTTGAATGAATGGATGCCTACACGAGCTTACTTTGTAAATGGACACAAAAGCCCAGTGATGACTGCTGGTCATTCATTCATTCATTCTGCACATATTTTCTGCAGCCTCCTCTATGTATGGAGTGTGTGAATGAAACAGACATCTCTCTGCCCTGGGGGAACTTAGAACAAGGGAACCTGTAGGTAGCAGTTTTCATACTTTGATTAAATACTGAAAATAAATAGATCTAACATCCAGTAAAGGTTGTGTGTATTAAAATTGTATTTTTTTTTTTTTTGAGACAGCAACTTACTCCCTCACCAGGCTGGAGTGCAGTGGCACAATCTCAGCTCATTATAGCCTTGCCCCTCTGCGCTCAAGCAATCCCACCTCAGCCTCCCAAGCAGCTGGAATCACAGGCATGTGCCACTAAGCCCAGATAAATTTTCTTGTATTTGTAGAGATGGAATCTTGCCATGTTGCCCAGGCTGGTCTGGAACTCCTTGGTTTAAACAATCCACCTGCCTCAGCCTCCCAAAGTGCTGGGATTACAGGTGTGCACCACTGTGCCTGGCCTGCAAAATGTTTTAAAGTTCCTCTCAGCAGGGTTCTGAAAGAAAGTCAGGCTGAGTTGAGACAGCCATACAAAGAAAAAGATTCTGAAGGACAGAGGATGGGTGAGAAGAAGGTTAATCAGGAAAAAAAAAAAAAAGAAAGAAAAAAAAGATAATGAGCTTTTCCAGCAGAAAGATTTTACCAGTTAGGAAGCCTTTCCAAGTTGTGGTATTAATGTCTTGTTGAAGTAGAGTAGGGAGTAAAATCAGAAAAGGAGAAAGTGCCAAGTCCTAGCCCTCGTCTCCAATGACAGGGAAGTCTTTGAGAAGATGGGAAAGTATGACTCAGTGGCTGGGAGGAGAGAGAACAAGCGTGTTTAAAGAGATGGGGAAGATCTAATTTAAGTACAACTGCCTTCTTCACTATGGAAACTTATGGGAAAGATAGCCAAGAGGTCAGGACAGAGGGCAAGAAGATACTCCGTGCTGACCTGAGTTGAGAAACCAAGAGAAGCCAGCTTGTAGATACACAGCCCACAGTGGAGGAGGGAGGTCTTGGGGTCAAAAATCAAAGCGAGGAAACTTGTCCAGTTGACTTTTTTTCCACACAGACAACCTCTTCATTCCACCTCTGTCTTGTCTCAGATTTCCATCTTAACATGCAGGGATTCTAGAAAACCATTAGTGATTCGATGTAAACAGAGCTAGGAAGTGGTTAAGACATGAATAAGGCTTTCGAAGGAGGCAGGGTGAGGTTGAAGAGTTAAGACACTTGGAGAGATGAGAGGAGGCAAGGAAGATGTGGGAAGAATAAAGTTCAGGGTCAGAGATGATGCTTCCAAATCTGGCGCAAATTGCAAGTGGAGCTTGGGAAAAGAAAGAGATGGGTCCGAGAAAGAGCCTGTGCCGTGGAGTCTTATGAACTAGGAAATCAATGACCAGAGCTGCTAGGGTCCTGCTGAAGGGGTCACCTGGCCTCACAACCAGCACCCCTAAAGTCCAGGGGGAGTGAGCAGCTCCAAGTGAGCCCAGGCACAGATGAGCCCTGGCGGGAGGAAGGAGGCAAGGTGTACTTTTTTCCTGCAGTTAGGTGCTCCATTGTGTTTTCTGTTTGCCACCTAAGGGCTGCCCACCTAAAGGAACAAATAACAAAGGTGTCTCTCACCCCCCCAGGCAGTGTGCACTGACAGGTCAGGCAGGGCAGGGGTTTGGGCCCGGGAAGTTGCCAAGGACAGATCCAGGCTCTGCTGCTCCCTAGCACCGTGTCACTGGCTAGGGGCACGGACGCCATTGCTTTAAGCCCTGTATTCTCTGCAAATGTAGTGGTGACACAAACGGGCTGTTGTTGGGACAAATGAGATCGTAGAGGCAAAGCTCCTAGCATGGTATGGCCCTTGTAGTGTTTTATCAAGCCTCAGATGCACATATTTTCAGTATTTGAACATCTCTAAAATGAAGTGATGGTCTAACTTCCAATTTATTGTATCTTAGATCTGATAAAATATGGAAGTAGCCAACCAGTAAGTGGCAGTGGGGTGTTTTGTGATTGCTCTGCCTGTGTTTCATTCATGCTACCGTCGATGTCCAGGGATTTCCTCTTCTAAGGTGGTTGAGTCTTTTTCCTGGTGGATGGGAGCCTGGGCTCTGGAGTCAGCCCAGCTGAGGACAAGTCTTGACTCCACTGCTAACAGCGGTAAGACACGGGCGAGGTGACATCACCTCTCTGAACCTCAGTTTCCTCTTTTCTATAATGGAGATTACAGGTTTACCTAAACTCATAGGGTCATTGAGGATAACATGAGGTAAAGTTATGTAAGGTGCTTAGCACAGTGCTGCATTGTATAAATGTTAATGAGGATGATAAAAACAAATTATTAAACAGTAACATTGAAAAAATAGTAACATTGTCTTATATAACAGTATTACATTTTATAAAAAATGTTATTTGTGCTGCAATCTCAGCTACTCTGGAGGCTGAGGTGGAGGATTGCTTGAGCCCAGGAGTTTGAGACCAGCCTGGGCAAAATAGCAAGACTTCATCTCAAAAAATGAAAAACAAAACTCACAAACTTTACTTTAGAAAAATATTCCTGAGATACCTTGGGAACCCCAAGACAACACAAGTGCCTTATCTCACCTCCCACCCCTCACCCCTGCCTCTCACCCACCCCCCTGCTCTTCCATCCTCCGTTCTGGGTGAGGCTTTCCATCTCCCCCTGCTCGGCTCCCCTCCTCAGGACTTTGGCCCCTTCTGGAAACATTACTTTAAAGCTGTTTACCTTGGAAAAAGGACTGGCTCACTCCTCCTTGGAAAAGGTCGCCACAGGTTCTGGTTGGGATTTTCTCAAGCAATGAATGACCCAGGACCTCCCCCCAACAAGGCTTCTCTGTCTCTTCATCTTCCTGTCTCCTCTGCCACCCTGGCTCACTGCATCCCGTTAGCTGCCTCTGTCCTCCCGGAATTCCCTCAACACTCAGTGACCTCAATATGTTCTCCTCAAAGCCTCTCATGTCTACCCAGTGAGTCCTGTCTATTAGTAAAGCTTCATGCTTGTAACATTAATAGCTCACACACCTGGAGCCTCCCCATATCTTCAGAAACCCATGGTCCTTTCCACTGAAGGTTCTACAGTGATCCTAAGAGGATTACGGATCACGCAGCTCTCCTCTTCAAGCACAACCAATAAGCTTTTCCTCTAGGGAGGCTGGACAGGTCCACAGGTGGTGAAGCATTGCCTATTCTTTTCTCAGTCCCCAGTCTTTCTCATCATCTCATCCGTACTCAAGATGGAGCTCATGACTTCCCCCCAGGTTGGCTCTCCGGCAAACCCTTCTTTGTCAAGGTGAGACCCCCTGCTCCTACTTACAACCTGCCTTTGATAACTGGCCTGCTCCACCACCCAGGGTCAGGAAAACCCAGACTTTTGTCTGCCACTTTTAACTGCCAGTGGAATTCCAGCATAACACAAGCTACTCTAGAATGGCAACTGCTGAAAGTCTCAGACTTGAATGAAATATAACCAGCGCTCAACCTTAAGGTCTTGTTATATTGGGGTTGAATCTGTATCCGCATCGTGGGCCCTGCAGATGCCCCTGGGGGAAGCTGTGAAATAGGACTTTTCACTGGTTTTGTAACACAACAGGATGACTCTAATGGTCTAAGGAGCGTGTCATACACACACACACACACACACACACACACACACACACACACACAATCCTAGCTCCTCAAAACTTGTTTCTGCTCCTTTAAATTTCTTAAAGACATAATACAATGTACTGGATAGGATGGGGTATCAGATTTCATGAAATCCAGCAGCAGTATGGTGTCGTTGAGTCAGAGTCTAGAAAGTGGTGTGTTAGATGAGAATCCCAACATTTTCTTATTCATCAGTCTGTCCATTCACCAGTCTGTATATCCTCTGACATGTTCCCCACCAAAAAACAAACAAACAAAAAAAAAAACGTGGCATTTCAGCCAGGATATGGAGGACTAAATGGCATATGAAGATGTCTACATTACAACAAGAGAAGCCAACCTCAAGCCAAGTAAAGAAATGGAGCAAGAGGCTCCATTTCTGGTTCAAGGACAAAACTTGTTTGTCCTTCCTGCTGAGTTGCCACATCTTCCAGTTCACGCCTGCAATCCCAGTACTTTGGGAGGCCAAGGCAGAAGGATCACTTGAAGCCAGGATTTTGAGAGCAGCCTGGGCAACACAGCAATACTTTATCTCTAGATTTTTTTTTTTTTTTTTTTTAAATTAGCCAGGTGTGGTAGTGAGTGCCTATAGTCCCAGCTACTCAGGAGGCTGAGGTGGGAAGATCACTTGAGCCCAGAAGTTTGAGGCTGCAGTGAGCTGTGATAGTGCCACTGCACAGTGAGGCCTTATCTCAAAAAAACAAAAACAAAAAAGAAATGAAGAAAGAAAGAGAAAAAAAGAAAAAGAAAGAAAGAAAAACAGAAAAGAAGCTGGGCGCGGTGGCTCACGCCTGTAATCTCAGCACTTTGGGAGGCCAAGGCAGGCGGATCACAAGGTCAGGAGTTCGAGACCAGCCTGGTCAACATGGTGAAACCCCGTCTCTACTAAAAATACAAAAATTAGCCGGGCAAGGGTGGTGACAGGCGGCTTTAGTCCCAGCTACTCGGAAGGCTGAGGCAGGAGAATCGCTTGAATCTGGGGGACAGAGGTTGCAGTGAGCTGAGATCATGCCACTGTACTCCAGCCTGAGCAACAGAGTGAGACTCGGTCTCAAGAAGAAAAAAAAAAAGAAAAGAAAAGAAAAGAAAAAAGAAAAAAAAAACAGAAAAGAAATAGAGCAAGGAAAGATCACCAGCCTTTTAGTCCTTCCCAGGCTATTGGGGAGAGGAAAAGGGAAAATGACAGGAGCGGGCTGTCCTCCCAGTACCAAATGTCCCACGCTAAAGATGTTGCAGGCCTTGGGGGAGCTCTGAAAAATCCACACTCTGGACTCTGTTCCTCCCAGGCTCCCTGGGGCTAGTTCCAGCCTCATCCACATGCTGTCTTGTTCATGCCCCTGAAAGGAATGGAGGAAGCGTCCTGGCTGGCCTGATGGTGACTGTCTTCCCTTTCTCAACCTTCCCATCCTGACTGTCCCCTCTGGCCTCACTCCCACTGACTTGGGATGCCACAACGGTCTTGCAGTCCAAGAGCCTTCCTGCCCGCCAGCCCACCTCTACTCACAAAGGCAGACCTGTCTGGAACTGAGCAGGCAGGCCCCCAGGGGAGGGCCTGGGCTCCACGCCACTCCCCTTCTTTAAGAAAAGGGACAGGTCCAGTCCAGTGAGGGAGGGAGAAGGAATTCCCCTTGTTAAATGTCTCCTCCCAGGCTCAGGCAGAGGCCGTGGTAGCTGGGTGCAAGGAAAGTTCTTTGCTTCAGGCACCTGGTCCAACGGGGCTATGTGACTGGGCACATCACCATCCACATTAAATCAGACGCAATCAATTTGGATTCAACACACTGCCATCTAATCCTCTGCACAGTCAAAACGTTTAGTTTCCCTTCAAAACTGTTACTTCTGTTTCCTAGGTAAAAGGTGTAGGAGAAAATGTGGTCGCTAAAGCTCCCACATTCGTAATGTTTATGTGACCGTGACTTGTCACATGACCTTGGGGAGGCTGCTCTTGTCTTCACTGTCCCATTCTCTTGACACCCTCCCCTCCCCGAGTAAGGACTTATATACAAGGAGCTCACCCAGACACAGTTAGGTAATAAAGGTGAAGTCATGGCTAAGGGCATGGGTTTTGAAGTGAAGCTTCCTGAACTTAAGTCCAGAAAGTCAATTCATCTCTCTGAGCTTCCTTTATAAAATGAGGCCAGTGATATACCTACCTCACATGTTTATCAAAAGGATGCAACAAGATAGTGCAAGGGAAGCACTTAGCACATTGTCTCAAATAAATAAAATATGCATTCTAGCATCTAATAATTTTAGCTATTATTTTTGTTGTGATTATTCAGGATGAACAAGATAAGCTTCCTGTCCTTGAAAGAAGTGAGAGGCTAAATCATAAATATCATGACCAGCTGTGAAAAGTGCTGTGAAGGATGTGCCAAGGGCTGGGGGGATGGAGGGCTGAAGAGGAGGGGGTCAGGAGGACTTTCTGGAAGATGTGGCATCTCAGCAGGAAGGACAAACAGGTTGTACACATGTGAGCATGGAATAAAGGAATCACTTGAACAAAGACCCAGGGGTCGGCAAGTAGAGGGCATCTTCTCCCAGTGTGCATGGCCGATGCCGCTGAGCAGGGGGTTTGCAGGGACACACAGGGTGAGTGCAGCCTGCTTGGAGTCAGATCATGGAGGACCTTGAATGATGCCATTCCAAAGCATTTAGACTTTTTTCTGCAAGCAAATGAAAGTGGAGCCAGTGGAGACTCTGGAGAAGGGAATTTGGAAATTCTTCTGGAAACTTGTTGGTTACTGGTACGGGGCTGGGCAGAGCAGAGGCCAAGGGGCGCAGTGTCCTCTATTTCCATCTCTGAAAAGCTCATCATTCCTCAAGTCTTCTTGACTAGACTACAAGCTAGTAGAGGACAGAAGCACATGCTTCCTTCTTACCACTATGTCCCCAACACAGTCCCTGGGGCTCAATAAATGGCTGTTGAATTGAAATAGACAAAAGATCCTAAACTTGGGCCATGAGAGTGGAAGGAAGAGGATGGCTCCAAAGACACTCGAAGAGAAAAATGAAGAGGATTCTGCAAAGGAGTAATCAGAGGTGACTTGGGCATAGAAGG
Source organism: Rhinopithecus bieti (assembly GCF_001698545.2). Lineage (NCBI taxonomy): Eukaryota > Metazoa > Chordata > Mammalia > Primates > Cercopithecidae > Rhinopithecus > Rhinopithecus bieti. Next base: position 2,079,731 of record NW_016805589.1, read on the forward strand.
GCTGGAAGGATGAATGGAGAGGCTGTGGGGTGTAGAGGGGCCGGAAGGATGACTGGAGAGGCTATTTACTGAGAGAATGGATGCAGCCAGGAGCAGCCTATCTGGCAGGATGACTGCTGTGCTCACTGTGGGGTGTGTTGCAGCCGAGGTGAACAGTCATCCATCTGCTGACTGGCAGGCAGTGGACGCGGGCTCTGGAGAGAACCCAGAATGTGAGGCAGGCAGAGGAGAAGCGGAGCAGAGGGGAGAGATGGGATCTGCAAGGAAGAGCAGAGGGGAGCCTGAAGGGCGAAGCAGACAGAGGCAGCCACCCTGGGGATCACTCCACACTCCCAGATCCCCAGTGCAGCTGGTTGCCACAGAGGAGCAACCCCAGGATCCTGGGGAGAAGAGGCACAGTCAGGATGAGAGCCAAGAGGTACAGGATCACAGCCTTCAAGGGGGAAGTCAGGCTGGTTTGCATTGCCCGAAGCTACAAAGAGGTTAACCAGAGTGGAAAGTGGGTTCTGGAGCCTCGGGATTGATCTCCTGCCCCACAGCTTTGCTGTTCCCGTCGCTTCTGCACGCTGGCACTGAGGTCACGCTTCTCAAGGAAGATCTGCATGTGCCAACCTTTGGCTCAGAAAACTTCCCTTGTTTCCTACTTCCCAGCTAGGAAGGCCAAAGTCCTTGGCCAAGCATTTAAGTGACCTCAAATCTGGTGTGAAAAGCCTCACCTCCCATCATGTCCTTCCACAATGCAGCAATCTGAGCTACTCCCTCTCTCCTGTTGCACACCAAGAATTTCCATGCCTTCCTATGTTGGTTCTTGCTGTTCCCTCAGTTAGGAAGGACATTTTGCTCCATGTTCTGCTAATTAAAACTCTCCTCGTCCTTCAAAGCCTATGTCAAATGCTACCTCCACTGCAAAGCCTTCCCTGGTCTCTCCAGTCTGGAGGGTCCTTCCTTCAAGGACCCACGGTGTGGTGCTTTGCCTAGCCAGTACTTCATTCTTTCTATAGCTGAGTTGTTGGCCCCCATCCACTCACACATGACAGCATGAGAGCAGAGAACCTGTTTTACCTTTGAATCTCCCGTGGTATAGATTCTTACATGCAGAAGGCACTCAACCAACACCAGCAAAGCATATGAAGAAATTAGGATAAAAAACCCACAAAAACCTGAGAGCAGTAGATGCGGGCAGTCCTACCACTTTCAATCATTTATTTGGAAATTACGATGTGCCTCACAGTTATTTGGACTTCAGGGCTTTTGCCCTGCAATTAATGTCTCGGCCCGATGTTGGGTTGCCTTACAATCACATGTGTTATCTGTGATCTCTAGGGCCATTTCGGTTTTGAGAGCACGCTATTACACATACACGAAGACGTTTCTGAGTATTTCCCATAGTTAGACAAAAATGGAAAAATTTGGCCCAACCGTCAGAAGCACTTTCTCACATGTGCTGCCTATGACAGTGGTTTAGGGAAATCTCTACACAGTTCCACCAGGATCATAAACACATTTCCTGAGCTATGAATTAAGAGGAAAAAGTTTCTCAACATGCAACACAAACTCAAAAAGCAGCTGTTCATTTAACCATCTATCATCTTCTTCTGACCCTACGAACAGGCTCTGACAGTATTTAGATTACATGAACATACTGTTTTATTCCTCAATAGCTTGCAGTTTGTAAAGAAAACATATATTCAAGAATGTATTCAACATGGTTCAGGAGAACCTACTATGTATGTGTCAGTGGAGTGTCTATGTTAACAAACGATGTCCAGTATACGAATCAGGTTAGTTCTTTCTTGGTCTGTGTTTTAGGGGTAAGATGTCTTCTGTATTGTTATATAAAACTGAGAGCAAATTAGGATTGATCTAAACAGTCCTGCTTTTTTCTTTTTCTTTTGCCTGCTTTTTTTTTTTGCTCTAAGACAATTGTAAAACACAGCTGCTAAATAGAAAGGAAGGCTACATTCCTCTTGCAGCTGTGAGCACCAGAATTATTTAAATGTATTTCTAATCCAACAAACCTGGTTCTGGGTAAGGAAGAGAAAAAGAGCTAATTGTCTTTAACACTTAAGACTTTAACACTCCCCTCCTTCAAAAAATTAGGGTAAAGGGCAATATGGTCAGAGGGGATTTTGAGTGATTTCTAAATTCATTTTTCTTGGATCCTGCAGAGTAAGATGGGAGGCAGTTTTGAAACCACTGGACTTGCAAGGAAACGCTTCTTCTAGCTTCATAACAATAGCAATGAACACGTTCTGCACATTTGTCTCATGCTGGGCAGAGTGCTTGGGAGAGCTTTACCTGTTTTACCTGATTACATCCTCTGAGGTATATGGCATTTACCCTGGGGAAACTGAGGCTCAGAAAAATGACCTTGTCTGTGGTCACTCAGCTGGTAAGGAGTAGGAATGGAATTTAAACCCCATTGTCTAACTTCAGGACCCACATTTCAGCCACAACTGAGGTTTTTCCTCACCTAACCCCATTGTGGTGGAATTGCACACAAAAACATACTTGAGAGGTGAGTAATGTCATCATTCCATTACATACAAGTTAAAAGACTATACAGTATGATACCATTTTTGTTATGCACATGCATATATATGCATAAATAGATAGGTAGATAAAGAGACAGACACAAATAGGAAAAAACTGAAAAGACATAAATCAATATTACCAATATTTTAACAGTGATTACCACTGAATGATGAATGAATTTTAATCTTCTTAAAATTCCTGAAATTTTCTATTTCCTATAATGAGATCTATTACTTTAATTTTCAAAATAATTTTGAAGTAACATATACTCATTAACTCAACAATTTAATTAAACAAATAGATTTTGAGCATCCACTGAGTACCAGACACTGTATATTCAAAACAATGAAAACTACACGAAAAAGACAGCAAATTACTCATATCCCTGCTCTGCTAACATTGTGGATGTTCTCCTTCAGGTCTTTTTCTGTACAGTTTTTTTGTTTTGTTTTTTGAGACAGTCTCGCTCTATTGCCCAGGCTGGAATGCAGTGGCGCAATCTCAGCTCACTGCAACCTCCGCCTCCCAGGTTCAAGCCATTCTCCTGCCTCAGCCTCTCGAGTAGCTGGGATTACAGGCATGCACCATCATGTCCGGCTAATTTTTGTATTTTTAGTAGAGATGGGGTTTCACCCTGTTGGCCAGACTGGTCTCGAACTCCTGATCTCAGGTGATCCTCCTGCCTCGGCCTCCCAACGTGCTGGGATTACAGGTGTGAGCCACCATGCCCTGCCTTCTATGCAGTTTGTTTTTTTGTTTTGTTTTGTTTTGTTTTTTGAGACGGAGTCTCGCTCTGTCGCCCAGGCTGGAGTGCAGTGGCCAGATCTCAGCTCACTGCAAGCTCTGCCTCCTGGGTTTACGCCATTCTCCTGCCTCAGCCTGTACTTTTTAGTAGAGACGGGGTTTCACCATGTTAGCCAGGATGGTCTCGATCTCCTGACCTTGTGATCCGCCCGTCTCGGCCTCCCAAAGTGCTGGGATTACAGGCTTGAGCCACCGCGCCCAGCCTTCTATGCAGTTTTTAAAGTAACTGGCAACCAAGGCAGATATCTAGTCAAGCCTGGTTTATAGTTAGGAGTTCGACCACCTTCCGGACCTGACACTCTGCTCCTATTATGTGACTTCACATCACTTCTCTCTAAGCCTCAGTTCCATCATCAGTGAAACGGTTTAAGAGGGGGACCTACCTCATCAGTGATTGAGTTAATATAAATAAAGTGCCTTGAAGCAAACAACTGATAATAGCTATTATTATTATTATTCTATGCAGAATCTCTGCATTGTGGTACTGTTGTTTTCCATCTCCTTTCTTCTGAAGAGCAGTAACACAATAGTGGTTTTCTTGGAGAGCGCAGACAACTGTTCAGGCTATTCAGGCATCTAAAGTCACCTTTGAGTTTAGAAGGTGAGTGGCATCACTCAGTCAAGGCAAATTCTATCAGAGTTGAGAATTTGGGCTTTTTCTTATCTTTTATTCTTAGTTGATCCAAAAATTCCCCAGGAATAGTGGAGTTGGCCCATTTGGCCTCCTATCTCAGCCAACGATACAAAGAACAGAGATAGCTACCATGGTATAAAGAGAGAGGAGTGTTTGCACACCATTCAGAAAGTCAAAGAGGCAGATGTTGGACAAAGATCTTACTTGTGTTTGGAAATGTAATAAATATGACGAGTTATAAGCAATAGGCTATCTAAACTCTATTGCTTATACAGTTCTGTATCTTCAGGCCTTGGTGTTCTATTCTGCTTGATGATTGTGGGATATGGTTCTATGAGCTCTTTAGAAAGAAGATGTTTGGTATCAAGCTAATTTCTGGAAGAGTGAGCCTGATTCTATTGTGGTCTTGCTATACTCCAGCCTCAGCCACCATTATCTCTTTTTTGTATGACTCGATAGCCCCCTAAATCATGTCCCTGCCTTCCCTCCACCCCTCTTAGGGTCAGTAGGGTCAGTTCTCCACTCAGGGGTCTACCTTCTTTATAGGAGAATATCAGTCTTCAGCGAGGGTCTTAAAATGTCAATCATTGCCTGATCCCTGCTACATCCAACATGCCCAGTGACTTTCCGCTGCACTCAGAACAAAGCCCCAAACTCTTTACATGGCTCCAGGGCCCTGCATGAGGTCTTTGCATGCCTCACCAGCCTCATTTTGACTACTTTCCCCCAGAACCCTGGCCTCTGACATTTTAGCACACACCAAGCTCATGCCCACCACAAGCCCTCCCACCTGTTCTCCCTCCCTGAGGAACAGTCCTTACCCTGCTTCATGCGTGCCTGGTGCCCCTTGTTCTACTGGCCACCACCTCTATGTCACCTGCTCAGAGAGGCTCCCTCCCCTCCCAATGTATAACAGCCTCCCCTGTCCTGGTGCCTTGTTTGTTCTCTTTGGAGAAGACTTCTTATCAAACTCCCTGTTGACTTGGTTTATTTCTTTGTTGGCCTACCTTTTCGTATGTGATGCTCTATCTGTCAGCCACTCCTCTGCCCCATCAGAATGTCAGTGGCTCAAGAGCATGGATCGTATCTGCCCTTGTGTTGTATCTCCCCTCCGGGGAGGGCCCACATGGGGTAGCTGCTCCATAAATATGAAAGGAAGGGAGGTAGGGAGGGAGGGAGAAAGTCCCTGGAGAGGGGGACACCTTTCCAAGACAGCCCCATTTCCTGTGAATGTAGGTGGTATCCCTGCTCAGCCCTAGCGTTACTGTGTGAGTTAAAAATAAAACCTTTGGGTGGAGTGAGAAGCCTTTAAAGAGGCTGGGGGAGAGATAATGAGAAACATGAGCCAGCCAACGCAGGTCCAGCAGGATGTGGGACCGGCCAGGAAGCAATGGGATCTTGGCTCCGGAAAAACACTGACTTTGGGGCTGCAATAGTCTGACCAATGCACGACTCCTGATTAGTCACCAGAAGCCTCTCTCTGGATCTGCCGTGTATGAAAAGACTTTAAAGTAGTCAATGCAGGATGTACTTCCATCCTAGAGCAAGACATGGCTGGAGGTTTCTAAAGAGATATTCTTTACAATTCCCAGAACAAGGGACTCCACACCCCTCCTCTGCCTGCCATGGGTCAGAAGAAGAGGGAGAGGCCTGGAGGGAACGAGAGGCCATAAGGCCTTCCTTGGCTCACCCTCCCTCTGACCTCCCCCAGGGCCCATCCAGCGTGGGAGCCGAACCTCCCACCACAGTAGGGCTGCAGCCAGAGATCCCAAGGTGAAGCCGCCCTCCAAAGGCTTGGCTCGGTTCAGGGGCGATGTGAGGTGGGGAGGGTCAGGTCAATGGGTCGTTAGAAACAACTCGGTCATTGCCTTGGAAACACTCCCCCCTGCGCCACATGCATCTGGATCCACCCTGAACCAGCTGTGTATTAAACCCTCAGACCTCAGTGGGAGGTGGGGAAGCCTTAGGGAGGGTCAGAGTGGGACAGGAAGAGGTCCACCTTCTGTATAGGAGAAAATCAATCTTCAGGCCTTAATGAGAGGCCTAACGACCCTGGGGACCAGCAAGCGAAAATCCATATTCTGGCCTCCCTTGGTAAAAAGATGGGCTGAGTGGAGTGTGGGGGCTGCCAGCATCCCCTCCTACAGACTGCGACCTGGACCCCTTCCCAGAATCCATCTCTCTGCTGGCGCGGAAGCCAAGTGATGTGCTCATGGTCACCTGGTGCAAGAGAATATTCTCAGACCTTGAAAACATTGATCACCACTGAGTTTTTCCATATCCACAGCTCTGAGGCAGTCAGGAGGATCACAAAGGAAGGGGAAGAGATTTAGCAAGAATCAAGAGACAGCTATGCTAGGAGCTTTACATGCCACCTTGAATTTAACCTCCACCACCATCCTCTGAGACAGGAGCTCTTATAGAGAAGGCAACTAAAATGTAAAGAGGACCTGTTCCCCACCCAAGGTAACCCAACAAGGGAAGGTGGAGCATCGGGCGGCCAAAATGCAAAACGGCTGTGCAATTTGCCACCTATACTACCCTGTCCTTTTATCTCTGCAGTCAATGTCGAAATGATTTGAACTCAAAGCCCACTGCCAAGGAACACTGAGCAGAATTTTCAAAAAGTGCATGTATTGAGGAACCGAACACCCCCTGGCTGGTTGGGAATCCCAAAGCCTTTTTGTGCGTTGAGCAAAAGGAATCTATTGAAGTCAACTCTTCTTTAATCATTTGTTGGGAACATGTACAGCTTAAAACTGCTGAACAAGTAACCTGTGTCTGCTCTGGGCTTAACCTCTTTAACGGGGCTGTTTCTTTCTTGGCTAGTTCTAGGCTCCTGACACGAGGATTTTAAGTGCTTAAAAGGCACAGGATAATAATCTTCCCCTGGAACAAAAGGCTGATAGAGGAACAGCAGGGAAACAGGTGACCTCCATGTCCTAGTACCATTTTTTGAGTTCAAATACATTTTCATGAAGACTTCCAAAAAACCTTTGCTGGAAAATTTGCCAGCAGCAACAATCATTCATATCTTGTTGAGCAAATACTAGGTGCTGTGCATGGTGTGCTAAAACATTTTAGGCACTCTACATGGATTCTCTCACTACATTCTTACACCAACCCTATGAGACAGGAACCAGTTACACTGATGCAGTGCGGGCATATACTATAGACTTTAGATGTATTAACTCACATCTTCCTGTCAACAACCCTAGGACAGAACTGCTGCTATTATCTCTATTTTATGGAATCAAAGAGGTTGTGTAACTTGTCCAGGGTCACGCAGCTATTGAATGTCAGATCCAGAATTCACACTCAGACAGTCCCACTCCAGGGTTCACGCTCTTGACCACCGTGCTACCCTACCAGAGAGCCACAGAGCTGTGGCTCTGAAACAGGGAAAGGTTAATGAGAGATAGGTCAGAACTGTCAGAAGAATTCCTGTCTTCTTCTGTGTGAGCTCACTTTCCAAGAAGCTTAGGGCTCTGCCTCACACGCCTTCAGCTAAGACATCCCAGGACCAGCCTGGGAGAATGGCAGTGAGCTTTGTGTGGCCAACTGAGTGAAGATTTAATCCTTGGAAAGAAACTCTCATTTGAAAGAAACCATTGTGAAGTCACCCTGCATCTCTGCCATTTAGAAAGATCCCCATTCTTACAAAAAAACAAAAAACAAAAAAACAAAAACCATCAAGGCTCAAGGAGAAGGTTTTGCTCCTATAACAAATACCACCTTATCACCAAAGGCAATGCAGTCAACTGCAAAACGCCTGGACTAGCCCAGGCAGCAGCTCTCTTCTCCTCTGGGCTGTTGAATTTGCTTGTGTAGACTCCAGGGAGTGACTCTGGAGCATTCATTCTCAACTTCTCTTTAGTTGCTGTTTCTTAATTCTGATAGATATTCTGAGGAAGGATAAGAAGAGTCTCGTTTCCTAGAAGCTCTTTATGTCCTTAAAGGTATTGGTGCAGAACTTTGTACACATTGATTAATCAATGCAAACTGCTTCCACTATTCCCATCAGACTGATGGGGAAGGCAGAGATGAGCTACATTGTCTGTCTCCATGGGTGCAAGGGCTGGAACATGCTGGATCCATGTCTCCCTTCTGGGTGCCTGACATCACTTGTTTGTCTTTGATGCCCATCAGCCAAAAGAAGTTATTCATCTCTAAGCATGAATAATACCAGTAGGGTGGATTTTTCCAGGCTTCCGAAGTGAGTTCTCTGAAGAGATGACAGTAAGCCGACTAAGCCAGAGCAGCTGACACATAGCATAGGGTCCTGGGAACTGCAGAGGCCAGCCCACCTGAGTTAGGGTGAGAGGCTCTTGATGCAAAAGTCTCAGCCTTACTTTCCAGGCCCCTTTCCAGAGCTATAAGGGGCGACAGAGGGTGGAAGGTCCTATTGCTGTCCTGAGTCTTCGCTTTAACACTCCCAACATTTAGTGATTCACTCAGTCATTCATTAGACTGATATTTGAGCACCTACTCTGTGGCATGGCTCTGTCCTATTCACTGGGGATATAGCAGGGAACAAAACAGACAAGGTCTTGTTTCTGCCCTCATGAGGCTTATATTCTAAGGGGGAGAATGGGTAATAGAAAGTTTTTTAAAAAAATTAACAAGATAATTACGAATTGGGGTAAGCGGCATGAAGGAAAAAGAAGTCAGAGGGGAGAAACAGGGAAGCCTTTTGGAGGAATTGACAAGAGAGGCAGGGCCTGAAGGATGGAAAGAGGCCTGCTACCTGAAGAACTGGGTGGAAAGCATCCCAGGCAGATGAAACAGCAGTTGCAAAGTCTGAGAGTCAGGAAAGGGCCCAGAACAGCAGAGAAACAGACAGGAGGCCAGGGGCTGGATGGGTGGGGAGATGTGGGATGGGTGGGAGTCAGATGGATCTTGCCCCCCAAGAGGCCTCCTGTCTACTTTCTCACCTTCCTGAAAATCACCACTCTCCCTTATAGTGTGCTTCAGGAACTCATCCTTGCTAAGCCAAATCCAGTCCCTCTGCTCAAACTGAAGAGAAGGGAATTCTTTTTGTAGCAGATGGGGTATGTAGTAAAGGCATGGCATTTGGTTTTACATGCAGACTTTTTACATACGGATCATGCCAACAACAGCTGAGAAGCTCCCCAGCGATGGATGTGTTTGCCTCAGAGTGGAGTCATTCAGGCACCTGCAAGGCTGCAAACACCAAGCTGGGACTCTTCCTCACCTGCAGCCCCAGTCCTATCTTGCTGCTTCTTGGTGACATCATGAAAAAGGCAAATTGGGCTTCAGGTCCTCTGCACTCCTCCTTTCAGCTCCCTCTGCCCCTTTTTGGGCTTGTCTCCACCCATTCTCTCCCCTGGTGCTCTCAGGGGGTCTGCCTGGACTAATCTCTGCCATTCACCACAGTCTCTGATGAATAAGTCACCTTCTGAATGCACGCCTGCTCCTGCAACTTCAGGCAAAGTACAGGCAGGCAAAGGAGAGGCTAGATTTACAAGACCTTTCTGTGTCCTTCAAATAATGCCAAAGAAGGGGCTGACTAGTCCACTGCAGTCTGAGCCTGGCCCAGCTGCCCAGCTTACTAATTAGCCGTACTCACAGGAGAGTCCCTATTCAGACCCTTCCCAATGGAGCCATTGCAAATGCCTAGAGCACACTCTGTTGAGGAAGGACTATGGCTAAAACACTTTGAGGAGTGGCCTGGAACTTCACTCCCTAATGGCCATGCAGCTAACCTTGGGTGTGTGAGCTCAGAAAACCTGACGTCTCTCTCCAGGGCTGACCCAATGCTGAACCTTGCCATCTGCCTCTCTAGCCCATCGGTACCTTTGTTGAAATGAGAGAACGCCCTACTTCGGATCACTTTCTCCCCCAGCTTTCTAGGGCTCACAACTTAAGGAACTAAAGCCTCAGCATGGCTGCACAGTCTGACCCCGCCTGCTTCCTGGGTTCTGGCTCACCCCTTTGTCCCTGCACTCAGCCACACTGGCCTTCCTCCCGCTCCTTGGTGATGCCAGGCTTCCTCATGCCAGGCAACCTTTGTGCACGCTCCTCTCGCTGTCACCTGAAAAACTCTGCTCCCACCAGTTGAAACCTGCCGATCCATCAGACCTCAACCCAAGCCTCACCTCCTCATGGAAGCTTTCCCGGACCCTCTGTTGGGGTCAAGCTGCCCTGCCATGTGGTTTATCAGGACCACCTAGTAGAATTGCTGCTTGATTGATGTGTGTACCCCCATCTAGCCTCTAACGTTCATGAAGGTGGGGGCTCTTGGCCTCAGGCACTGCTGTAGCCCAGCGTCTCACATGCCCTCTGGCACGCAGGAGGCATCCATGCCGAGCTGAATGAACCTGACATGGCCCTCAGTAGGCCCATCCCAATCCCCTCTCCCTCTCCTCTTTTCCTCCAGCCTCCCTTCTCTTATTTTCTTTACATTTGCTTCCTTCCTCCCTCTTCACTCTTTCTCTTCATTTCTTCTTCTCTCTTGGGCCTTGGGCCTACTTATTGCTCCCAATTTGCCAAACCTTTGCATAACGTGTAGGCCTTCAACCAGATCACTCCAGAGTCATGGGCCTAGTGGGGGAACAGAGGAATCTGGCTTCCTACAGGGTTAGTCTGTTATGGTTGCCATAACAAGCACCATAGGCTGGGTGGCTGAAACAACAGAAACTAGAAACTTATTCTCTCACAGTGCTGGAGGCTGGAAGTCCAAGATCAGGGTGTCAGCGGGGTTGGTTCCTTCTGAGGCTATGAAAGAAGGACTTGTTCCAGGCCTCTCTCCTTGGCTAGTAGATAGCCATCTTCTTCCTATGTCCACTCACTTTGTCTTCTCTCTATGCATGTCTCTGTATGCAAGTTCCCCCTTCTTATAAGGGCACCAGTTATAGTAGAGCAGGACCCACCCTAATGATTTCATTTTAACTTGATTGTCTCTGTGAAGACCCTATCTCCAAAATAAGATTGCATTCTCAGGCAATAGGGGATGGGGGATGAATTTCATCTTATGAACTTGGGGGTGGACACAATTCAACCCTAACACCTACCACCACATGTCCATTGCCCCAACCCTCTTCGACTCATTGAATGAAATAAAATAAGGAAACACCAGACACGTCTTCTGAAGAAATGACACAGGAGTCTGGGAATGGGATGGGCATGACAGCAATGGCAACTGGAGAAAGACACCCCACCCAAGAATGAGAAAGGAGGGTGGTACTGACAGGAGCTAAAACTATCATTGAATGGCCTAGCAGTTAGTTACACATCTAGGCTCTGGTAAGCTGCTAGTTCTGAGTTCAAATCCCCACTCAGTCACTTACTACCAGTGAGGTTTTTCCCTTGCTCATAAAATGTGGGTAATAGTAATACCTCACTTATGGGATGGTTGTGAAGATTAAATGAGAGAATTGCCCAAGCAGAGGGCTTCACACTCTACGCAGCACACAATAACTCAATATGTACCAAATGTGTCGTTATTGTTATCATAATGGGGGGGGGTCTCACCAGGTAATTCAGGAAGAAGTGATGACAAAGAAGAGGGTAGTTGCCATGACTGAGTCCACACAACTCTGTGTTCCCTCTCATAGTCACAACGAGAAAGGAAGCCGAGCAACGGCCAGACCTGATCTTCTTTAATTGTGGTCCGCGGACCAAAGACATCAGAATTACCTAGGCCCCACCCAGAAAATGCAGAATCCTGGGTCCCTCATGAAGCCACTGAATCAAAATTGTGGGGAGCACCCAGGAACCTAATTTTTAAATAAGCTTCCCTGTGATTCTTATGCACGTCAAAATTTGAAAACCCCTGGACAAGACCACAGGTCCTGGAGGAGCAGAGATGAGTCATGTCCATGAGTAATACCCCATGTCGACTCAGCCCTGGTGCAAGCTAGGCACGCCCCTCACACCTGTTCTCGTCACCAGCATTCCTTGGACGAGGTCAGGAGACGGTCTTGAGCAATTAGGTATAAAACAAATCTCTGTAAGTCACATTTTAAATATACTATTTAGAGGGGTTGCACTGGCAAATCAAATTGTTTTCATTATTGTAAATTTTACTGTGCTCAGATACTTAGTTTTGGACTATCTATTCTTCCTCTCTCCACAGCTGAGGTTACCCAATCTTGACCTCAGGTTTAGCTCAAGATGACCTCTGGCCTTAGGCTTAAGGATTATAAGGCACCCTGGCCCAGCACGCTTGCTGTGCTTAGGGCTTTGTTGTTAGGCACTCTGTTTATTTTGTTCTTGGGCACCATCTACTACCTGGTCAGAAAAACCTTAGCCCCACTGTACCCCAGTGCCTGCGTTCATGTCTTGCCCCAAAGACCCAATCCCAGAGGCTACAGGTCCTCAAGGCTGAGATTCTACCTGTGGCCCAAGCTAAGGTCCTGCCATCTCTTAGCAGAGTTTCCAAATCCGGGCCTACTTTCTAGGGTCTTCCAATATCATCTGGTGCTTAATTCCTGTCACCAAGCTCCATGTGCCTCTCAGGACACCTCTCATAATCCCCCCAAACCATATACAGCCTACCAGTGAGGAGCACAGGCTCACTAGACAGCCTAGGTATGAAGCTTGGCTCTGCCACTTGGTAGCTGTGTGACCTTAGCCAAACATCCCACCCACCAAGCCTCAATTCCTGCATCTATAACAGCCCCTACTATTATATGCAGGGTTGTAATGAGTATTGAGTGAGGTGATACACTTACAGCCAAGCACAGTGCTTAGACACAGCAAGGGTTCAATAAATGTTGGGGACCAGTCCAGAAGCTGTTCTATGTCTGAATGCTCATATATGTGAACAAAGCTCCATGCCAAAGCAAACGTGCCTCCCAGCTACCCAAGCAGTGGCACCAGGGGTCACTCATAGAGTGTCACTTTGGGCTTTGGAACAAATGGACTTGTAAGCAGCCTTTTCTCCTCTTTTCTTTTCTTTTCTTTCTTTCTTTTTTTTTTTTTTTTTTTTTTTTTGAGACAGAATTTCACTCTTGTCACCCAGGCTGGAGTGCAATGGCGTGATCTCGGCTCACTGCAACCTCTGCCTCCCAGGTTCAAGCGATTCTCCTGCCTCAGCCTCCCAAGTAGCGAGGATTACAGGTGTGTGCCACTATGCCAGGTAATTTTGTATTTTTAGTAGAGATGGGGTTTCACCATGTTGACCAGGCTGGACTTGAACTCCTGACCTCAGGTGATCCACCCGCCTTGGCCTCCCAAAGTGCTGGGATTAGAGGCATGAGCCATCACACCTGACCGAAGCAGCCTTTTCAGAACTCAACTTTGAATAATAATAATAATAATAATAATAATAATAATAATAGCAAATACATAGTACTCACTGTGAGCTAGACCCTGTGCTGATAAGGGCATTACTCATTTGATTCCTTCTATAACAAGGTTGGTACTTTATTACCCCCACTTTACAGATGAGGAAACCAAGGGCCAAGGTCACAGGACTAATAAGTGGCAGAATTTGGATCCCAGGCAGCCCAGCTACGGAATCTATGTACTTAGCTAATGTGTTATGCTCCCTCTCTCTCTCTTTCTTTTTTTTTTTTTCTTTTTCTTTTTTGAGACCGAGTCTTGCTCTGTTGCCCAGGCTGGAGTGCAGTGGTGAGATCTCGGCTCACTACAAGCTCTGCCTCCTGGGTTCATGCCATTCTCCTGCCTCAGACTCCCAAGTAGCTGGGACTACAGGTGCCCGCCACTACGCCCAGCTAATTTTTGTTGTTGTTGTATTTTTAGTGGAGACGGGGTCTCACCGTGTTAGCCAGGATGTTCTCGATCTCCTGATCTCGTGATCCACCCGCCTCAGCCTCCCAAAGTGCTGGGAATACAGGCGTGAGCCACCGCACCCAGCCACTCCCTCTCTTGAGTAGTCTAATTTAATTATTAAAAAGCAAAGGGGAAACAAGGAGAAAGTTAAAAACAGAGAAATGTTTTAAGCAGATAGCATTGGCACCAGGATTCTTGCAAGTGAACTCAAGAAGCTCACTTCTGGCTAGGTTTAAACCATGGTGTATTTAGTAATCAAAGTAATTGCTATTCCTTCCCTCCCCTTTTCTCTCCCTGTAGGCCACTGGCCCAGATGCTTGTTCTTGTTCCTGTACCTTGGACTCCTTCACTTATCTGTCCGCTGAGTTGGACACGTCAGCCCAGGCCCATTCTCTGTTACCTTCCCACCCAATCAGTCCCCTCCCTTCTCTGTGGTTGTTTGGGCTGGATCCAGTCCTGTCTCAAGATGGGGACACCTTGTTGCTACTTGAACATTTGTTGATTAGTGAACCCTTTCTTCAGACAAAGTACTCTCACCCACATGTATAGAGGTTAGATTTACCTAAAGCATGATATGCCTATGGCACAAATGACTTCAGATTATTTTTCCAGCAACCTTAAATCAAGGGATACTGCATTAGCCATGCAATGCTTATTTAATGAGGTGGAAATGGGTGTGTCTTCCACTCTGCACAATACCTAACCCCTGGCAGCTAGCACACAGGCTGACAGTGTCAGAGGCGTTCGAACCAGAGCAACTCCATCTTGAGTGAGGGCTAGGAAAATGAGGCTGGGACCTGCTGGGCTACATTCCCAGAAAGTTAGGCATTCCTAGACTCCAGATGTTTACAGTTAAGGAAATAGATCGATAATGTTTACTACACAGACCCAGACTTGGGGGTGTCCAGATAGCCCGATATTTTGAGAACAAAGGCATTCCTAATTTTGCTTTAAAGATAATAATATGGATTCTTGCAAAATATAGTCATTAAGAAAATTAGTCCAGGTGCAGTGGCTCACAGCTGTAATCCCAGCACTTTGGGAGGCCGGTTGGATCACCTGAGGTCGGGAGTTGGGGACCAGCCTGAGCAACATGGAGAAACCCCGTCTTTAATAAAAATACAAAATTAGCCTGGCATGGTGGCGCATGCCTGTAATCCCAGCTACTCTGGAGGCTTAGGCAGGAGAATCGCTTGAACCTGGGAGGCGGAGGTTGCAGTGAGCTGAGATTGTGCCACTGCACTCCAGCCTGGGCAACAAGAGCGGAACTCTGTCTCAAAAAAAAAAAAAAGAAAGAAAGAAAAGAAAAAGAAAATTAATCCTTTATCACAAACCCTTGTAGCAGAGCACATCTCCCTATGATCTTTTTAAAATCCTATATATAAGAGCATGGTACCTAGGATGGACGTGTTCCTCCTCTTGCTTTCGGGAACACCCTACTCTGTCAATGGAGTAGCTGTGCTTTCACCACTTTACTTTCCTAATAAAAAGAAAGTAAGTGCTTTTGCTTTGCACTGCGGACTCGCCCTGACTTCTTTCTTGCTTGAGG
This sequence comes from Rhinopithecus bieti, assembly GCF_001698545.2. Classification (NCBI taxonomy): domain Eukaryota; kingdom Metazoa; phylum Chordata; class Mammalia; order Primates; family Cercopithecidae; genus Rhinopithecus; species Rhinopithecus bieti. The sequence continues at coordinate 2,095,012 of NW_016805589.1, forward strand.
TCCAAGAACCCTCTCTTGGGGTCTGGATCGCTTTCCTGTAACAGCAGTCCCAAGATCCTTAATAGTTTATGTGCAGTCCACAGAATGCATGTCACCGAAGTGAGCAGCTGCACTGTTCTGGGATGAGATGTCCCTTGGATGTAGATACAGCATATAGATGTCTGCCCACCATTTCCACTGAGTATGTTATCATGGCTGGTGCTACTCACCTGTAAAGTCAAACCACTTAACCAGATGTGGCTTCCTTGATCCTTTGCAGAACCAGTCAGGTCGTATGTAAACAGCAGATTTGAGAGAGAGTTTAAAAGAAACTCATTGTGTTTTCTCTTAACATTTTGCATACTAACTTTGCTTTGGATTACGTACTTCATTTGCAAACCCATTTATTCACACTAACAAAGGCAGGGGCAACAGAAGAAAATCTCTCTGAGTCCCTCTGCCAACAGCAAATTGGTGATCTTGCCTTCAGATCTACATCTCAAGAGGGGACTTTCCTCCGAAGCCCTCAAAGACCAACACAAAGAAAACAAAGGAAAAGGGAATTTGTGACTGTGAATCAGAGTCTCCACCAAAATCCTCAGTCATCCACACTGACAAACAGCTCCGGTAAACTGCTGGCCACCCTTCACTAGACACCACTTCCCAAAGCAAGGCCCACTTCTTTCAGCCCTGATGCCACTGCTGCTGGCTCATAGTTACACAGAGCTGGCGGAGGGGCAGCCTGGCTCGCCCTCAGCTGGGATGCTCACATCCTCCCACTGGGTTGGGGAGCTAACTCGTAAACAATCGCATCCCTGTAGAGAATGAAAGGAAAAGTACCGGTCACCAGTGCAGCAAGGAGGGAGGCAAATGGGGGTGGCGGTGGCGTGGGTGGATGTAACATAGCTAGAGAATAATGGAGTGTTGGAATTCTGCTGAGGCAGAATGAGCCCTTGGGCCTGAGAGGGGTCTCCCTTGGGTCTCTGAAAAGTGGGTACTTGACTAAATGCCTGAAATTTCCATCCCAGTATCTGGAAGGCTGAATTTCTGAAGTGCTCCTCTGCAGCAGCCTTGCATACCTTTGGCATGTAATTGCGATGTGGGTGTGGATAGTGTATGTGCCAGAGAATCTGTCCATTCTGACTCCTCTCCTGGTGCCCATTGGAGGGGTACTGAAACGAGGATGTGATATGCCAAGATCAGAAGGGAAAGAAAGAAGTAATCCGAGTGACCATGGGGCCATGGGAATACCACCCTACCAGAACCCTGAGCTGACATGCCCAGATAATCCTAAACTTCAGCCTGACTTTTATATCAAAAGGTTAATAAAATCTAAGCTGCCCACCATGTGGACAGCTTTTCCAAGGCAGCTGAATATCCAGGCTTCCCAAGAGAGAGCTGGTGTGACACAGCAAGATAATGCTAGCCTCTCACCACGGCCAGACTCACCGCAGCTTTCTGCTTCTGCCGAACCACAGGGGCCTCATCCAGCACTTTAGTAAATGAGAAATGCCTGCCCCCTCCAGCCCTGATTCAGGGCCAGTGTCAGGCGGGCACTGGAGGAATGGAGATATTGCGGCGGCATGGTGCATTCATATTTTTGCAGTCTCTAAACTAGAAGTGCTATTTTTACATGTCTGTGACATCAGCACGCCCTTCCCCCAGAGCAGTCTGCACCACGGTTTAAACCCAGCCAAAGGTGAGCTTCTTGAGATTCACTTGCAGGAGTCCTGGTTCCAGTGCTACCTGCTTAAAACATTTTCTTTCTTCTCCAAGTAGCATTATATTTGCACCTGGACACACACACACACACACACACACACACACACACACACACGACCTCAGCTACAACCTGCTCTCTGTTTCCCAGATCAGATGCCCTGATTCTTACCTAAAGAGCTTGTAGGCCGAGGGCTGTACCTCTCTCCACACTCGCTCAGTGCTGTCCCAGGGGAAGCAGAATCCACTTGGTGTCTTCTGCTCTGTGTTTGTCACTGTCACTGTGCTGCAGCCGCCGCCCCAGCAGCCCCAAGCCGGCTCTCTGAACCTCCAGGCTACTGCAGCTCTGAGTGGGGAGAGGGACGGGCCGTGGCATGCACATCAGGTTGCTGGCCCGCCTCCAGATACCATGCCACAGAGCTGGCTACCCGTCCCTAGGGCTGTGTGGGAAATCGAGGTGGGGGGGCGGGGGCAGGCTGGGAGAGCCAAGAATGTCAGCCTCTAGGTCTATCTCCAGTCCTTGTTTATCAGCTGAGGGGACCTGCCTTTAGACAACCGCCCACCCCCACACCACCCGCAGGGATGCACACAGCTCTAAGCAACCCCTACTCTGGACAGCCAGCAGCAGGCCCAGGAACACAGAGTCATTGGCCAGCCAGGAGGGAGGTAGAGACAGAAGACGGTGGCAGCAGCTACCCTGGGTGTTATTTTAACGTGGTTTGTCTTGGGGCAAATGTCTGAGCCGAATGGACTTCTGGCCCGTCTGAGCAGAATCCTGTTTATTTTGAGGCCTGAGTCGCCAGGGAAACAGCAGGTCATGGCTCGGAGACTCTCCTCTGGAATCAGAAGGCTGCTGGATGAAAGGGAGGCCTTTTCTGTTCTGTCATCTGGCATCCTTGCATGGGGTGTAGGTGTCTGTGTGTGGCAACGTGTATGTGTGCGTGTGTGTGTCTGTCTGTGCCATCCCCAGAGCCAAGCCCTACAAATGGCATTTTGCAAAGTCAATTGAGGCAAAAGCCATCCAGGTTGGGACTGGGGAGGGGCTGCAGAGGGGACAGCTCTGTCCTCCCTCTCCACTATTCAAGCCTGTCCCCGTTGGATGAGGTGAATCCTCAGGTGAGCTCAACTTCAGGGATGGGAAATTCTTCAATGGGCCATGGACATCCCCTTCAGACTTCTGGCCAGGACAGGGTAAGCAAGGGAGGGAGCTGTCTGGACAAATAACTCTTTGGCTAGAAGGTGGGGAATAAGGTGGACTGAAAGGATATGGATCAAGAGCTGTCTTTGAAGAAACCAAATGTAAACATGATTAATAGTTTCCAATAATTGAAGAGCTGCTCCTGCTTATGCAGGCGTTTGAGCCCAGGAGGCATGAGTGAGTGAGTGTGTGTGTGTGCGTGTGTGCACGCGCACGTGTGAGCTTCCATATATGTACACAAGCCTGCCCACCTGATGATTCAGGTAGAGAGGTACAGATCAACCTGTCAGAACTAGAAATATGCTCCCCAGTCTCTACCTCCTCTGGGTGTTGCTTAGGTGTAGAGAGGATGGAAGTGCAGTTTGTTCCCCATACTCCCCACAGAGCTAGAGGCTCAATCATCACAGAACTCCAATCACGGATAAGCAGCAGCTCCCAAAAGGGACTTGAATGTACAGAAAATGTTGATTTCTTGAGACCCTCTTAACTGGAAATCTCATAAACTACCACTTCTACACATGCAAAGGATACTGATAATTTGCTTTAAAACATAATAATCTTCCTGAGTATCTGCAAGCTTCCAGAGAACCTTCTGAATCATTTAAAAAAAAATTTTGGACAATGGATTTCCAAGTATTAAAGAATCATTATGCTAGATGTAGTATGCATATTAACCCTTTTTAACTACGTGAAATGATAGACTTGAAAGTTAGAAAATACCCAAAAAATCCTAAGGACAGAGATGCAGACTCAGAGACTCACTCAGGTGGTACTCTTAGTTAAAGTCATCATTGTGACTAAAACCAGGTCTCCCTGCTTTAGGTTAACCCCGTGTTAACCTCCCTGCACTGTGTGGTTGGCCATTGTTGGGCAATTCAGCCTGAGGGCTCCAGATTCCTTCCCTTCTAGTGGAAATTAATAAGACTTTCCTACTCATATCTTCCCTGCAAACTCACAGGATTATCATGACAATCAAATGTGTCCAAGTGTGTTTGAGCACCTTGAACGTGGGAAATGCAAATGCAAGTCATTATTTTATTTTGTTTGATTTCTCCATTGTGTCCAGTTATGAAACCCTGTTTAAACACACACACTCACACACACACACACAGCTTTTAGGCAAATATAATCCCTAGCTACTGACATATGCTAATTTATCTACTGCATAGTGGGTGTCTGGCAATATTACTGTCCAAATACTGGGAAATAATCCTCAGTTCGCTAAGGTATTTACTGTAATATAATTCCCCCCAATGTTGAAATTTTTTGAAATTTCATTTTAATATCCTTCAATTTCTACATTTATTTCAACTTCTGTTAGTATCTAGATTTACCTTTTAAATAACATCCATTGAGATGTTTCCCAGTCCAGAGACATGCCCACGTGAATGCTTTTCAGCCTCAGTGTTATTTAGAGTAGGAAGGGACTTTGCGATGACCTAGTCGAAAAGTCTGGTCTCAGAATAGCCCTCCAGCTCTGTGCCTGGAAATAGTCGGTGGAAATAATAGCCGTCGAAGCTGCTTATTAAACATCCACAATATGCTAGATTGTATGCAGAACATGTAACAGAAATCATGTCTTCCTCCAAAGCTCTTCCACCACTTTAAAAGCCATTTCTGTCCTGATAAAGCTTTGTAAGAGAGGCTGCTAGTACCGCAGAGGGGTCCTCTGAGAAAGGAGGAAATGACAGGTTTGGAGGACAAAAAAAATCCTAGAAGGTTTATCCACAGAGATGTGGGCTTGCCCCAGAGTCATCCACATCTAAAATGTTGTGGCTGTTGCCAGAGGTGAGATTTTTTTCTTCCGCATCCTAACAGATGGACTCAACACAGAGCACTTAGGCAGCTGCTATTACAGAAAGTGACTCTACACCTCTCCTTTAGAAGGGCGATAAAGGTAGAATGTGGTGATTCCGTGGTTTTGCTTATTTTGTGCTCAGTGCCTCTGACAATCAGACATATAACTATCACATTTTAACTGTACCAGCATGAAAGAAGCAGAGCATTATTGAATCAACAGGGTTCAAAATGCCCCCAATATATACATTTTTTTTCCCTCTCTCTCCAGGCGGAACATAAGCTCTGGCGTCTTGTCCTTGATTCTTGAGAATGACATTCAATATTTGCTTTAAAATTTCCCCTTCATTCATCCTGTTTACACAAACGATACAGTTATATGAAACACACACCAGACACATTGCATTTTCTTTCTAATCTCATTTGACCTTGTTCAGGCACAACAAATCTTATTCAGCTGACGGGGGAAATTGGATGCTGCATGCCACTCTCTCCCTCCAGCAACACATTTCCTCTGTTTATGCCCAATCAGGCAGTTAAATGAAGGGCGTCCTGGTCTCACGGTGAAGCAAGCGCCACGATGACAGAGGGCAGTGGGAAATGCAGCAGACATTCATGGGAAATTGTATTCGTTGCTCAAGGAGACTGGCCAGCCACAAACGTCACCAGAGCTGCAGGACCGAAGCTGGGTCCAATGGCCCTCAAGAAGGAAGGTACCTCACCCTGATCCCACTGAAATCCAATCACAGGTGCTTGCCCCCCGCTGGTTAGCCTGACTCTTCAGCAACTTCAGGGGAGGATGCTTGGGAAGCGTCCTATCCATGCGAGCTGGGTTTCCTCTCCTGGGATAGTGATTGCCTGTTGCCTATTTTACTGTGTTTTCCTCGATCCTGGCTTTTTAATTTTAAAATATTTTACCTTTACAAAAAACGAACACACTATGCACATGATAACACTGCACCAAAAGGTATAAAATGACCCTCACTGACCCTCTTTTCTCCAAAGATAACCACTATTCACTTTGAATGTATGGATCCTTTCAGGAAAAAAAACTGTCTTTGTACCCTGAATATGTGTATGCTAAAAACACACATTACTATGCACAATGTCCTGCGTAATTGTTTGTTTGTTTTTCACTTAAGAATAGATGTTTACACATTGGTCTAGTTCATCCAAGCACCAAATTTCTTGCCTGGATTATTGGAGTATCTTCCTAATTGGCCTCCCTGCTCTACCCTAACCCTCTACAGTTCATTTCAGAAGGATCCTGCTAAAAGGTAAATCAGATCATGTCCCTATTTGTTCAGAACTGTCCAGGGCTTTTCCCTTGCACTAGGAACAAAAGCTAAGCTCACTACCACCACCTGCCTCTGCAAGTTCACCCCCAACATACTCATTGCTCACTGTGCTCCAGTCACCTGCTCCTCCTACGGGCCAGGCTTGGTCCTAGCTCAGGGTCTTCATACTTCCCATTCCCTCTGACCAGAATTATGCATTTATTTTCTGCCTCTAGGTTATTTGCCTGGCTTACTCTTTCCTGTTATTCTTGTCTCAGCTCAGGCCACCTGTACCCTGACCACCTGTTCTAAATCAGCCTCTTATCACTGTCTTTTACGTTTCCTACTTTCTTTTTCCTCATAATACTTACTACTTTCTCAAAATTATTGTATTCATAAAATGTTTATTTAGGCCGGGCACGGTGGCTCATACCTGTAATCCCAGCACTTTGGGAGGCCGACGCGGGTGGATCACCTGAGGTCAGGAGTTTGAGACCAGCCTGGCCAACACGGTGAAATCTCATCTCTACTAAAAATTACAAAACTTAACCGGGCATAGTGGCTGGCATCTGTAACCCCAGCTACTCAGGAGGGTGAGGCAGGAGAATTGCTTGAACCCGGGAGGCGGAGGTTGCAGTGAGCCAGGATAGTGCCACTGCACTCCAACCTGTGCGATAGAGTGAGACTCTGTCTCAAATAAATAAAAAATAAAATAAAATAAAATAAAATAAAAATAAATAAAATATTTACTTACTTGTCCTCTGTCTCCCCTGCCACATACACTGGAATACAAATTCCACAAGGAGAGCAGGGGCTTTGTCTTCTCACTGTTATATACTCAGTACTGAGACCAGTGGTCCTCAAGCTCGAGTATGCACTGGAATCACCTGGAGGATTTGTTAAAATACAGATGCTGGGCCCCAACCTCAGAGTTTCTAATTCAGTAGATCTGGGGTCGGCCTACTGAAATAGAGTTTATATTTCTAACAAGTTTCTAGCTGCTGCTGCTGCTGCTGGTCCAGGAACTGCATTTTGAGAGCTACTAGTCTAGACGATACCTGGCATACAGTGGGTGTTGCATATATATTTACTACGTGAATGCATGAGCCTGCACATAGGCTCTGTCACCATCTTTGTCATGGCGGTTTTATTTGTGGTTCATCATTTATGTATATTTATGGGACTATAGGCTGTGAACCTTTTGCCTCCTCAAAGTCGTGGCAGGAAGGCCCCAAGTTTTGCCAGCTAAAATGGTGCACCATCTCCATTGGTTTGTCAGTTGATGATTAAAAACCTAAAGCTTAGGCCAGGTACAGTGGCTCACGCTGTAATCCTAGCACTTTGGGAGGCCAAAGCAAGCAGATTGCTTGAGTCCAGGAGTTCAAGACCAGCCTGGGCAACATGGTGAAACCCTATCTTTACCAAAAAAACCCACAAAAATTAGCTGGGTGTGGTGGCATGTGCCTGTGGTCGCAGCTACATGGAAGGCTGAGGTGGGAGGATCGCTTGAGCCCAGGAGGCGGAGGTTGCAGTGAGCTAAGATCATGCTACTGCACTCCAGCCTGGATGACAGAGAGAGGACCTGTCTCAAAAAGAACAACAGCAGCAACAACAAACTAAAGCTTTATAGACCCGAGAGGAACCAGTGAGAGACTTCTCATTCTCTGCCTCAGCAGAATATCAAACCAAAAAATGGTGCAACTCTCACTTGACATGTGACAGAGAACAGAGTGATCTCTCAGGGCTCCCCTATAATGATTTAACAGCTATCCTCTTGGTTTAGATTGGGTCTTGGTATATTGCAGTGTATGCAACATAACTCCAAGCAGGTTATGAAATATAGAAAGCCCACTGGTATTCCTGAGTCACAAAACCTCTTGAAAATTTTGACAAGATCTATAGCTGTATTCCCCAGGACACACACACACACACACACACACACAGTTTTACATTTAATTTCAGGAAGTTACAAGACGCCCCAAGCGCATTTTAAACCCAAGTTAAGAACTTCTGCTTTAATAATTGTCTGGCTATTTGGCAAAAACAAACAAACAAACAAACCCAATCTGGATCCCCAGTTTCTTATTTAAAATTCCTGATGAATCAGAGGTTTAAGTGTAAAGAGACAAGCCTTAGAGGAAAACATTAGTTAATAAGATTTATAATCTTAGAATGGGAAACACTTTTTGAAGCATGATTTAAAACCCAGAAGTGAAAATAAAGTAGTGAGATTGATTCCAAAATATCTAAAATGTCTGTCCAGGAAAGAGGAAAAAAACTCTCCTGGTTTAGACTCTGAGGAGAAATTAATTGATCCTATCTTTTCCATCTATCTTCTTCCCAGTGGAATTGTGTGAGTGACCTATGGCCAGGCTCTATGGAACAAGACAAGCTTATCAGAGCTTACAGGGTGAGATCATATCCTTTGGCAAAGCCCTGTCACTGGGTTAATTATTTCAATAGTAGTGGTTTGGGTTTTTAAAATTATTTATTTTTATTTTTTATTTTGTGAGACAGGGTCTCGCTCTGTCGCCCAGGCTGGAGTGCAGTGGCGTGATCTTGGCTCACTGCAAACTCCACCTCCAGGTTCAAGTGATTCTCCTGCCTCAGCCTCCCAAGTAGCTGGGATTACAGGTGTGCGCCATCACTCCCGGCTAATTTTTGTATTTTTAGTAGAGACAGGGTTTCACCACATTGGCCAGGCTGGTTTGGGGTTTTAAATGACTTTATTGAGATATACTTCACATACTCTGAAGTTCACCCATTTAAAATGTACAATTAAGTGGTTTTGGTATATTCACAAAGTTGTGCAGCCATCACAACTATAATTTTAGAATATTTTTGTCACCCCCCAAAGAAACCCCATACCCATTAGCAGTTCATTCCCCATTCCTCCCTCCTGCCAGGCCTAAGCAACCACTCCTCTACTTTCTGTCTCTATAGATTTTCCCATTCTGGCCATTTCATATCAATGGAATCATACAACATGAGCCTTTTTCCTTTAGTGTGATGTCCTCAAGGTTCTTCTGTATTGGAGCACATATCAAAATTTCTTTCCTTTTTTTTTTTTTTTTTTTTCTTGAGACAGAGTCTTGCTCTGCCACCCAGGCTGGAGTACAGTGGCACGATCTTGGCTCACTGCAAGCTCCGCCTCCCAGGTTCATGCCATTCTCCTGCCTCAGCTTCCCAAGTAGCTGAGACTACAGGCGCCCGCCACCACGCCCGGCTAACTTTTGTATTTTAGCAGAGACGGGGTTTCATCGTGTTAGCCAGGATGGTCTCGATCTCCTGACCTTGTGATCTGCCCACCTCGGCCTCCCAAAGTGCTGGGATTACAGGCATGAGCCACCACGCCCAGCCCAATTTCTTTCCTTTTTATTGCTGAGTAATATTTCATTGCATGGATACACCACATTTTATTTCTCCATTCATCAGCTGATGAACGTTTGGGGTGTTTCTTCTGTTTGGCTATTACTATAATGTTGTTAGTCATGGGCGAGTTTTTGTGTGAACATGTGTTCATTTCTCTTGGGTCTAGCAGTGTTTTTGTTTTTTTTTCTCTTAAAGATTTTCCCAAAGAATTTATATCTATCTATCTATCTATCATCTATCTATCTATCTATCTATCTATCTATCTATCTATCTATCTATCTCTGTCTGTCTGTCTGTCTGTCTGTCGGTCTATCTGCCTTTCTGTTTGTATATATGTATTCCTCCCACCCTGCCCACCATCATAACCTCATGGAGAACCAAGCAGATCTGGGTTCTAAAGACCTCAGAGCTCTTACATTCCCAGCCTGGGACCTTCTGTGTTAGGGCCACGACTCACTCTCACTATACCTCAGTTGTGCCATCAATGGAAGGAAGGTGCGAACACCAGCTCTTTCACACTGCCACGGGATATTGTAAAGATAAAGGAAATGACGTAAATCAATAGGATCTGTTCTTTCCAAGATACGAAGCTATATGAATAGGCCGGTGTGCATCAAAGAAACAAGATACACTTCAATCAAAAGTTTTACCAGCACAAAGATGACTGCATCAGCCGAGTCCAGTGGCTTGATATGGGGGCATAGATGGTACAAGAAATCACCACTATATTCTCAAGATTTTGGTTTTCTTTGAGATCAGAATTTGGTTGCCTTCCAAATCCTGCCAGCCACCCTCTGAGGGAGGGCCCCAGCTTGGTCACCCTGGTGGGGGGTAGGAGAAAGGGCAGGGCCATACTGTACTGACTGGCAGCCCAAGGGGCAAGCTTAAATTCTAAAGCCTACCCTCTAGCCAACATTTCCCACAAAGACCACCCTACCCCCATTTAATTAAAAAACACCCTACTCTTTGCAGAGTCCCAGAGGCACCTCTTTTTGTGAAATCCCTGACATTCCTGTAGGCTCTGGGGCAGGGAGTGACCCCTCACCCCTGGGTAGAATCTAATAAGAACTTCTTAGTAGAGGTACTGGGCACCCAGGTGGCAGAAGAGGGGTCTAAAATGTATGTACTTCTTCCTGCTCTCTGACCAATCACCTGTGCCCTTTGCTCTTTAAACTCAGGCAGCAGGAAATTCTATTGATAGGTTTGTAAATGATTAGTGGAATAGAAAATGAGAAGGTGGCATCCTGGGTTATAATCCCCACATCACCACTTACTAGATGTATAATTTAGGACAAGCAACTCATTTCATTGAGGCTCGGTTTACTCATCTGTTAAATGGGATAATAGCAGTACTTGCCTCGTAGGGTCATTGTGAGGATGACCTGAGATGATGCCCGTAGGGACTCCAGCATACCATCTGTGTTTGCTATGGTTATTATATTACTTCTAACGTCAGAATTAAGGACCTCAAGGCTGGGCATGGTGGCTTATGCCTGTAATCCCAGCACTTTGGGAAGCCGAGGTGGGGGAGTGGATCACCTGACGTCAGGAGTTCGAGACCAGCCTGGCCAACATGGCAAAATCCTGTCTCTACTAAAAATACAAAAAATTAGCTGGGTGTGGTGGTGGGTGCCTGTAATCCCAGCTACTTAGGAGGCTGAGGCAGGAGAATCGCTTGAACCTGGGAGGCAGAGGTTGCAGTGAGCCAAGATCTCACCATTGTACTCCAAGCTGGGTGACCGAGCAAGACTCTGTCTCAAAAAAAAAAAAAAAGAAAAAAAGAATTAAGGACCCCAAGTAATCCATCCATTCTCCCTAATCTATTTAGGAAGACTCATTTTCTGTTGGCCAATTAATTGGATGCACTTAAGCACCTAGTAAGTATTAGCTACCACATACTAGCGGGCTCGGGAATGAAACTTAATTTTCCTCCAACAATGGAGAATTCAAGCTGTGACAGAAACTAAGATACGTGAAGTTCTTAAGGAACATGTAAACAGTAAACTGCAATCCTGACAGTCAATGCCATTCTAATTCAGAGAATGGGGACAGCAGGAAAGTCTGGATGGGCCAGATAAGGCCTCAGAGGGGAGACAGCACCAAGGCGGGCCCTCACAAGGCAAGATGAGTTCACAGCAGAAGAGGAGAGGGAGACAGAACTGGGGGCAACAGTGGGTGAGAGGGAAGGGAGACCCATGTGAGCATGGGCAATTTGGGAGCCCAGGTGGGTCTGGACCTGGTGCATGGTCTGCGGGCCAAGCCACAGACCACCCTTCTTGTATCTTTCCTACTCTCAGGGATCTCTAGGAGTAACATGCCATGGAGTCTTTTAGTCACTTGTTCCACTAATAATTATCCTTCCTATGAGAACTTTTGTCACTAATACATTTTTGTGGCATGTAAGAGGGAGGAGCTGCTATCAGATAAGCTTTGAGTCAATCTAGACCATTGCAAAAAAAGCGACATAGAGTGGCAACCATTGACTTCAGCCACCCTGCATCTAGCCCCCTTTGTCCTGCGACGAGATCTCTGATCATTTCTGGGGAAACACCCCTTCATTGCTTTCAGTCCATGAAGTTTTGGGGATGGGAATGACTCCACACCCACGGCAAGGATGGACACAATACCCACATTGGTTCTATGAGATTGACCCTGAGATTCTAGCTAGAACTAGAAAGGGAAGCACCTGTTCTTGTATGGTGCTGTGCTAGTAGGATGTCAGCTGGGAGCTGCTGCAGCCTTCTGGCCATCGCAATGGGCAGGTCTTCCTGGAGACAGAAGGACACAGAGGAAGCAAAGCCAAGAAATGGAAAGACAGATTCGCGATGCCATCATCTAGGCCCCTGGATCTCACTATACCAAAACCTTGCTTTTTCAGGCACATGAGTTAAAAAAAAATCCTCTTTTTGCCTAAGTCTCTTCAAACTGGGTTTCAGTCCATGGTTACTAAATGAATTCTGACTTAGTCAAGCAATTACTTTGTTCCTACCAGAATTTTGTCGGTTGCTTCTTAGCATGGGTATTTGTAGTCCATAGCCCAGGGGCAGATTGCGTCCAGGATAACAGTTTGTGTGTGGAAGTGATAGTGGCATCTATCCATATCCCTAAATGGATATAGGTACATGTGATATGCGGAGGCATTAGAGGGGAGACCGAGGCTGCAAAATCTGTTTCTCCTCTTTGTCTCTGAAGTCTGTGTACAGAGCAATTTTCCTCAAACGCCTGATTTTATTCCTCTTGTTTTCAACCGGAGAAAGGAGTTCTTGGATCTGTGAAGTATATTTTGCAGGGCTCTAAGAAATCAGGAAGAGATGGGAAAGGGAGGTGTTGGGGAAAAGAGGCTCTACATGTCCCATTTTGTTTTCTTCCTTTTGCCAACAACAAAGAATCAGCTGGCATCCTTTTATTTTCTATTTCATGCAGTGCTTTTAAAAATGAAGCATTAAGTCTACTGTAATGGGATTTGTCTAATGATTTCCTGGTAAACGTCTTCGTGGATCTCAGCAAAGATAATTCACTTAGTAGGAACCACTTCCTGCTTCCCCACTGAGAACTAGACCTACCCAGTTCTTGCTGGGAGTAAATTGGCCTTTGAATGAGAGAAGGCAGTACAGGAATATTTCACTCTAGCATTCATCACATAGACTCAAGCTTGCCGCAGACCCAGATCAGGGAGGAGAAAAGGAAGGGGTGGGTGAGGGAGAACATTCATGCTGAGCACAAGCATGAAGTCAAGCAGAAAGTCTGTAGCAATCTGAGCCCTTTGCAGAAGCAGATGCACTCACCTCTTTGCCTTGGCTCTGGGGTGCTTTCTTTCTGGGGCAGTGACAGCTTCTGCAGTGTCCACACTGTTCTACCAGGACGGCTGCAGGCAGGCTGCTGCAGGAGGAAGGGAGTTCCCATTCACCATCAGAAGGGAGTGTCCTCCCAGAAAAGGAGGCGATGCCCTGATTCCCCTGGAGCGAAGGCTGTTGGATCCACTTGTCCTCTCTCTCCCGCTCCCTTTCTGGTATGAATGGAGCTCAGAGGAACCCCATGAGAAGAGCTGAGTGAAACCACACACCATACCCGCCCTGCTAGTAAGTTGGCCTCCCAGCCTTGGGGATCCTGGAGAGGAAGGCAGCAGAGTGGGTCATGAGGCACTTGGGTCCCTACAAGTGCAGCTGACACTGGTATGCCCACAGAAAGGCCAAGGACAAGTATTTATTTTTCCCCCTCATGTGATCTTATTTTTGGACTGGACGCAAAAGCTATTTGGGGTCTGGACAGCTGCCAGGTGAAAGGACAATGATCTCATCCGAGTTCTCTCCATGCCTCTCTCTGCACTAGTCCCTGTTACCTTTCCCAATATAAGGCAGAAGGGAGCGGGTTTTGCTCCAAGCCTTACTTTCAGTACATCCAAGCAATGTGTCCAACTTACCATTTTTCTTCAATTCTGCTACCCTTTGAGGTTTCTCAGAGGATCAGTGTAATGAATGAAGTCCTTACTTTTATGTCTGATGCAGGTGTTTCTGAGTCTGGTGGTTGTGTCGTACAGTCATCATACATACTATGTTAGATGCAAAGATCTTCTAATCAACACCAGGATGGGAGCCCCAACCCTGGAAGGCAGGTGTGGGCAACGCCACAGAGCTAGGCTCTCCATGTGTTGATTCTGCCTTCCGCCCTGGATGTTTCTGCCTCTGGCTCCTAGGCTTGTAAAACTTACGACATTGAGACAGCTCGATTTTTTGCCTCTGATCCTTCTTCTTCAGACATGAATGGAAAGTTTTGAAAATGTCATGCCTGGCAAGATGCCAATTCAATATCATCCTCTATCACCGTTATCACTGTTATTTGCTGGGATCTTTCTTGCTGAATGTCCTTAATTTGCGGAGTACTTCTGCATTCTCGCATTTAATCCTTACAACCCCTGCCGGGAGGGTAAGATCGCTCCTATTTGATATCCAGGGAAGCTGAGGTTTGGAAAGGCTCCTCACCTAACCTTTGGAGAGGGCAGAGTGGGATGGGAACTTCCCACTGTCTGAGCTCTTGGCCACTTTGCCCTACTGTCTCCTGAAGATGTGAATTGTTGACATTTCACTGTTGTTTTCACTTCATAAGAGGGAAAACAAAACCCTTGGGCTTGATTCAGACCCACAACTTCAATCCTTGATTTCTGTCCCAAATCCAGTTACTGAAGGGGTGAGAAAATGAGGTTTTCATCTGTTGACAGTCCCAGGCCCTGATTCTAGGTACAGGACGGAGTCTCTGGCCACCATGCTCGTTGGAGCCATTTTCCTGTGAATAATTCACTGTGCAAACACACACACCAGAGAGGACTGGGCTGGGCCGCCCAGGCTGAGTTCCCACCGTATCCAAGCTGGACTGCACTTTCCACTACCCTGAGAAAGAGACAGAGATTGAGCCAACAGCTTGTCCAACACTGCCCTCTGCCGGTCACTAGGCTGCATTACCCCAGATGGAGATCTTCAAGGCTTTCCAAAGAGGCGGGCCACACCAAGGATTATTTTTAGAGAATCAGTTTCCAGGTTCTCCATTTCTGCAGCTACTCTTTCCTAAACCTGGTTTGCCTGAGTACGTGTGTGTGTTCATAATCCTTTCCCAACTGTATGAAAGGAAACCATACCTGTCACTTTTCACAAATCTTACTAAGGTGACATTGCCCCAAGTATAGAAATCTCAAAGTCCCCAAACTAGGAACTTCCTTTAATACTTTAATTCAGCCTCTTTTAATGATTAATTAGGCATTTTTAAATTTAACCACTTTGCTTTTCCTCCCTTGAATATTGAGGGGCAGAACTGTGGAAGCAAATCAAAGAGAATATTAGAAATAATAACAGATTAAGACCGGGCGCAGTGGCTCACACCTGTAATCCCAGCACTTTGGGAGGTCGAGGTGGGCGGATCACGAGGTCAGGAGATCAAGACCCTCCTGGCTAACACGATAAAAACCCATCTCTACTAAAAAAAAGAATACAAAAAATTAGCTGGGCCTGGTGGCGGGTGCCTGTAGTCCTAGCTACTTGGGAGGCTGAGGCAGGAGAATGGCATGAACCCAGGAGACAGAGCTTGCAATGAGCTGAGATCATGCCACTGCACTCCAGCCTGGGTGACAGAGCAAGACTCAGTCTAAAAAAAAAAAAAAAGAAATAACAGATTAATAGGTACACTTAAAGAATGATGTCACAGTTTAAATTTTTTTTTTTTTTTTAGACAGAGTCTTGCTCTGTTGCCCAGGCTGGAGTGCAATAGTGCAATCTTATCTCACTGCAGCCTCCGCCTCCCAGGTTCAAGAGATTCTCCTGCCTCAGCCTCCCAGGTAGCTGGGATTACAGGCACCTGCCACCACGCCCAGCTAATTTTTGTATTTTTAGTAGAGATGGGGTTTCTACTAAATAATGTTGGCCAGGCTGGTCTCAAACTCCTGACCTCAGGTAATCCACCCACCTTGGCCTCCCAAAGTGCTGGGATTACAGGCATGAGCCACCGCACCCGGCCCACAGTTAATTTTTGAATTCCAACTTTACAATATATTAGAAATTAAGCTCTTGAAACCATATAAACTTCATGATGAAAATTAACATAAATGTTTAAATGTGGGTATTTATAACATTGTTTTTCAAAATTGTTTTAGAAGGTACAAGAACAATTTGTGAAGTCTGCTGTACCCTTGGGCTGGCTATTGCTGACTGGTAATAGAATGCCATCTATCCATCCATTCATCCAGCCATTCCTCAGATACCCATTCAGCACCTACTGTGTGCGGGGCCTTGTTTTAGGCACTAGAAATAAAAATAGTGAGCAAAAAATGGCATGTTCCATGGCAAATTCTTAGTGATGTCCTCCTCTAGGAAGATGAGAGAGGGAAACAGATTATGGGTACACTTTTAATAATTAATCCAATAAATGTAAGAATTCAACACTGATAAGCACTAAGTGTTCTGTGCGGGAAACGTGTGAGGGGAGAAGAAAAGGCGCACACAGTACTTTTGAATCCCATGTAAATAGTAATGCAGATATAATAAGCAAATGATAGAATAAGCAAATTGCAGTGGGAAGGGAAGAAGGATATATATATATATATATATACTCACCAGACTATGGAGGATTCATCACCAGGCCAGGAAGCCTGGTGTCTGTGCACAGACGAGGAGAGGCCTGTGAAGCTGCGCGCAGTCTGGGACCCTAGCTCTTCTGTAACGAGTTGTTTGGCATGGGGCCCAGTCACGAGGGCCCTTCGCAACTGGGCTCAAGGAACACAAAAGGTCAACTTGTTTTGTGATGTCTGTTGTTTTTCAATAACTAATGTATAGGAGTAGATGAAAATGGAGATTTCTCCGAAACAGTGCTGGATGAACGCCTCAAGGGACTCACACAACCTGTTCCGGGACTTGGTGACCGTTGTTTGTGTCCACGTTCAACTGAATTCAAATTTAATATTTTTTTCCTCCACACCAAGGGGGGGTATTCGGTAATTAGATAATGAATAATGGAGATTAACAATGTATAATGAGGATTGACCTAGTTGATGGGGGAGGCATCAGGGAAGATAGCCCTGGAGGAAATAAATCCAAACCAAAAATAAAGTATCCAAGAATCTCAATGAAAAAATTGTGAAGACCCAGGAGAAAAAGGCCCCTATAACATGAGAGGATCAGGGAGAAGTAGGATCAACCTTTAGTTGGGGTTTTGTTTGTTTGTTTTGTTTGAGATGGAGTCTCACTCTGTTGCCCAGGCTGGAGTGCAGTGGTGCGATCTCGGCTCACTGCAACCTCTGCCTCCTGGGTTCAAGCAATTCTCCTGTCTCAGCCTCCCCAGTAGCTGGGATTATAGGCCTGGCACACAGTAGGTGCTCAATAGGTATTTGAGGAATGGGTGGATAAATGGATGGATAGGTGACTGGGTTTACAGGTGCCACCATGCCAAGCTCATTTTTTTTTTTTTTTTTTTTTGTATTTTTAATAGAGACGGGGTTTCTCTATGTGGGCCAGGCTGGTCTCGAACTCCTGATCTCAAATGATCTGCTGGCCTCAGCCTCCCAAAGTGCTGGGATTACAGGCATGAACCAGTGTGCCCAGCCTAGAGTTAGTTGTTTTTGTAAAGGGCCTTTGCCCTTATTAAACTTCAACCCATATTATAAATCAGTGGTTCTCAATCAGGAGTGGCTTTTTTCCCCAGGGGATATTTAGCAGTTTCTGCAGACATTGTTAGTTGTTGCATCTGGGTTTGTTCTAGTGGTATCTAGTGAGCAGAGGTCAGGGATGTTGGTAAAGGTTCTACAATGCTCAGGACAGCTCCCTATAACAAAGAATTATAGTGCTGGGTTGAAAAATCCTATTATAAATGGGGCGGGGCAGGCCTGCCAAGTGTCTGTAGTGGATGTGGATTCAGTTGTTGATTCATTCACACATTCAGCAAATACTTACTGAGTGCCCACTATGTTTGAAACGCCATTCTGGGCATAGTTGAAGCCCAGCAGTCACCCATTAACCAAAAAGTACCACCTAAAATAACTGGCCTGGTTGTGTTTCTTTGTTACCCAGCTTAAAATTTTTACCATTAGAATGGTGACAAAGCTGGTCTTATTGCCTGCAGAAAGATGTTGAAATGCATGGATATTATTTGCAAGGATGGTCACTGAAGAATTGTTTGCAATTGTGGAAAGAACGTAAGTGTCAACAGAATGGTTGCATAACTGTGATACAGTGGTACTATGGCATACTAAGCTGCCAAGAGAAAACAAAGGCAACTCTCTTTTTTTGTTTTTGAGATGGAGTTTCCCTCTGTCGCCCAGGCTGGAGTGCAGTGGCATGAGCTTGGCTCACTGCAAGCTCCTCCTCCCGGGTTCGTGGCATGAGCTTGGCTCACTGCAAGCTCCTCCTCCCGGGTTCATGCCATTCTCCTGCCTCAGCCTCCCGAGTAGCTGGGACTACAGGCGTCTGCCACCACGCCTGGCTAATTTTTTTTATTTTTAGTAGAGACGGGGTTTCACCATGTTAGAGCAGGATGGTCTCGATCTGTGACCTTGTGATCCGCCCGCCTCGGCCTCCCAAAGTGCTGGGATTACAGGCATGAGTCACCACGCCCGGCCAAGAAAGGCAAATCTCTTTGCAGTAACATGGAAAACAACCATGGATATATCATCAACTGGATTTTTTTTTTTTTTTTTTTTTTTTTTTT
>NW_016805589.1:2115123-2312655 GCF_001698545.2 Rhinopithecus bieti
AAAAAAAAAAAATAAATATATTTATATTTTTTTTTTTTTTTTTTTTTTTTTTTTTTTTTTTGGAGGGGGGACGGAGTCTCACTCTGTCGCCCAGGCTGGAGTGCAGTGGCGCGATCTCCACTCACTGCAAGCTCCGCCTCCCGGGTTCACGCCATTCTCCTGCCTCAGCCTCCCGCGTAGCTGGAACTACAGGTGCCCGCCACCGCGCCTGGCTAATTTTGTTTGTGTTTTTAGTAGAGACGGCGTTTCACTGTGTTAGTCAGGATGGTCTCGATCTCCTGACCTCGTGATCCGCCCGTCTCGGCCTCCCAAAGTGCTGGGATTACAGGCGTGAGCCACCCCGCCCGGCCTGGAATTTTTTTCAGAATTGCAGGTAGAATATGATTGATGCAATGTGTGTTTTTTTTAAATTGGTGTGTGTGTGTGTGTGTGTGTGTGTGTGTGTGTGTGTTTGCATGTGCATGCGGTTGCTGGAGAAATTCTCACCAAATTCTTTTTTTAAAAAAAACAAAAACAAACAAACAAAAAACGGAGTCTTGCTCTGTCGCCCAGGCTGGAGTGCTGTGGCACGATCTCGGCTCACTGCAAGCTCTGCCTTCCAGGTTCACGCCATTCTCCTGCCTCAGCCTCCTGAGTAGCTGGGATTACAGGCACCCGCCACCACGCCCGGCTAATTTTTTGTATTTTTAGTAGAGACGGGGCTTCACCGTATTAGCCAGGATGGTCTTGATCTCCTGACCTTGTGATCCACCTGCCTTGGCCTCCTGAAGTACTGGGATTATGGGTGTGAGCCACCATGCCTGGCCCTCACCAAATTCTTAATAATGTCTACCTCTGGAGAGTGAGAAACAAAAACAAAACCTGTAATGTGTTCATTGGTAGTAGCTCTCTACCTAATTCCACCCTTTCACACTGATCAGCTTCTTCCTGGTTCATCTCCATTGTTATCAGTAGTCAAGTCAGTCACCAACTTCTGGAGATCCTTCAACTTGTAGGATATATCCAATAAATATCCAATATTTACTGTGAAATCCATATCCCTTTAAAACTTGCCTCTAGCCAATCTTCGTAAGCTCTTCTTGGGAGCTGCTTTCTCTGCCTCAGTCACAATTCCTATGCCCATCTCCCTGGGACATAAGCCAGTGAACTCACCAGGACTGTATTATACCATATTCTTTCAAAACAGGGTCACCTCTGTGCCTGGAAAACAGTCCATCTTTTTTTCTATGTGTATTAATAGAAAAAAGGGTGACACGGCTGTGATCATAAATAATCCCCACATCTCAGTGGCTTAAAATAACAAAGGCTCATTTCTCACTCACAGATGGGCATGTCTGTCCATTTGCAGGTGGGTTGGGAAGCTCCGTTCTGTATCATCCTCACTCAAGGACCTGGACTGAAGGATTTCTGCTTTCGAGAAGAAAAAAA
Organism: Rhinopithecus bieti; assembly: GCF_001698545.2. Taxonomy (NCBI): domain Eukaryota; kingdom Metazoa; phylum Chordata; class Mammalia; order Primates; family Cercopithecidae; genus Rhinopithecus; species Rhinopithecus bieti. Next base: position 2,116,552 of record NW_016805589.1, read on the forward strand.
AAAGAAGACATGTTTACTAATACACTGGTAATTATTTCTATTCATATTTTATTGACCAAAGCGAGTCATATGGGTATACAACATAAAATGAGGTACAGAATTTCAATCCTGTTATTTGCTTGGAAGGTAGAGAGTCATATTTGGAGAACATGAGTTCTATAATTGTTGGATGTAGTAGTCCATGTCCACTAAGTCAAGTTTGCTAACCATGTTTAAATAATCTATATTCTTACTCATGTATCTGTTCACATCTTTCAGCTTTGTCATTCTTAGTTTTATATTTTTGAAGCTATATTATGTGTACAAGTTTTATAATCATTGTACTTTCTCATGAATTAAACTTTTATCATTATGATAATGCTTTTCCCTTAATGTCTACTTTGTCTAATATTAATATAGATAACATTAATATAATTTTTTTAATATTTATATTTTCCACTCTTTAATTTCAACATTATAATACAAATGTCTTAGGTATGTTTCTTATAAACAGTATGCAGATTTTTATCCAATTCAATCTTTGATTTTAATTGAACTATTTGATTTATTTACATTTAGTGTAATTACTGATATATTTGAATTTAAATATAGCGTCTTATTGTTTTCAATTGCCCCACGTGCTCTCTGTTCTCTTTATCCTCACTTTTTGCCTGCTTTTGGAAAATACTGTTTTTGCTTCCATTGTTTTGGAAGTTGCATATCTTTTTAGTAGTCTTTTAGAGGTTATCCTATAGATCACAGTATGTGTCTCTGAGTTAGCAAAGGCTAATAGTGTTAATTGGTACTTTCATTTCTTCCTCTAAATACAAGGAGCTCAGAACGTTTCAATTCATTTACTTCCTCTCCTGATTTGTATGCACTTTTAATATATTTTAATTTTTTAAATCTTCAGCAGTGTGTTACATTGTTTCATATGGTATAATTCATTTAGACTTCCTCAAATAGACCTTCGTGCTGGACCTCATTTCTTTCTGCATCTATATAACCTATTATTCTTAATCATCTTCCTTCTGCTTAAAGAACATCCTTTAGTATCTGATGCTAGTAAAGAATCCTGAAAATGTCTTAATTGCACTTTTATTAATGAAGGCTATTTTCACTGGACATAGAATTCTAGAGTTGATAGTTATTTTATTTCAGCACTTGAAAGACATTTAAATTCCACTAATTTCTAGTTTCCATTGTTTCTATCAAGAGGTAAGCTAACAGTCTCATATTTTTTCAAGTAAGGACAGCCGCTTGTAACTTTTTTTTTTCTTTGTCTTCATCTATCTTATTGTGATACACCTAGGTGGGGCTTTTAAAAATTTCTCCTGCTTGCAGCTCCCAGGGCTTCTGAGATTTGTGGCTTGTTGTCTTTAATCAATTTTGGGAATTTTTCAACTATTTTCTCTTTAAATATTGATGCTGCACCATTCTCTTTCTCTTCTCCTTCTGAAATTTTAATTCTCATTTTATCTCCATATCTCTTCCTCTCTGTAGCATTGCTATCCTTTTGTCTCTCCATGTTTCATCCTGATGTTTTCTTCTAACCTACTTTCCAGTTCATCAATTTTCTCTACAGCTGTGTATAATTTTTTTGTTAAACCAAGTAAAGAGCATCCACTGAGCTCTTCACTTTTGTTAGTATATTTTTTAATTCTAAATTGCTCATTGGTTATTTTTTAAATCTTTTTCATCCTGTTTTAAAGTTTTCAGTCCTCTGCCAAATTTGTTGATATTGTCTTTTATCTCCTTATGTGTAGTAAACATAATTAATTTAAAGTGTGTATCTGATAAATCCATTAACTGGAGTTCTGTGGGATTATTTCTACTGTAGTTGTTTCTACTGGATCTCATGTTTTCTTATTTCTTTATGTGCCTGGTTATTCTCTTGTGTGCTAAAATTATATATAAAAAGTTGTCGGTTGAAGTAATGTAAAACTTATTGTGTTATATTCCTCCTGAGAGTACAGTCATCCCTCAGTATCCACAGCAGGATTTGTTCCAGGACCTACTGCAGATAACAAAATCCATGTAGCTTTCATTCCCACAGTCAGCCCTATGGAATCCATGGATATAAAACGTTGGCCCTCCATATATAAGTGAGTTTGGCATCCTGCAACTACTGTCTTCTATATTTATGTTTGGTTGCAGATGCAGAATTCACCAAAGCCTAATCCAGAGCAAGGCCCTAACTCTCTTCAATTCTATGAAGGCTAAGAGAGCCGAGGAAGCTGTAGAAGAAAAATTGCAGACTAGCAGGGGTTGGTTTATGAAGTTCAAGGAAATAAACCATTTCCATAACGTAAAAGTATAAGATGAAGCAGCAAGTGCTGATGTAGAAGCTGCAGTAAGTTATCCAGAAGATCGAGCTGAGATCATGGATGGTGGTGGTTACACTAAACAACAGAGTTCCAGTGTAGACAAAACAGCCTTCTATTGGAATAAGATGCCATCTAGGACTTTCATAGCTAGAGAAGAGTGGGCTGACTATATTTATTTTTAAAATCCATGTATTGGCTGGGTGCGGTGGCTCATGCCTATAATCCCAGCACTTTGGGAGGCTGAGGCGGGCAGGTCACCTGAGGTCAGGGGTTCAGGACCAACGTGACCAACATGGTGAAACCCTGTCTCTACTAAAACTACAAAAATTAGCCAGTGTAGCGGCAGGCAGCTGTAATCCCAGCTACTCAGGAGGCTGAGTCAGGAGAATTGCTTGGACCTGGGAGGCGGAGGTTGCAGTAAGCCGAGATCGTGCCATTGCACTCCAGCCTGGGTGACACGAGTGAAATTCTGTCAAAAAACAAACAAACAAAAAAACCATGTAAAATTGAACCATACAGTTCAAACCCATGTTGTTGAAAGGTCAACTGTATTTATATTTGCTTTTGCAAGGTACCTGGGGATGCAAGGACCTGGGATCACCTTTATCCAATTTGAAGAATTAAGCCAATTGGATCTCAGCTGAGGCCCTACAAAATCTCATCTACTTCCATCCAAGTCATCCAGTCTTTTCTCTTTTTTAAATTTTTTTGGAGATGGGGTCTCACTTTGCTGCCCAGGCTGGACAACATAGGTCCAGTGGCACAAACATAGGTCACTGCAGCCTTGAACTCTTGGGCTCAAGGGATCTTCCCAAGTAGGTGGGGCTACAAGCACATGCCACCATGCTACCACATTGGGCTAATTTTTTCATTCAGTCTCAAGATGAAGACTTTCAGGGTCCTAGCCTGCCATGGGGGGTTATATGTCTGCCCTCTCCTTTGGTGAGCACTGGATTCCAACTTGTGTTCATGTGGCCATGCAAAGCTGCCCAGGTTCTGCTTAGTCTCTTCAGTTCTTTTTTTTTTTTTTTAATTGAGAGGGAGTCTCGCTCTGCACTCTGTCGCCCAGGCTGGAGTGTAGTGGCATGATCTCGCCTCACTGCAACCTCTGCCTCCTGGGAGCCTGGGTGATTCTCCTGCCTCAGCCTTCTGAGTAGTTGAGATTATAGGCACCGACCACCACACCTGGCTAATTTTTTTTTTTTTTTTTTGTATTTTAGTAGAGATGGGGTTTCACCATGTTGGTTAGGCTGGTCTCAAACTCCTAACCTCAAATGATCCGCCTGCCTTGGTCTCCTAATGTGCTGGGATTACAGGTGTGAGCCACCATGCCTGACTATCTCTCCAGTTCTTAGTTGTTATTCCCAGAAGCAGCAAATGTCCCAAGGGGAAAAGAGGCCCACTTATTGGGCTTGCCTCCTTGAATACCCATCTTTCTCCAGATCTTCGTTGGTGATTCTTCATTATCTTTTTAACTCTGATGTTTTCAAGCAGATCTTATTTTTATTCTTTCCCACTTTTCTAATTGTCCTCAGCAGGACAGTAGGTCTGAATTTAGTCTGCCATTACCAGATGGTAGGAAATAGACAGGTATGCTTCATTTTATTGCAGTTTGCTTTACTACACTTTGCAGATATTATCTTTTTTTACAAATTGGAGGTTCGTGATAGCCCCGCATTGAGGAAGTCTTTAGGTGCCATTTTTCCAACATCATGTACTCACTATTTGTTTCTGGATCATATTTTGTAATTCTCACAATATCTCAAACTTTTTCATTATTATTATATTTGTTATAGTAAACTGTGATCAGTCATCTTTGACATTACTCTTGTAATCATTCTGGGGTGCCATATACTGTGCTCATATAAGATGGTGAAGTTAATTGATAAATGTTGTGTGTTCTGACTTCTCCACCAATCAGCCATTCCCCATCTTTCACATTCTTTTCAGGCCTCCTTATTCCCTGAGACACAGCAATATTGAAATTAGGCTAATCAATAACTCTACAATGTCCTCTAAGTGTTCAAGTGAAAGCAAGGGTGGCACATCCCACACTTTAAATTGAAAGTTAGAAATGATTAAGCTCAGTGAGGAATGCGTGAGGAAAAGCCAAGACAGGCCAAAATAGAGGCCTCTTGTGCCAAACAGGTAGCCAAGTTGTGAATGGAAAGGAAAAGTTCTTGAAGGAAATTAAAAGCGCTACTCCAGTGAATGAGCAAACGTTAAGAGAGTATAACAGCCTTATTGCTGATATGGAGAAAGTTGGAGTGGTCTGTATAGAAGATCAAAGCAGCAACAACCTTCCCTTAAATTAAAGCCTAATCCAGAGCAAGGCCCTAACTCTCTTCAATTCTATGAAGGCTGAGAGAGGTAAGGAAGCTACAGAAGAAAAATTAGAAGCTAGCAGAGGTTGGTTCATGAAATTTAAGGACATAAGCCATTTCCACAACGTAAAGTGCAAGGTGAAGCAGCAAGCACTCATGTAGAAGCTGCAGCAAGTTATCCAGAAGATCTAGCTAAGATTATGGATGGTGGTGGCTACACTAAACAACAGAATTTCAATGTAGACAAAACATCTATCGGAGTAAGATGCCATCTAAGACTTTAATAGCTAAAGAGGAGAAAGCAATGCCTGACTTCAATGCTTCAAAGGATAGGCTGACTGTCTTATTAGGTGCTAATGCAACTGGTGGCTTTAAGTTGAAGCCAATTGCTCATTTTCCATACAGAAAATTTAAGGATGCTTACAAATTATGCTAAACCCAGGCCAGGCACAGTGGCTCATGCCTGTAATCCCAGCACTTTGGGAGGTCGAGGCAGGCAGATCACTTGAGCTCAGGAGTTTGAGACCGGCCTGGGCAACAGGGTGAAACCCCATCTCTACAAAAAAATACAAAAACTAGCCAGGTGTGGTGAAGTGTGCCTGTAGTCCCAGCTACTCAGGAGGCTGAGGCAGGAGAATTGCTTGAGCCTGGGAGGCCGAGGTTGCAGTGAGTCAAGATCACACCATTGCACTCCAGCCTGGGTGACAGGAGTGAAACCCTGTCTCAAAACAAAGAATTGTGCTAAATCTATTCTGCCTGTGCTCTGTAAATGAAATAACAAAGCCTGAATGACAACACATCTGTTTATGGCACGCTTACTGAATATTTTAAGCCCACTGTTGAGACTTACTCCTCCAGGAAGAAAAAGGGATTCCTTTCAAAATATTACTTCTTATTGGCAAATGCATCTAGTCACTCAAAAGCTCTGACAGAGATGTACAAGGAGAGTAATATTTTCATGCTTATTAACACAGCATCCATTCTGTAGTCCATGGATCAAGAAGTCATTTCAACTTTAAAGTCCTATTACTTAAGAAATGCATTTTTGAAGGCTATAGTTGTCACGGATAGTGATTTCTCTGATGGATCTGGGCAAAATCAATTGAAAACCCTCTGGAAAGAATTTACCATTTTAGATGCCCTTAAGAACATTCATGATTCATGGGAGGAGGTCAGAATATCAACATTAGTGGGAGTTTGGAAGAAGTTGATTCTAACCCTCACAGATGACTTAGAGGAGTTCAAGACTTCACTAGAGGAAGTCACTGCAAATGTGCTGGAAACAGAAAGAAAACTAGAATTAGAAGTGGAGCCTGAAGATGTGCCTGAATTGTTTCAATCTTGTAATGGCTAATATTGAGTGTTCACTTGATTGGATTGAAGGATGCAAAGTATTGTTCCTGGGTGTATCTGTGTGAGCTTCCCTAGTTTTGAGGTTTGGGGACTTGGACTGGTTTCCTTGCTCCTCAGCTTGCAGATGGCCTATTGTGGCACTTCACCTTGTGATCGCATGAGTCAATACTCCTTAACAAACTTCCTTTCATTTATACATCTATCCTATAAGTTCTGCCTCTCTATCTCTAGAGAACGCTAATACAAATTTCATGATAAAACTTGAACGAAAGAGGAGCTGCTTCTTATGGATGAGCAAAGAAAGTGATTTCTTGAGATGGACTCTACTCCTGGTAAACATGCTGTGAACATTGTTGAAATGACAACAAAGGATTTAGAATATTCCATAAACTTAGTTAATAAAGAAGCAGCAGCATTTGAGAGGATTGACTCCACTTTTGAAAGAAGTTCTGCTGTCATTAAATGCTATCAAATATGGTACAGAGAAATATTTTGTGAAAGGAAGAGTCCATTGACATGGCAAGCTTCATTACTGTCATATTTTAATAACTTGCCGCAGCTGTCTCAAACTTCAGCAACCACCAGTCTGATCAGTCAGTAACCATCAACATTGAGGCAAGACCTTCCACCAGGAAAAAGATTATAACTTACTGAAGGCTCAGATAATTAGCATTTTTTTCAGCAGTATTTTTAATTGAGGTATGTACATTTTTAGACATAATGCTGTTGCACTCTTAGTAGACTACAGTATAGTGTCAACAAAACTTTCATATGCACTCGGAACCAAAAATTTGTATGATTCACTTTGTTGCAATACTTGCCTTACTGTGGCAGTCTGGAACTAAACCCACAATATCTCCAAGGTACACCTGCAAATGCAGGCAGTGGGCCGGGTATACATGCATATACATGCCTTATGTGAGGGGTGGGCACTGAGGTTAAATAGAAAGCATGAACCTATTTTTGCCTTGTGGTAATAAGGGCCTCATATTGCCAAATTTTTCCATTTTTTTTCAAAAGAAGTAGGAAAGGAAATGCAGGCTTTTAAAATGTGAAATCCCAATTTTCAATTGCTGGTTCAAAAAAAACTTAACTCTCAACTAGCCAAATAAAATGCATCTGGGATCCATACCCAGCTACCCTATAGGATACTAGTTTAAAACATCTGGACTATAGTCTATGTTGATGGGAGAAGTGGGGTGAAAGTTGGCATTCCCTTGCCATTAACTTCTAGCCTCCCAGTAGTCCAGGCTGCTTTGAATAAACACCAGACCATCATACAAAACATATTTATTTATTTATTTATTTATTTATTTATTTATTTATGAGTTGGGGGTCTTGCTGTATTGCTAAGGCTGGAGTGCAGTGGCACAATCTTAGTTCACTGAGGCCATGAACTGCTGTGCTTAAGTGATCCTCTCACCTCAGCCTTCTGAGTAGCTGGGACTACAGGTGTATGCCACCACACAAGGCTAATTGTAATTTGTTTTTGAGAGACAGAGTCTTGCTATGTTGCCCAGGCTGGCCTTAAACTCCTGGCCTCAAGCAATCTTCCCACCTCGGCCTCTTCAAAGTACTAGGATTATAGGAGTGAGCCACTACGCTTGATCAAAACACAGTTTTTAAACCAATGTATGTCTTTACTGAAATCTCTTAAAAACGCCAAAGGGTGGAGTTTGGGTTCCATTCATAACACCAACATTTCTGAAGAATCCTCTTCTCTTGTCTCTTTCTCAAGTCCTCCTCATGACCTCTGTATTAGTCCGTTCTCACACTGCTATGAAGAACTGCCTGAAACTGTGTAATTTATAAAGGAAAGAGGTTTTAGTTGACTCACAGTTCCACAGGGGTGGGAAGCCCTCAGGAAACTTTACAGTCATGGAGGAAGGGGAAGCAACCACATCCTTCTTCACATGGTGGCAGGAAGGAGAAGTGCCAAGCAAAGTGGAAAAGACTTTCATAAACCCATCAGGTCTCATGAGAACTCACTCGCTATCACAAGAACAGCATGGGGGTGTGTGGAGGAAAAGTTAAATCTTAAATTTGAACTCAATTGAACGTGGACACAAACAATGGTCACCAAGTCCCGGAACAGGTTGCATGAGCCCCTTGAGACATTCTTCCAGAAGGTTTCGGAGAAATCTGTTCCTGTACGTTAGTTATTGAAAAACAACAAACAGTTACAAAAACAAGTTGACCTTTTGTGTTCCTTGAGTCCAGTCAAGAAGGGCCCTCGTGACTGGGCCTCATATCAAGTAACTCATTGCAAAAAGAGCTAGGGTCCCAGACCACGCTGAAGCTTCATGAGACCTCTCCTCATCTGTTCATGGATGAGTGGCTGACTCTGGAGCCCAGGCTGTTGCTTCTGGTCTGGTGATGAATCCTCCATTGTCTGGTGAGTGTGTGTGTATATATATATAGTCTATGTTGATGGGAGAAGTGGCGTGAAAGTTGGCATTCTCTTGCCATTAATTTCTAGCCTCCCAGTAGTTCAGGCTCTATCTATCTATCTATCTATCTATCTATCTATCTATCTATCTATCTATCTCTATCATCTATCTATCTATCTATCTATCTATCTATCTATCTATCTATCTATCTATGTATATCTTCTCCCTTCTCCCCTTCCCATTGCAATTTGCTTATATCATTTGCTTATTATATCTGCATTGCCATTTACATGGAATAAAGGTTGCTTACCCTTAAAGGTATTGTGTGTGTGTGTGTCTTTTCTTTTCCCTTTGCGTATCTCCCTCACAGAACAGGGTAACCGCCCCCATGATTCAATTGCCTACCACTGCGTCCTTCCCACAACACGTGGGGATTATGAGAACTACAGTTCAAGATGAGATTTGGGTGGGGACACAGCCAAACCATATGAACAGCCCAGCTGCTACTTCAGTCCTCCTTAATTTATCTCTTGAATTCTCCCAAACCCAGCTCATCCCTGGCTCATTTCTCTTATTCTCTCTCTTGCCCTCTGATCCATCCTGCTTTCCTTAGTAGGTAACTCCCTGCCTTCTCTTAGGTAGACCCATCAACCCATCCTACCCATGGTACAATTCAGAATTCTTTCTCACATTTTCCCTTATTATGCACAAGAAATACTCTAGGGCCAGGTGCAATGGCTCACGCCTGTAATCCCAGCATTTTGAAGGCTAAGGCAGGAGGATCACTTGAGCCCAAGAGTTCAAGGCTGTAGTTAGTTATGATGGCGCCACTGCACTCCAGCCTAGGCGACACAACAAGACACTATCTCAGTTTAAAAAAAAAAAAAGAAAGAAAGAAAAGAAAAAAAAGAAAAGGAAAAAGAAATACTCCAGAACTTGGCTAGTGAAGACTAATTCCTCCTTCACAGGAAGGAAGTGGGGGCAGGGGAAAATGATGCTGTAAATACTCTAAAATATGTATTTTTTCCTGTTCCATCAGCTATGCCATCTGGGATGGGGTGACGCCTGGATGAGATGTCATTTTAAAGGACATTTCTGGGACACGCTGGCATCAAGGCAAGTTTTCAGGTGGCTGCCATTTCCTTGTCACTTACCTTCTATGGACAGGACAGAGTCTCCACCCAAACCACCACAAAAGCGGGAAGGAGAAGGCAGAAGGGAGAGAAATCAGACTTTTCCTGATTTGTCTAATAATAGAAAGTTGGCAGAGCACGTCACAGAATAGAAAGTATTTGATAAAAATAGCATCTGTTCAGCTTGCGACTCGAGCCGGAGCTGCATGGAAATTTAATTTATTCTTTCCTCGAGTATTCCCATTCGAGTGTCACAATTCTGTCTTTCTCATTAATGAGAGAAGCTGAAATCGTTGCTTCCTGTGACCAAAATGGCTTTCTTTCCCAAGGGCTGATGGTGGAGGAGGCGACGGCGCAGCTGAGCGGGCGGCCAGCAGGGGGCGCGGCCCCGCCATCCTCACACCCACCCCGGACACGGAGGGGCTGGGCGCCCCTTACACAGCCTGCGAGGGGCGACCCGGGAGAAGGTTTTCCAAACAAGCGGTTTTGCTGACTCTCGGGGCCTAAGAATAACCACTGTGTAGTATCATGACGCCAGCGGCCTCAGTAAAAGTCCGGGTAGACAGAGGCTTCCCTGTCGCTCAAGGAGCTCCCAGGGCTTTCTAGGCTTCCGGTTCTCCTCGTTTCCCAGGTCCCAACAGAGTGCCCCCTGCAGGTCAGGACGGGAACCGACACCTGGCCTTCGTCAAAACGCATTCCAGCGCCCTGTGAATTACTGTCCTCATGCCTGACACCTCTCCATCTCCAGCTCCTCCCAGCCCTGGCTCCTTAGAGTCCTGCTCTGGGCAAAGTGGCCTTAACAGGAAATCAAAGCTGAGCCAAACTAATAATAGTTTGGCTATTGATCAGGCAGCCCCTTTAAATCACCCAGTGTTTTGTTTAATTGTAGAAAAATACACATAACATAAACTTTTCCATTTTAAATGTACGGTTAGTTTAGTGGTGTTAAGTACATTCACATTCTTGTGCAACTATCCCCACCATCCGTTTCCGGGACTCTTTTCATCCTCCTAGGCTTAAACTCCACACTTATTAGACAGTAACTTCCCATTCCCCTTCCCCCAGACCTGGCAGCCAGCATTCTGCTTTTTGCCTCTGAAATTGACTAGGTACCTCCTATACATGGGATCATATTGTATTTGTCCTTCAGTGGCTGACTCGCTTCACTTAGCATAGTGTCCTCAAGTTTCACCCATGTTGTAGTGTGTGTCAGAATTGCCTTCCTTTTAGGGGTGAATAATACTCCACTGTACGTATATACCACATTTTATTTGTCCATTCTTCTGTCAATGGACACCAGGATTGCTTTCACCTTTTTGGCCATTGTGAATAATGCTGCAATGAGCATGGGTGTCCTTTTTTGAGATTGTTTTCACCTGTTTGTATTTTAACAGGACTCTTTAGGAAGGTAATCCCAACAGAATAGTTCAAGGTCTGAGGAAAGCTGATGAGAACTATTTTAGGAAGAAGCAGATTAATCTCCTTTGCATCAAACCATATCACCTACACAGGGGGCTGCCCCAGAATATATGTTCTGATATCATGCATTTTGTATTTCCTCACTTAAAAGGATAAGAAGTGGTGCCCAGTGGAGGGAAAATGTTTCTGACTGTAAACAACTTCCAAGCCACTTGGCTCTGGGAATCTTTGAGAGCCGTAGATTGTCAGGCAGTGATAGTGGGAAGCCAGAGAGTGATGCAGATATGAGCAGGCTTTGGTGTCAGACCCAGCAAACATGTCTCCCGACATGAGCTTCAAATGTCTTTGCGAGCGGACTCTTCGGGGTCCTTGCTGATTCAGCTTCTATCCGCCCCCCTATGGTTTCCTATCCTTTTCCTTCCTAAACTTTTCCTGAAGCCTATGCCTTCAGCTCTTAATTTTTCCCCCATCACCATTGCAATATGCTCAAGTAGTTAACAAAACAAATTGATACAGAGAAAGCACAACCCTCCCTTAAGCCCTGCCTCTCTTCAGTTCCCATCCTTCCTCTCTCTCTCCTGCTGTAGCCTATCTTCTTGAAGGAATCATCTTCACTTGCCACTTCCACATCCATACTCCCATTCACTCTTGAACGTGGTGCTCTCCTGGCACTGGATTCTGAGGGTTTCTGATGTGACATCTTGGTTCAAGCTTCTGACGGGAACTCAGCCCCCTGTTCAAGTCAAAAGCGCTGCATCCTGAGAAGTCTTTGCACCTTGCTTCAGAGGCAGTTCCTAGAATACCAGGAGATATATGTATATATATATTCTTCCTCATCAAGAGAAGGCCTAACAAGAACTTTTGTAAATCATCTTTCCTGGCAATGGAGTACAGAGGTTAGAGGACCAACTATATCATCATCCACAGTTTGATATGAGCCCCAGCCCTGCCAGTTGCTAGCTGGCTGACTTTGGGCAAGTTACTTAAGTTATCTGTGCCTTCTTACCCTGCCTCTAACATGGCGATCATCCCAGCACCTACCTCATAGGCCTATTAGGATAAGTAAACAATGCATGTTAAGAGCTGAGCACAGGGCATGGCTCACAGGAAACATTTCATTAGGGTTAACTCGTGACTACTTTTTATTGGCATAATACTTAAAGGTTTTAAAGGTTGACCTTAGTAATTAAGTCCATCTTGATTTTCTTGCCTGTAAAATTTGAATGAACAAATGTGGTAAGACTAAAGGGTTCACTGCAAATTTTCTAGAGAATAATTGGTTCTGTAAGTGATCAGAAACATTTACTAAGGATAACATGAGGAATGACAGGGAGAAACGTCACATAGGACTAATGAAAAGGCAGAATCTCTGAATGGAGAAGAACACTCCTGGATATTGTGAGATAAACCAAAATACGGGAGAGTGTGATTGAACTTGTGCATCAGTGATTAGCATTGGATAGGACTAGCATGCATAAACACAGACTGTTTGTGGAAAACAGCCCCTTGAAAAGCTATCAGAACTAAAATATGATAATAGTCAACACAGTCTGGCCACCAGATGAGGTATTCTGCTGTTTGATAAATTTTATAAAACTGCAGACCTTATTTTAAACTATGTGGAACTATTCCAAGGACTGATTGCAAAGTACATGAATAGGTATGTGAGTCTGATAAAATAGCTGAAATAAGGACAGGAATGGAAGGACATTGAAGTAAAATTGGCACGTGTTGTTCCACATCTAAAGGCTGGAAGCCATTTGGGCAGAGGCAGAATCTGGGCTCAGAGTCTAGCCCTGCAGGATCCAGTGTGGCAGCTGCGTGTCTCTGGAGCACTGGAAAGGAAGCTACTGCAAATTTAGGATCTGCTGTAAAGGTAAGATACATACTAAGTGCAAAAACAAGAATGTAAAATATATCAGAGATTTAAAAAAATATTGATTACATACTAAAAAGCGTTAACACAGTAACTCACACATACTAAGCACTCAAGATAGGTAGTCTATTTTTTCTGTTGTTGTTTAAACCCAAACAGCTGAGAGCTTATTATATGTCAGTATCCAGGTAAGGCAATGCTTGAAGATACCCTCACAGTCTGTCAAATGGAAGAGGAACATAGTCCCACATTTAGAGAGGTGGTTCTCAAATGGGAGAATTTTGCCTCCCAGGGCCATCTGGTGATGCCTGAGACATATTTAATTATCAAAACCTGGGAGAAGTGGCTACGACTGGCATCAAGTAGGTAGAGGCCAGAGATGCTGCTAACATCCTATAATGTGCAGGACAAGCTACCCCCACAACAAAGAATTGCCAGGTCAAAATATCAGTCGGGCCCAGGTTGAGACATCCTGCATTAGTGGCTCTTGATCACTTACAGATGTGACTGATTAATAATCAAGCTCAGCAAGTGTGTGGTAGGAGAATTACAAATGTTATCCAAAGAGGCATCTTCTGGCCAGCAACATTGGTGTCACCCAGAATTTACTAGAAGAGTAAATTCTCAGGTCTACCCCAATTCTACTGAGTCAAATCTCTGGGGGTGAAGCCCCTGTATCTACAGTTTAACAAGCCTTCCAGGTGATTCTAATACAAGCCAAACTCTGAGAAGTGCCGCTCCACTGCCCCTGTGTCCTGGTTACCAACGCCTGCTCATTCCGGGCCTGAGCGATAGGTGGCAGTGAATCGCAGAACGGTGTTGGAACGACTGCTAAATGCTGAGAAGGGACTGGCTTGCATCAGATTGGTTGGTGACGGAGCTGGTGACAATTGCTCCAGTGTTCTTACACTAACCCACAGTTCATGATACCAGCTTTCTCGTTTCAGGAAAGTTCAGGGAACAAATCCAAACATGGTTCAAAGACGTTCTAAGGTCCCTTCTTAGTCACATGGTGTTTCCAAGGCTTTGAGATTGTTAACTCGTGTTTCAAAGGTGTATCCTTCAATAGAGAATTTTGTGAGTATCTGGTTTGGACTCTTCTCCTAAGACACCTTCCCAACCTACAAAATCCCAAAGTCATGAGAACAAATAATTTCTGCAGTCCTTGGACACCTTTTGGGCCAAGTATTTGAGGCATCTCACACTGAGCGGGCCCTTGGCCCCTCCTCTACAGTGGACTAGATCGGGCGAATGGTGAACATCCCGTTTCCCTGGATCTTTTGTCAGGCAGATAAAATTCAACGTTTGGCAAACTTTGTTAAGGCTGAGTGAGGTCACTGCAGTTAAGGTAATTTTCTATTTGGGCCACAAGAGGACACCCTCCACTCAGCCATGAGCATCTACAGGCTCCATAAAGCTCCAAGGCAGGTTGAATGAGTTGCTGGATTATGAAGAGGGAACAGTCACTAGAAAGGGAGGGGATGTCACTTTCCTTCCAGTAGAGTGGCAGGATGATGTGGCTTTGGATCAGACCTCAGCCCTGAAGTCTAGAGCTGGGTTTCTCAAAGTGTGGCTCCCCGACCAGCTGTATCCTCATCACCTGGGAAGCTGTTAGAAAAGCACATTCTGGGGTCCCAGCCCAGACCTGCTGAATCCGGAGCTCTGGGCGTGGAGCCCAGCAATCTCTGGTTTAACAAGACCCCTCCCCTCCCAGGTGATTGCCATGTTTGCTCCCTCTTGATAACTGCTACTCTCTCCTCCAGAGCATCTTCCTGGTTATTCTCTGGGACGCAAAACCATGGTGGTATCTGATGTCATCACATTTCTGCCAGGAGGTGAAATCGAAGAGCCTATAGGTCATTTGCCTGAGGACACCTGGGGATTCTGAGGTCAGTCATTCTGCATGAATGTGTGCAGTCCCTGGGCTCAGCCCTGGGGCGAAGGCTCTGAGGGATGTAAGGAGCACTAAATAGTAATAATCTGTCAGCCCTCACAGAGCTTCCAGTCCTCTGTAAAAGGCAGGGTTGCCGCCTAAAAACAGACCAAAGAGGGCCCACACGACATGATTCTGACAGCATGGGTAAATACAAGGAAGCTGGGAGCCGCGCAATGCTGCACACGACCCCTCCCCAGCTTCCTCTCCCATTCCCTCCCACCCAGCTGCTGTTGCAGGGCCTCCTGCCTTCTTTTTCACTCTCAACAGCACACCCTCAGTTTGCCCTCGTTTTCATTTCCTTTTCCCCTTATCTCCCATACCTCTTGTCTAATCTCTCCCCATCCCATTCTGGTTTTGTTGTAAATCACAAAATTTCAGGAACAGGCCCCGCAAGGACAGAAGCCCCAAGGGGCAGGAGAAAAGGAGGGAAACTGCATAGGTAAGAACAGGCTTCTTTTCAGAGTAAAGACTAAGAAGACACAGCCATACTGTAATAGTAGTTACCCTTGTCCGAAGGGCAGTGCAAGCATAGAAAAGGGAGACCAGCTGTGGGCTAGGGAGTGGGGAAGAAGCTCATTAGGGTGTCTGGACACGAGCTAAACCTTCACAGGGCAGGGGGACTTGGGAAAGCAGAGGGGAGGGAGAGGCCATGCCAGCCCCATAGCAGGGAGGAGCTGGGATGAGAGGGGGGCAGGGGGCAGCCTGGTGGGGAGGGAGGATGGATGGGGAGTCATAGGAAATGAGGCAAGATGGGTTCCCAGATGGAGGAGGGAGCAGTTAAAGTTTGATTTTTATGATAGACACACCAAAGAGGTATGAGGAGGTTCTGAGCAGAGGAAAACTGTGTATATTATTATTGTGAAGACTTCATCTCTTGCTGAGGTCACAAACTCAAATGCCTATAGCATGAAGCAGGCCAGGTAAGAAGCAAGGGGGCCTGGAGGGGTCGCATGAGCTGGAGAGCACATGTCCACTCTGAAGTGGGCAGTGATACACAAATCCCGACAATTATTACCACGGGAAGTAGAAGCTCAGAGTTGCCAAGTCATCCAGTTTTTCAACAGAAGTCGGATCTCTGGATTTCTTTCTCATGATGTAAAGTTTCTTCATTTTTAAATAGGCAGCTCACTGAAAATTAAAAAAATCTGTACACCTTTGGGTGGTAACTTCTGACCTGCGTTTTAAAAAATTGGACCTGATGGTTTGCACCTCAATATAAAATATTATGACCATTGTTTCTTCTCAGTTTCCTCCCTCACCCCTTTCTAGCAAATCCATTTATTATGAACAAAAAATACGATAATATCCAAGCATGAACAATGTACTGTTTTCAACACTGCACACGAATTATCTCATCCTCACACAACCCTGTAAGATTAGCTACTCCCACTCTATAGATGAGAGAATTGAGGTGCAGAGAGGTAAAACAACTTGCTCCAAATCTCACTAGTTTCAAGTGAGGGAGCCAAGACTCAAGCCCAGGTAGTCAGACTACAGGGTCATGCGTTCAGCCTGTGTGTTATATCCTTCCCTGTATTCTTTGGTGACCATATTTCAGTTATCTGTTTCCCTCTTCCAAGTAATGACATTTGTGAGGTTGTATTTTCCTTCTTGTGTTAAAATATTAGGTTCCCTGTCTTTATTGCCCATGCCCTGGTGCCTGAGGCCTGTGAGTCAGCTGTGCTCGGTCTGGCAAGCATCCATGGAGGACCCGCCATGCGCCGTGCATCGTGGTGGTGCCAGCTGTCCAATTTCATGAAACTCCATTTTAATGAAGGATACTGACAGATAGAAACCAAAAATTCCAACCTAATATGGGATATCATGTTGAGACAAAGGCATCTTTGGTATGCACTGCGATCATACAATGGAGTCATAAATGTGGAGGAGGTGTGGGTCAGGGAAGACTTCCTGGGAGAAACGTCCTGAGGGCTAAGTCTCAAAGAACTCTGAGGAACACCAGCTTCAAGAAGCCAGGCATTAGAAGTCAGAGGGGTGCAGGGAAGGTCAGCAGAGTGGTGATAAGGCAGCAAGAAGGAGCCCTGGATGGTAGGGTTGAGCCTACCTGAGACAGCTGATGGATAGGAGGAAGGGACCAGTCAGAGGGGCTGGGGAGTCACGACCTGACATTGTGTATACTGATTCAGTGTCTACACGCTCAGTGCCAGGCCATGGGGAAGACCCCACAGAGAGGGTAAGGCCTGTTGTTCAAGTGGATGGATGAGAGGCTCTACCCCTCATTAGTTGTGGGGCCTTAGGCAGGCTGCTTTGCCTCTGGGAAGCTGGGTTTCCTCACCTGTGAAATGAACTCGAACTTATTTGGTTTAGTGAGTACTGAATAAGAAGATGCTGGTGCCAAGTCTAGCACAATGCCTGACCCCAGCAATCATTCAGACAATGTTTGTGATTACTATCATTTCTGACACTTAGTAAATGTTTGTTGAAGGAGTGAAAGGGAGCAATGGCTTAGGTGACCCCAATGGCACCCAATGCAGTTGGGAGATCAGATCATCAGCTAAGCTTAAGCCTGGCCCATGGTTTCCACTGGTCTTACAAGGACTGGGAAATAAGGGTTACATTAGTTTGAGGGAGACTTCAACTTTAACATAAACTCCAAGTGACGCCATCCAGTCCGCTGGAGAAGCAGCGTGCTTCAACAGGCAAGTCTGACCACAGAGATTGCAGCTGAATCAGCTGTAACTCAGAGCTGAGGCTGATAATTTTCTGAGGCTTGTCTGCAAGCCTGTGAATCTTGCGTTCCTGTAGGTTACATCATTCTATCCAGGTGCAGACAGTCCTACCGACGGACTACTCCCCGGCAGCTGCAGCAACCTGGCACCTGGCACGGAGGAGCCCATCTGGTGGCGATATGCAGCCGCTCAGGACTTGTGCCAGCCACGCCGGCTCCTGGGTGACGGGCAGATATGGCTGCGGCTGCCTTGCTTACTCCCAAATAGCACAGAGCAGGACAGTCTTCCAGCCAGGTGGGTAGCTCCAGGAGGCCACACTGACCTTGGAGATTCCTACCATACCCAGGAAAAGAAAGAACAGCTGCGTACAATTCTTATAATCATGCTTGTCGTTTCTGTAGTCCTTTTTGTTTAAGGATCTCAGCTGCTGGGGCACGTGCAAGTTTTCCTTCGGTTTCTGTGCCAGCAATAATGTGCCTTGATTTTCGGGCAGTTATAAGTGGCCAGAGAGAAAGGGGACCTTAAAAGTATAAGCCTGGCTTATTTTTTCTGAAATGAGATAATTTCTGCAGCAGTGGGTCCCAAACTCAGCTGTGTGCTGGGTTTTTCTGGGGAATATGACACACACGGGGCTGCCAGTTCTGAATCAGTAGGTGTGTGGCCAGCCCCAAACACCTGCGTTATTAACCAGCTCACAGGGTGGTCCCCTAACTGGCTGCCTCCAATCCCCTGAGGACTTGTTAAAAATGCAGGTCCCTTGGCCATACCCCAGACCCACTATATAGACAGCTCTATCTAGGGTGTGGATGGACGGAGTTTCACTCTTGCCACCCAGGCTGGAGTGCAATGGCATGTTCTCGGCTCACCACAACCTCCGCCTCCCGGGTTCAAGCGATTCTTCCGCCTCAGCCTCCGGAGTAGCTGGGATTTCAGGCACCTGCCACCACGCCTGGCTAATTTTTTTGTATTTTTAGTACAGACGGAGTTTCACTGTGTTGGCCAGGATGGTATTGAACTTCTGACCTCATGATCCACCCGCCTCGGCCTCCAAAGTGTTGGGATTACAGGTGTGAGCCACTGTGCCCGGCCAACGGCTTCCTTTTTAACAGGTGACTTTTGCCACAGGTCCCTCAGCGGCTCTTGAACACAGTCAAGTTTTAGAGCTGCTGCCATTTGTGATTCTGATGCACTGTATTTGACCACTACTCCGGAACAATTATGCTTGAATTTCTGTCCTGCAGACCCTAGATTTTTTTTCCCTGACTCAACTAGACTGTCCTCAGCAGCCAAGAGAAGTGTTGTTGGCCAACATAACACAAAAGAGGCAAAGAAAGTAGAAAAGTGATGTAATCTGAAGCCACGTAGAGTCTGAGGCGAAGGAATTGTGATGGAAAAACACCAGGGATCCTCACCTTGACTATGACCCAGCTTTGAGAGTTGTAATGGAGTGTGTGAAAAGACACTGGGCAGTTCTCTGGCGCACAGGCTAGTTGGAATTAGTAACCTTCTCCTTGGAGAAGCTTCTGCCACTGCTTGTAGGTTTGCTTGGCTTTCGTACTTTTTTTTTTTTTTTCGAGACAGAGTCTTGCTCTGTCACACAGGCTGGAGTGCAGTGGTACCATCTCAGCTCATTGCAACCTCTGCCTCCCAGGTTCAAGCGTCCTCCCGCCTCAGCCTCCCAAGTAGCTATGACTACAGGTATGTACCACCATGCCCAGCTAATTTTTGTATTTTTAGTAGAGACAGGATTTTGCCATGTTGGCCAGGCCGGTCTCGAATTCCTGGCTTTAAGTGATCTGCCTGCCTTGACCTCCCAAAGTGCCGGGATTACAGGCATGACGCACTGTGCCTGGCTGGCTTTTGCACTCTTCTGGGCAGTCTTGGGGCAGGGACTGTGTAAGCAGGGAGTTTGGAAACTTGGATCCCAAAGGTCAGAGGCAGAGTCTGACCTCCAAGGGAGAGGAGAGGTACAGTCTGTGGATCTGGGAAGTGTTTCAGGACAGGCTTTGCTGCCAGGCCCCAGGAGCCTTCCTCCCCTGCGGGGAGCCAGTACAGAGGCATTCTCCAGGAACACAGCTGGCCAGACAATGCCACTCTGTTCCTGAGTTTGCTGGCACCCAGGCGGTTAACCCAGAAGCCGCCTCTGTGCCCTTTAGGGCAGGCAAGTTTTAAAGCTCTCCTTTCAACTTTGGCCCAACAACATCTTACAGGGTAAGAAGATGCACTTTCCTCCCGCAGGGCGCTGTTTTTCAGTATTCTTTGACCACGAGGTCCTCAAGAGGGTATCTTTTCTTCTTCTGTAGCTGATGATCCCTGGGATAATTTTTTTCTTTCTTTTCTTTTTTTTCTTTCTTTTTTTTAGAGATAGGGTCTTTCTCTGTCACCCAGACTGGAGTGCAGTGGCTCAGGCATAGCTTACTGCAGCCTTGAATTCCTGGGTTCAAACCATCCTCCCACCTCAGTCCCCCAAGTAGCTGGGATTACAAGCAAAAGCCACCATACTCAGCTCCTGGGAGAATTTTTACATCTTCAGAAGAATTCTCCTGGAAACTCTTGAGATGAAAATAACACATGTCCACTCAGCACTATAAGCACTATATGCAAAGTGTCTTTCTCCCACCCCATGGTGGCCAGAGATCAAACAGCCATCCCGGAAGGCCAGACACTGGAGACATTTAAAAAAAATTGTTTTAAAATTTATTTTATTATATTCCATATCATGTCAAAATTTAAGACAGCTTTAAGCTGGAGGGCTCACGCCTGTGATCCCAGCACTTTGGGAGGCTGAGATGGGTGGATTGCTTGAGCCTAGGAGTTTGAGACCAGCCTGGACAACATGGCAAAACCTCGCCTCTACAAAAAGCAAAAAAAATTAGCTAGGCGTTGTGGCACGTGCCTATAGACCCAGCTACCTGAGAAGCTGAGGTGGGGTGGAAGGATCGCTTGAGCCCAGGAGGTCAAGGCTGCAGTGAGCTGTGTTCATGCCACTGCACTCCAGTCTGGGTGACAGAGTGAGACCCTGTCTCAAAAGACAACTTTAAAATTGCATACAGTATATCTCAACAAGAGGAATAACAATAAAGAGAAATAAAGGAAGGGGAACCAATGAAACTAGGTAGAGGTTGATACATGAACTCCTGGCACACTTGCTAAAGACAGCACACAGATTTTTTTTTTTTTTTTTTTGAGACAGAGTCTCACTCTGTCATTGAGGCTGGAGTGCAGTGGCATGATCTCGGCTCACTGCAACCTCTGCCTCCTGGGTTCAAGCGATTCTCCTGCCTCAGTCTCCCATGTAGCTGGGACTACAGGAACATGGCACCACGCCCAGCTGATTTTTTGTATTTTTAGTAGAGACAGGGTTTCGCCATGTTGTCTAGGCTGGCCTTGAACTGTTGACCTCAGGTGATCTGCCCGCCTCAGCCTCCCAAAGTGCTAGGATTACAGGCGTGAACTACCACACCCAGCCAGTTCTAAGCTTTTTAGCAAGGGAAGACGTGGTCAGGCTTAAAGATAACCCAAGTGACATCAATTCCTTCACCTTTCCTTTATTATTTTTTAAATCTATCATTTATTGAGCTTCTACTATGTGCCAGGTACTGTCCGAGGCATGGAGGATACAGCCACAATAAAAATGAAGCCCCTATCTCCATGTAGCTCACTCTCCAAGTGGGAGAGGGAAACACTGTGCAAGTAAACAATGCCACACATGATAATCATATGTCAGGTGGTGCTAAGTGCTAAATGAAAATGACCACAACATGCCCAGGGATGGAAAGTGACTGGGGAGAGATGTGGCCATTTTAGACAGGGGCACTAGGGAAGCCCCCCAGGGACTGGCGTTTGGGCAGCAACCTAAAGATGGAGGCGGGGAGCTGCACCAATGTGTGGGAGAAGAGTGTCAGGCAGAGGACAGTGTGTGCAAAAACCACAGAGCATGAGAGTCATAGATGTCTGTGGAACTCGTGAAAAGACAGCGTGGCCCAAGCACAGTGAAAGGGGAGGCCCGGAAGGGGTAGGAAGTTCACGGCACCCTGGGGATTTGGGCAACATAGCAGCCTTGGGGAGGAGACGAGGTCAGGAGGAGAATGAGACTCTCCAGGCCATGGCTATAGGGCAGGGAGGCAATATGATTTCAAGAGACCACTCTGGCCACTGTGTAGAAAACGGTGTCAGCAGGGGCGGGGCATTAGTTTGCTGGGGCTGCCATAATAAAATGCCACAGGCTGAGTGGTTTAAACAACAAAGTTATTCTCCTACAGTTGTGGAGGCCAGTCGTTCAGGTAAGATCAAGAGGTTGGCAGGTTACTTTCTGCTGAAGTCTCTTTCCTTGGCTGGCTGCTACCATCTTCTCACTGTGTCCTCACAGGGTCTTTCTGCGCGCACACGTCCCTGGTGTCTGGGTGTCCAAATTTCCTCGTCTTATAAGGACACCAGTCAGATTGGATTAAGACTCACCCTAATGACCTCATTTTAACTTAATCACATCTTCAAAACCCTTGTCCCCAAATACAGTCCCATTCTGAGCTACTGAGGGTTAAAGCTTCAACATATGAATTGGAGGGCACACAGTTCGACCTGTAACAGGGCAATGACAGAAGCAGGGAGACCAGTTGCCAGGCTAATGCCATGATCCAGGCAAGAGTGATGGTAGCTTGGACCAGAGTGACAGGTGTGAAAGTGTGAGAAGTGGTCCGACTCTGCAAATATCTTACAGGTGGGATAGGATTCACTGATAGAGTGGATGTAGAGTGTAAAGAAAGAGGGAAGACAAGGATGGCTCCAGTTTTTTGTTTTGTTTTGTTTTGTCATAAGCAACTGGAAACATGGAGTTGACATTTAATGATATGGGAAAACTATGGGAGGAGCAAATTTAGGGGGGATGCTGAGATCAAGGAGTTCAGTTTGGGTCATGCTAAGTTTGAGGTGCCTGTTAGGCATCCGGATGGAAATAGCAAGTAGCCAGGAGGAGATAACCAACATTCAGTTGAGGAGAGAGGTCAGGGTTGACTGACATAATCACTTTTTTCTCATTCCTATAGTTTCTTTTTTAATATAAAAATTTTGTTGAGAAATAATTCACATACCATAAATTTTTCTTTCTAAAATATACAGAGTGGTAGGTTTCAGTATAGTCACGGGATGAATGGTGCAACAATCACCACTATCTAATTTCAGAACATTTCATCACCCCAAAAAGGAATCCCACACCCATTAGTCATTCCCCGGTCCTCTTTCCCCTCAAGCCCTCGATACCATGAAATTGCTTTCTGCCCTACTGATTTGCCTATTATGAACATTTTATAAATATTGAATCATAAAATACATGGTCTTTCGTTTTTGGCTTCTTTCACTGAGCATAATGTTTTCAAGGTACACTTATGAATGTCAGTGCTTCGTTCATTTTTATGGCTAAATAATATTCTATTGTCTAGATTAGCCATGTTTCGTTTGTCCATTCGTCAGTCAATGAGCATTTGGGTTGTTCCCACTTTGGGCTGTTACGAATAATGTTGCTATGCACATTCATGTATAAGTTTTTGTGTGAACATGTGTTTTCAGTTCTCTCGGGTATACTTAGAAGTGGAATGCTGAGTCATAGGATAACTTTATTTTTAACATTTTCAGGAACTGCCAAACTGTTTTCTAAAACAGCTGTACATTTTACATTCTCACCAGCAATGTATGAAAGTTCCAATTTCTCCAGATATTCAGTCATCCTTGTTCTTGTCTGTCTTTTTTTATTATAGCCATCCTAGTGAGGGTGAAGTGGTATCTCATTGTGATTTTGATTTGCATTTCTCTGATGACTAATGATATTGAACATTTTTCATGTGCTTATTGGCCACTTTTATATCTGCTTTGGAAAAAATGTCTATTCAAATTTGTTGCCTATTTTTTTCACTGGGCTGTTTATCTTTTTATTGTTGAACTGAGAAGTTCTTTATATACTCTGGGTATAAGTCCATGTCTGATATATGACTCACAAATATTTTGTCCTATTCTGTGGATTTTCTTTTCTCTTTCTTAATCATCCTTGGAAGCATAAGAATTTTTCATTTTGATGACCCAACATACAAATTTGAGAGTCATCAGCACATAAATGTTATTTTAAGCCACAAGGCTCCACAAGATCCAATAGAAAGTTAGCTTAATAAGGAATAGAAGTGGACCAGCAGCAGTGGCTCACGCCTGTAATCCTAGCCTTTGGGAGGCTGAGGTGGGTGGATCATTTGAGGTCAGGAGTTCAAGACCAGCCTGGCCAAAATGGTGAAACCACACCTCTACTAAAAATACAAAAATTAGCCAGACATGGTTGTGGATGCCTGTAGTCCCAGCTACTTGGGAGGCTGAGGCAGGAGAATCACTTGAACCTGGAGGTGGAAGTTGCAGTGAGCCAAGATCACACCACTGCATTCCAGCCTGGGCAACAGAGCGAGACTCTGTCTCAGGAAAAAAAAAAAAAATGAAAGAAAGGAATAGAAGTGTCCAAGGACTGAATCCAAGAATGCCCACCATCCAGAGATCCAAGACATGAAAAGAAACCAACTAAGAGGACTGAGGACTCCACTCTCACTTCCTCTTTTCTCTGAGTTTTGGAGTGCCAGTTTCTTTCCAGAGTAGCAACAGAAAATTAAAAACTCGTGTTTGCTTTTTAGGAATTGCAATTCCAACCCTCTCTTTCAATTCTCACATTCAAGACCATGCATGTTCCAAGGGTTTTGCCTGTTCTGATGAGGAGTGCTAGCATGTCAATTCAGGCCCCAAGATGGCATTAAAACCACCAGAGATTGGCTGGGCGCGGTGGCTCACGCCTGTAATCCCAGCACTTTGGGAGGCCAAGGTGGGTGGATCACGAGGTCAGGAGATTGAGACCGTCCTGGCTAACACGGTGAAACCCCATCTCTACTAAAAATACAAAAAAAATAATTAGCTGGCCGTGGCGGCAGGTACCTGTAGTCCCAGCTGCTGGGGAGGCTGAGGCAGCAGAATGGCGTGAACCCGGGAGACAGAGCTTGCAGTGAGCCGAGATCGCACTACTGTACTCCAGCCTGGGTGACATAGCAAGACTCTGTCTCCAAAAAAAAAAAAAAAAAAAAAACTACCAGAGATTTATTGGATTTCCTGGCCTTGAAAGGTAAGAGGGAAAGGGAGCAGCAGTGGTCAGGGAGAGCCTTCAGACTGCATTATAGTTTTGATGCCTTTGAAAGGACAGGGAGAAGAAAGGAGGACTGGGTAGGAAGAGCTTCAGGCTGTAGAGTGGTTCTGAGAACATCTTGTCAAGCCCAACTGGGGCCCCAGCACAAAGCTTGCCCACAAAGTTGTCCATGCTGGCCAGAAATGGCTTGGCTCTAGTATCTGCCAAACTATCATTGGCTGGGAACAGCTTGGGCAGAATGCTGCTCTAGCATGAACAGTGAGGTCTATCTCAAAGATACTGAATCTGGAGACCGTCTGCTAACTGCAATCCTTCCAACAGGTTCTTTCTTGAAGCAAGACCTGAGTGCTGCATTCTTATGGCTTCCACAGTCCATCCCTAGTCCTCACAGACCCGCTTCTCCATATACACTCAGAAAGCAGCTCCTCCGGAGTTTTCATGAGTTTCTCTTCCTGGTAGGGAAATTAGAAGGAGATGAAAACTGACTACAGCTTCTATAGCTTCAGTAGATGCAGCGTCTCAGTGCTGCAGGTGATGCCGATCCCCTCCCTCTTGTTAGCCATTTAAAATTCCCCTCACCCTATTGTCACCCCTGCGGGTCTTTATAGCTTACCTGGTGATGTGATGTAAACCCTCATTCTTGAGGGGCCTGCGTCTCAGCCTTCTCAACTGGGGTTGCTGTACCTATCTACACGTCCCCTGGGTTCCACATGCATGCCCTCATGCTTCCATTGTGTACAAGCAGCCCTATATCCTTTTGCTAATCAGGATCAATTACCTCTGCCAAGATGGCAACTCCTTGCCTGCTGTCTCCTAGACACACAGAGTCCAAAGTTCCCTGGCAGCAGCCATAGCTTGTAGTTCAGTGGGACCCTTGCTGTGTCATCTGGCAAGAGTACACCCTCTCTGAGAACCATGACCTCCAACCCTGCAGAGATTAGAGTTGTGGGGACAGGAAATACCAAGTCTCTCAATGGGTCATTAGGAATAGTGGTAAGTGGGAACACTCCTGCCTCCATTCCTTGGTTTCCTGATCAATGTATTCATCCTACTGGGGACACAGTGACATTGAGATCTCTGATTTAATGCCTATGACAGATCCTGATGCATGGCACCCATCCTTCAGCTGTGCCTGTAGAAAGCCATTTCCACACACTGCAAGGCCCACTGCATCTAGATGGTGTGCTTCTGGGTGAATATGATCAGTGGATCCCATGTTAATGGGCCCACATCTGCACTTCTTTTGCTGTGAAGGGACCCCTGGTTAGATGCTATGTTGGGTAGGACAACAACTGTGGATCATTTATTCCTTAACCCCCTGAATAATG
This sequence comes from Rhinopithecus bieti, assembly GCF_001698545.2. Lineage (NCBI taxonomy): Eukaryota > Metazoa > Chordata > Mammalia > Primates > Cercopithecidae > Rhinopithecus > Rhinopithecus bieti. Next base: position 2,142,466 of record NW_016805589.1, read on the forward strand.
GTGCTGACTAAGGCTGAGTCAGAGGGAAAGGCAAATCCATATCCTGAACAATTCCCTCTATGAGGTTGAACTGATAGCCCTTCCAAGACAGAAAGAGCTCAATGTTGCCAATTTGTCACTAAGTAGCCAGTTGGTATCCTTCAGGAATAATGCTACACTGGGGGCTATATTAATTTCCTGGGGCTGCCATAACAAAGTAGCACAGACTGGCTGGCTTACACAACAGAAGCATATTGTCTCACAGTTCTGGAGGCTAGAAGTCCAAGATGAAGGTGTGGCAAGTTTCACAGGGACATGGAGGAAGTATCTGTTCTAGGCTTCTTTCCTTGGCTTGTAGACGGGTATCTTCTCCTTGTGTCTTCACGTTGTCTTCTCTTTGTGTCTGTGTCCAATTTTTCTTATAAGGACTCTAGTCATATTGGATTAGAGTCAACCCTAATGAGCTGATTTTAACTTAATGCCCTTTACAGACCCCATCTCCAAATGTGGTCACATTCTGAAGTACTAGAGGTTAGGACTTCAACATATGAATTTTGTGGGGGAACTATACAGCCTAGCAGAGATAGATCCAATAAATAGGCAGTTTCAGATACATGATCACTTTGTACCCAATAGCCAAGTGATCTATCAGATCATGTATCTGAAACTGCCTATTTATTGGATCAAGTCATAAGCTGGGTGAGCCCAGCAGCACCACATTGTAAGATGGAAATGATACATTTGGAATCAAGTTGCATGAACAGATAGTCCAGACCCCAGGTCACCTGTCACACTTGTACAAGTGTTTCTACCTCACCTGGTACCTATGCCATGGGTCTCAGGGCTGGTCTATGTTGCTTCCAAGTTGAACATTCAAAGGTAGTAGTAGCTAGATCAGCCATGGTAGGTGGGGATCCATGTTGTTTGGCCCATACATGTGTGGGCACCCTCTCTGCTACCAAGGCCACTCCATGCCTGTGCCCACCATGCACATGACATCAGTCTGCTGAATTATTTGTCTCCTTGGTTGTTGAGTACCTCTTCCATGGTGGATGCTTTCTGGCAGGCATTAAAATGTGATACAAAAATCCTCACTTTGTACCCACTCCCATATGTGTCTGCCCCAGATCTCCTCATCTCCCAGACCCTAATCTGATGAGCAGGCCACTGGCCTCTGCCCATTAATCTCTATAGTCTCACCTCAAATCACGCAAAGTAGGTGAGCACATGCACCACTTTCTGCTCCATCCGTTGGGAAGATTTTCCATCTCCATCCATTGTGTTTCAAGATGACCCCTGGGATGTAGCTGGAGTGCAGCTGCCATGCCCTTTTGTGTTTCACCTAACAACCCAAGCCATTCATAAAGCAAGCTGGGGCTTCTTTCTCCTCTTCCGGCCCATGGCACACATTTACCTATGTAACAAACCTGATCATCCTGCACAAGTGCCCTTGAACTTAAAAGTTGGGGAATAAAAAGAACTCCCAGCATGGCATAGGTACCAGTTGGGGTAGAAACACTTGCGCAACTGTGACAGGTGACCTGGGGTCTGGACTACCTGTTCATGCAGCTTGACTCCAAGTATATCATTTCCATCTTACAATGTGGTGCTGCTTCGCTCACCCAGCTTATGACTTGATCCAACAAAACCAGCTCATAATAGGCAGTTTCAGATACATGATCACTTTGTACCCAATGGCCAAGTGATCTATCTGTGCTGGGGCCCAGGAACACATTATGGGTTGTTTGTCCAGTGGCAGAGACTTGTCTGCTGTGGATAGCATGGCCTTGCTCTGGAATCCCAGGACTTCAACATGAGTCTTTCTCTGGGGCTTACAGCAATGTTTCTTTTATCTTGGAGGGGATATTCTGTCAAACTCCTGAACACTGGACCCCTACAAACTTCCCTAAAGTGGCAGGTCCCTGAATCTTCACAGGATCCATCTCGCATGCTGAGGGTACACTTGTCTTACCTAGGCTTCCAGTGTTTAGCCACCTCTTGCTCATCCTGTTGGATCAGCATGACACCATCAATCAGCGTAATGCATTGGTGTGATGTTCTGTGGGACATCCAGTTAGTTCAGGTCTTTAAGACTGTATTCGGCTGGGCGCGGTGGCTCAAGCCTATAATCCCAGCACTTTGGGAGGCCGAGACGGGCGGATCACGAGGTCAGGAGATCGAGACCATCCTGGCTAATACGGTGAAACCCCGTCTCTACTAAAAAATACAAAAAACTAGCCGGGCGACGAGGCGGGCGCCTTGTAGTCCCAGCTACTCGGGAGGCTGAGACAGGAGAATGGCGTGAACCCGGGAGGCGGAGCTTGNCATGACAGAGGGCAGAGAGTTAAGAGAGCACAGAGGCAAAATTATAAATAGATGTTGCCAGATTCATGATAAAGTGACTTGTTTCTGATCCTCTTTTCTAATTAGAATAGAAAATAACACATTTACTGAATTGATGGCCACCTACCTTATATGTACTTTAGAGCTTATTAATCCCCTCTAGCAGAAATCCCACCTCCAGCACAGCAGCTGTGATCAGGGCCATGACTCGGTTGAGCTTGCAGTAGTCTGCAGTCATTCTCCAGGATCCATCTGTTCCCTGCAGGGGCCTGACTGACAAATTAAATAAAGATATGAGAGGGACCATCAGCAATGCATCCCTTAGGTTTTTAATGGTGATGCTAATTGTCTCCATCCTTGTAGGACATAGTATTTTTTATTTACTGTCTTAGCCAGGAAGGAGCAGGTAGCTTCAGAGGATTCCACTTGACCCTCTCTACTACCATTATTCTTACCTCATAGGCCGAGGAGCCAATGTGGATGCCATACCAACTGCTAAGCTTTTCAATCCCAGTTTTACACTCAGGGACTGGGGAAATGATCACATGGTGGTTTAACAGATCTAGGAGACCTTCCGTGAACTAGATTTTAGCCATGAGTCCATTCGTATCCTAACATTTGTAAGCCTCCTCTTTAATAAGGGGACTGTGCTCATGCTTTGGGTCTCTGGGCATCAACGTCACTTCACATCTATCTACAAGTGTTTTAAATATCCGGGTATCAGCCGGGCGCGGTGGCTCAAGCCTGTAATCCCAGCACTTTGGGAGGCCGTGACGGGCGGATCAAGAGGTCAGGAGATTGAGACCATCCCGACTAACACGGTGAAACCCCATCTCTACTAAAAAAGACAAAAAACTAGCCGGGCAAGGTGGCGGGTGCCTGTAGTCCCAGCTACTCGGGAGGCTGAGGCAGGAGAATGGTGTAAACCCAGGAGGCGGAGCTTACAGTGAGCTGAGATCCGGCCACTGCACTCCAGCCTGGGCGACAGAGCGAGACTCCGTCTCAAAACAAAAAAAATTAAAAAATTAAAAATAAATAAATACATAAATATCCAGGTATCCCCTTTTCTTAGTTTACAATAACCTGAGTAAATATTCTAGTGTACACCTCCCATAGCCTTTCCAGGTCCTTTCTTTTAAGGACTAATTCACCCCTTCAGTCGACTAGTTCTGGATCTGAAAACTGACACTGGTTCAGGAACTGAGTGAGAGTCTGAACTTTATTTATTTATTGAGATAGAGTGTTGCTGTGTCACCCAGGCTGGAGTGTAGTTGCAGGATCTTGGCTCACTACAACCTCTGCCTCCTGGGTTCAAGTGATTCTCCTGCCTCAGCCTCCCGAGTAGCTGGGATTACAGGTGCATGCCACTATGCCCGGGTAATTTTTTATGTTTTTGGTAGAGATAGGATTTAGCCATGTTGGCCAGGCCAGTCTTGAACTCCTGACCTTAGGTGATCCGCCCATCTCGGTCTCCCAAAGTGCTGGGTCTCCCAAAATGGCGTGAGACACTGTGCCCAGCCCCATGATTTCATATTGGGGTAATTTCCCTCAGTCTCCTCCTCCTTCACGCTTGCTCTTTTAGGGGATGGGGGAGTTATAGACGTTAAGCATCACCTTGTAGGTTGCCCATCTATCTTGCTCCTAGGAGTGCCACGCTCTGTCAGTTATTGCCACAACTCCATGAAGCTCTCTTAGCTGCCCCTTCAAACTTGCCAGTCATTATGGTAAAAGCTACCAGAGCTGGCTTCTGATGCTTAATGTACCTGGCCTCTGTTACTTGAGCATGAGGAGACATCCCTGTGGATACTAACCAGCCCAGCCCTGTGACCAGCTCTCTGGCCTGGAGAGGAGAACTACCACTGGACTTCTCCATGGTGATGGTAGCCCTGATAGCCTTGGTTGGTGGTGTGTGCTCTGAGGCCTCTCATAGAACATGATCCTCTGGCCTCACAGAATGTATCCATTCCAGCTTTCTCCCTTCCTTCAACTTCTTTATTTCTTTCTCTACTATCTTTTGGGGTGAATTAGGCATTTCTATGTTGTTCAGCATGGACCATTACTTTCTTTTTTTTTTTTTTTTTCTTTTTTTTTTTTTGAGACAGAATCTCACTCTGTTGCCTGGGCTGGAGTGCAGTGGCCAGATCTCAGCTCACTGCAAGCTCCACCTCCCGGGTTCACGCCATTCTCCTGCCTCAGCTTCCCGAGCAGCTGGGACTACAGGCGCCCACCACCTCGCCAGGCTAGTTTTTTGTATTTTTTAGTAGAGATGGGGTTTCACCGTGTTAGCCAGGATGGTCTCAATCTCCTGACCTCGTGATCCACCCGTCTTGGCCTCCATGGACCATTACTTTCTCTGAGCTTCTAGGAGCTATTGAATCTGTTGTTGATTGCTGTGCTAAGTTATTGTTTCCCATAACTTAGTGACTTAAAACAACAAACATACATTATCTCACAGTTTCTGTGGGTCAGATTGGGAATGGTTTAACTGGATAGTTCTGGCTCGGACTCATGAGGTTGTAGTCAAGGTGTCAGTCAAGGCATCATCTGAAGCTTTGATTGGGGCTGTAGGGTCTACTTCCAAAAAGGCGCACTTATATGGCTGGCAGTTGGTGCTGGCTGTCAACTAGGATGCCTCAGTTCTCCTTCTGCCCTCCCAACCTCCAGGATCTCTCTTCTCCATGTGGCTTCTCCAGAAAGGTAGCCTGGACTTCTTTACCTGGTGGTTGGGCTGAATAAAGAGGCTAAAGAGAAAGGGAGCATACACCTAAAATTTCAACCAATGTAATCATGGAAATGACATCCTGTCACTTCTGCTGTATTCTAGTTATTAGAAGTGAATCCGTAAGTTCAGCCTACATTCAGTGGGAAGAGATTAAACAAGGGCATGAATATTAGGAGGCGAGGTCATAGGGACCATTATATTTGAGGCTGCCTACCATAGCTACCTAGCAGTAAGTTTGCCCCTAACTCTGGGGATCTTTAACCAGGTGTTAAATCCCATGGCCCAAGAAAGTACCCCCAAGTCAATGAATTATTGCATATTCAGTCCTATGTTATTACTCCTTGATCAAGAACTTTCAAATCTAACCCTTGAAATCCTTCCCTTTCTTCTCTTGATTCATGCTAGCTCATTCTTATTAATCATTGTATAGTCTCTTCTCTCCCTTGTCAGGCTTGGCACATCCCGAAATGTAATCCTAGGTACTGGAGAGTGAAGGCAGTTTCTGAGGGACCAGAGAACCTGTGCTTTGCAGGGAAGAGGTCTCTTTAGCATCAGTCAGCATGGGGAAGTACTCACTTGGGTTACCTCTGCAATCTCTAAGGTGCAGAACCACCTCATGGGGATGTGGACGAAGAGGTTCATCCCCTTGGATGTTACTAATAAGAAGCCCAGAGCATCCATCTAGATGTCTCCATACATCAGGGGCCAGGTTTTCCAGTTAGGATCTTGACTTTAATAAAATAGGCTAGTCTAGGCTGAGCATTTGAATGTCTTTAGAACTCTACACCTCTAACAATCAAGTCCTGCAGCTGTTCCTCAGCTCTGTTAGCCCTGCCACTGCAGGAAATAAGGGCCTCTTGGCAAATTTCCAAATAAGCCCTCTGGTTTTCACACTTAGCCTTTAACTGTTTGTATAACTGTTTGTTAACCTCAGTTTTAGCCAGTGGAGGTGGCTCACACCTGTAAGCCCAGCACTTTAGGAGGCCAAGGCGGGCAGATCACGAGGTCAGGAGCTCGAGACTATCCTGGCTAACACGGTGAAACCCTGTCTCTACTAAAAATACAAAAATTAGCTGGGCATGGTGGTGTGCGCCTATAGTCCCAGCTACTCAGGAGGCTGAGGCAGGATAATTGCTTGAACCCGGGAGGCGGAGCTTGCAGTGAGCAGAGATCGTGCCACTGCACTCCAACCTGGCGACAGAGCGAGACTCCATCCCAAAAAAACAAAGCAAAACAAAACCAAAACAAAAACCTCAGTTTCTGCCCCCTCTGGTGGGCTTCAAGAATATTTAGCAAAAAACAGTTAACTCTTCTGTCCCTGTGGACACTGCCTCCCTGAATATCTTTCAGGTGCCTGATTTGTCCCACCTGCAAGGCTGTTCCCTTCCACCAGTAAGCGTCCCCAGGCCACCACCAGTACAGCTTCAGCAATTAGGCTGCCACCTTGTACCAGGGACTCTCTGTGTCCCACAGTCTACTTAGGATGGTGTCCTCTGCCTCCCTGGCAGTGAGTGAGGCAGTTCCCAAGCCCTATCATTCTGCCTGTTTTCTCCAACCATTTCTGTACTAGTTGGGGTCCTCTAAGAAACAGATGCCAAGGGTGATGATGCGCAATAGATTTACCTGCAGAAAGGAGAAAGAGCAAGATTAGACAGGGAGAGCCTTCAGACTGTTCTGCAGAACTGCATCTGGTTAAGGAGGCTGAGAATAGGATTCATTAGGAAGAGTTTCAGACTCTGGTGCAGTTCTAAGAAAGTATCAGTCAAACTAATGGAGAGTGCTGAAGCCATGGTTAGAGGGGTCCTGCACTAGAACCCCACCATGTTCAGTCATTGGCTGGAAACAGCTCTAGGAAGCAGAGCCTGGGCATAAACAATGTGGCAGATCCAGCTTGGCTATTAGTCAACTACACACCCCACCCCCCCCCAGCTCCTTAGGGGAGGATATCTGAACAGACTTTTCTTGGTCTTCCAGTGTGCAAGTGACTGATTGCTGAGAACTCCAACTTCCCTGCTGATTGAGCCTGGTGAGAATGTGCAAATATCCTGAGTCACCAATTGTGTGAGTTTGAGGCCCCCTTTGTCCTGGAAGTTCAACCAAATACGCCTTCTGGGCCTCCCTTTACATACCCCACACTGGCCCGGGGCACAGGCCTGGTCTCAGGAATGAAAACTGATAGGGCATGGAATTGCGACAAGGCAGGCAGAGAGAGGGTGGGGCATATATTGCACTTTTAGTGAGCCTCATCTAAGATTTACTGGTCAGGCTTGAAAAATCTGAGACACCGAAGGTCCCAGCAGCCAAATGGGTTCCTCAGGGTTAAGTCCCAAGCCAGAGACTTACATTGTAATTTGAGGGGATCACAGCTGTGTTCCTGCCCTGACTTTGTAGCCTCAACTTCCACCCTTGGAGTCATTGCTTTATCTAGAACACAGTCTCCTCTAGACTCCTATTTTTAAATGATATTCCTCCTCACCCCCCTCCCAATCCTGCCCTCACTTCTCAAGAATGAGATGATGAAATTGCAAATCCTCCCATATGAACTCATTTTCCTGGTCCTTTCCTCAATCCCAGGAATAACCCTGGGTAGGAGGAATGCACCAGGGGGTGCTTACAAGGGGAAGAGCAGATGGGAAGGCAAGCGATCTACGGCAAAATAGGCTGCTTTTCCCCACCAGGAGGGAGCAGTTGATTACACATTTTTTGTGTGTGTGGTATTTGGCCATGTTACCTGTTAGTACTCTAGGAAGAGATCTCTGTGTCTTTGAGGTAGGAAAACAACACTTAATGTCTTGCAATGGGTAGGCCAACAAATGGATAAAATCAGACAATGTCTGTGTCCCTTGCTGCCTCCAGCAGGTGCTGGGGAGAGGGGAGGACATCAGAGTCGGCTTAGCCTACCTACACGCTTTTGTCTTGAACCTCTTGAGGGTGAAAACGATCCCAGTCCTAAACTGGAGGGAAGCAATACACTCTTCTCTCACCCTGCAGCTTTGTGGGACAGAACACTGCGCTCAACCTGGAGAGCAGACGGCTGTGATTGTTCTCTTTGCAGGCAGGCAGTCCTTGCTTGTTTCCAGCTGCAGGACAAAGCTGAGGCAGAAAGAGCTAGTCTGGGGATTGGCTTTTGACCAGGAGTTCTTCACAAACCTTCTGGATGGACCTGGAGATCTAGCAGTCAAGCATCTCTGGGCCTCAGTTGCCAACTCTGATAGATGATAGATAGATAGATGGATAGATAGATAGATAGATAGATAGATAGATAGATAGATTAGATTAGATTAGATTGATGATAGATAGTGTCTCTCTCATAGCATTGTTTTAAGATTTAAGGGGGTAAGTTGTGGAGTGCCCAGTCCAGGCCTGGCATTCTAAGTTCTTATCAATGAAAGCTGCCATAAGTGTAGTATTCCTGGGCTGGCTATTGGGCAGTATTCCTGGGCTGGCTATTGGGCAGCAGACGTGTACTCTTTCCCAAACTCAAAGGTGTCTGAAATGTCCCATGACTTCATTACTTTTAAAAAATGATATGAAGTCCAATCCCAGCCCCTGTTCTATCAGGCTTCAGGAAACTCCATCTCAGTTATTATTCCAAACCTTCCACCCTCCAGGTTTCCCAGGCTGCCAGACACTGGGGGGCTCCACTATAGTTGACTCAGGGGACTAGTGCATGGGCCTTGTCCAGGCTCACCTTGTCAGGTGAGCACCTGAAACCTGAACCTCTGTGCCTCTCAGGGTGCCGGACTCTCATACCTGGCTCTCATGCCTGGCGTCTTCCTTCCTTAGCCCACCTTGAAGCTCTCTGTTCCTCCTCCATTTGCAACTCCCCAGATCCCACATGACTTCAGGGATCTACAAGGAGGTATCTCTAGGACCCATCGTTCACCAACCTGCAGATCTCCCTCTACTTGAAGAAATCCTGTTCCTCCTGTTCTCAACCAACCACAGTAAGGCCCCGCATGCTCCAGCCCCCGGGGCCCCAAGCATCCGCTCCTTAGCTTGGTAAGATCTTCATGAAAGAGAGAACGACAGGCTGGCTTCAGACAACTTCTGCTTTTAGCTCTGAATCACAAACTCCCCCAAGGCAGGAAGGTGCTGGGGTGGGAGTAGTAAGAGAGTGAAATATACATTTATTTATTTACTTATTTATTAAACATCTCTTCTATGTGGCAGGTACCATTCTAGTTCCTGAGGTTCATGAGTGAATAAGTTTCCTCTCTAGAGGCTCACTTCCTAGCAGGGGGAGTCAGGTGATAAGTGCATAAACATACAAGACAATTTTGCCTAAAGTGCTATAAAGAGAAGTTTTAAAATGTAATCCAGGAGAGAATGGGTTGGGAGAATTAACATTTGGTTGGGTGGTGGAGGGCGGTCTCTTTAAGGAGGTGATGTCTGACTGGAGACTCCACTGCTAGGAAACCAGCCATGCAGGTATCTGGGCAGGAACATCCAGACGGAGGGATCAGCCCCCACAGTGGGAATGAGCTTGGCCTGTTCTGGAGTCATGAGCAAGGTGGTGGTGCAAGATGAGGCCAGAGAAGTCGCTGGAGGCCAGACCACCGTTTAAGTTGTTTGGATTTTATTTTAAATCCACTAGGAAGCCCACAGGATTTGAAGCAGAATGGTAACATAATCTGATACTTTTTTTTTTGAGACTGCCTCACTCTGTCACCCAGGCTAGAGTGCAGTGGTGTAATCTTGGCTCACTGCAGCCTCAATCTCAAGGCTTAAGCCATCCTCCCACCTCGGCCTCCTGAGTAGCTGAGACTAGAAGCATGCACTACCATGCTCTGCTAATTTTTGTATTTTTGTAGAGACGGGGTTTAGCCATCTTTCCCAGGCTGGTCTTGAACTCCTGGGCTCAAGTTAGCCTCGGCCTCCTACAGTGCTAGGATTAGAGGCGTGAGCCACTGCGCCCCAACCAATATATATATTTTTAATATCAATAGGTTTTGGGGGAACAGGTGGTGTTTGGTTATATAAGTCAGTTCTTTAGTGGTGATTTGTGAGATTTTGGTGCACCCATCACCCGAACAGTATACGCTGAACCCAATTTGTAGTCTTTTATCCCTCACCCCTCTCCCACCCTTTCCCTGGAGTCCCCAAAGTCCACTGTATCATTCTTATGACTTTGCATCCTCATAGCTTAGCTCCCACTTATGAGTAAGAACATATGATGTTTGGTTTCCCATTCCTCAGTTACTTCACTTAGAATAATGGTCTCCAACTCCATCCAGGTTGCTGTGAGTGCCATTATTTTGTTCCTTTTTATGGCTGAGTAGTATTTGATGGTGTATAGATACCACAATTTCTTTATCCACTCGTTGATTGATGGGCATTTGGGCTGGTTCCATATTTTTGCAACTACAAATTGTGCTGCCATAAACATGTGTGTACAAGTATCTTTTCTGTATAATGACTACTTTTCTTCTGGGTAGATACCCAGTAGTGGGATTGCTGGATCAAATGGTAGCTCTACTTTGAGTTCTTTAAGGAATCTCCACACTGTTTTCCATAATGGTTGTACTAATTTACATTCCCACCAGCAGTGTAAAAGTGTTCCCTGTTCACTGCATCCATGCCAACATCTATTATTTTTTGAGTTTTTGATTATGGCCATTCTTGCAGAGATAAGGTGCTGATATGTATTTTTTTTAAAAGGTAACTTTGGCTGGTAGGCAGAGAATGGTTTGTGCAGGGGCAAAAGTGGAAGCAGGAGACCTTTGAGAAGCCTCATCATAGCACAGGGCAGACTGTGGTGCCTGTACTACAGTGGGAACAATGCCATTATCCCACCACAGTATATACTACCATATTATTTTAATATTCACACTACTAGATTACCAGCAAAATCAGTATGACCTCCTTTATCACTTCTAGTGGGCATTTTAATTACTTTCTTTCTTATTTATCTTTTTATTTAGGAATGAACATATGCAGTTTCCTACTAAGTTATTTTAAATCTTATGCTCTGTCACCATAAAATTAAATTGTATTTCTGAGAAGTGTATTCTTATGATGAGTTCTTTATTTTTCACGTTTTCCATTCCCATTTAGTATTTCAGAACCTCATGGTTAGCCAGCTAGTTCTTCTCCTTATGATGGATAATTTTACAGGTCAACTTAATTAGGCTAAGGGATGCCCAAATCGCTTCTGTGTGTCTGTGAAGGTGTTTCTGGAAGAGACAAGCATTTGAATCTGAGTAAAACAAACTGCCCTCCCCAATATGGGCAGGAACCACTCAGTCTGTTGAGGGCATGGATAGAACAAAAAGTCAGGGGAAGGGCTAATTTTCTCTCTCTCCTCTTGAACTGGGATATCCATCATCTCCTGTCCTCAGACATCAGAGCTCCTGGTTCTTGAGTCTTCAAAATCCAGGATTTATACCAGCAGCACCCACACCTCCCTACCTCCCTTCCTATGCCCTAACCCCGATGTAGACCTTTGGCCTTGGACAGGGAGTTACACTATGAGCTCCCGTGTTTCTCAGGCCTGCGGACCAGACTGAATTACACCACCAGCTTTCCTGGTCCTGCAGTTTACAGACTGCTTATCATAGGACCTGTCACCCTCCATAATCCCCATCATGAGCCAATTCCCAACGTCAATTTACTTTATATCTATATGGATCCTTTTTATTCTGCTTCTCTGGAGAACCCTGACTAATATCCCCTTCCTCTTTCTTCTTTTATCTTCTAATGAGGATTAGATTTGATTGACTTCTGTCTTCATTTTTGAGCCAATTCCTCGTCATAACCTTTGCTGTTCTTCACAAAGAAGGTCATCAAAGGCTAAATAAAGATTTCTACCTTAAAAATCAGTCATATTTAGTCATAATCATGTATATCTTAAGCATTTACCATGTGTTAGGCACGAAGCTAAAAGTTTGTCTCACTTAATCCTCAAAATGAAATGGATACTTCTATCGTCCCATTTTACAGAAGAAGAAAAGCTCTGGGAAACTAAGCAAATTTCCTAAGGTCTTATGCTAGAGTGAGTGGCATAGCCAGCTTTCAGGGCCAAGTGTCTGATTCCCAGGTACACTCTTGATTAGCCACTTCATCTATCATTGGCCCAGTGGATGGTTTTTCCAGGCTCGACTAACCCAGTTTGAAAACAGAAGGACGTGGAACTATGTGAGCATAGACCACAGTTGTATTCTTTGCACCTACAGGAAGTAAACAACGTGCCAATCCAAGTTCTAATGCAAATAAAAGTCTATTTGTTTTCTGAGTCAATCCTTCAGGCATTATCTGTAACGGGTCTGTGGCTCCTCTGCGAAGACTGGGCCTTGATTGAATGTGATGTTGCCGTCAGTCTAGATTTGTGCTTACATATGTGACTGGTCCCCAGACGCCATACAACACTTGAATGCAGCCCAGTAATGGTTCCTGACCACCGCACCTCCACTCCAAGAGCACATAGCTGATGCAGCTGCCAAGCTATTTCCTAGCCTAATTACTTTCTTTATTTTCATGCCTGGCCATTGTTAATGACATTTGGCCATCACGCACACAGTAAATAGAATTAGGATGTATTGGAAAAAATATGACTTCTGTATAGAAAGTTGAGAATCCAGAAACTGCCATCTGGATTTTATGTCTTCTTGCACAACAAGACAGCCTCTCAAGGCAGCACATTTTGGGAGTAGCTTGGCAACATTCAGCAGCAGCTTGCTTCCTCTTTCTTTATCCTGCTTGCTCCCAGATGCTGAGTCCTGCTCTGTAGGTTGAGTGGAGCAGGAGATGGGTCTATGGAGGAAAAACCTAAGGCTGTGTCTTCCTTATTCTCTGGCTCTGACCACTGCCAGTTTGGTACAGTTCTGTCTATGGTTCCTCGGCCATACTGCTGCTTTTCCCTCTGAAGTTTTAATGAAATCGTCCTAGTAAGTCTGACCCTCTTATTCTGCATAGAGCACCCTTTATTGTTTCATGTATTTTTTGAAGGCTAGTAGAGCTTCCTAAGGAAGGCAGGTCAGGAGAACCAAAGCTCTCATTAAATGCTAGCCATTACTACTACTGCTACTGGCAAAAACCCCAATGTGGAGTTCATCCTTTCTCTGTCTCTTACATCCTTCTTGATGCCTAGAAGAGTGCTGGGTACGCAATAGATATTCCTTCATAGATTCTTGGTGGCCTGGCTTTATGCTTCCATTTCACTACCTATAAAATATCCGTCAGTGTTTTCCAAGCTTCAGTCATTTCCTCATTATCTTTGCATATTGATTACTATCTGTACAATTATTTTTTCAGTATACTTTTTATTTTATTTTATTTTTTTAGATAGAGTCTGACCTTGTCACCCAGGCTGGAGTGCAGTGGCATCATCTCAGCTCACTGCAACCTCTACCTCCCAGGTTCAAGTGATCCTCCTGCCTCTGCCTCCCGAGTAGGTGGGATTACAGGCACACGCCACCACACCCAGCTAATTTTTGTATTTTTAGTAGAGACGAGGTTTCACTATGTTGGCCAGGCTGGTCTTGAACTCCTGATCTCAAGTGATCCGCCCACCTTGTCCTCCCAAAGCACTGGGATTACAGGCATGAGCTACCGTGCCCGGCCTTTCTTCAATATACTTTAAATCAACTGATGCTCTTTTAAAAAATTGATTACTTTTGCAATCTATATATTTCATCACTACCGCAAACTGGAAACCAGCACCTTGTGCATTAGGTGGAAGGGAATGTTGAAACTTAATTTTTAACTATTAAAAAATAAATGTGTCCTTGTATTATCTAAAATGTCTATGTCCCCCGTGAAATAGGACATTGAAGTCTGAGCTTAGCTTGAAGGGGGCAGTGGTCAGGGCTGTCAACGTGCATCAGACCTTACGGCTTCCTTGTGCTCTGGACACATCTAACTGCCAGTATCTGCATCTCTGTGCATGAGGGATTTTCTGGGAACCATTGAAGTCCCCTCTGCCTTGGCCTGTAGGTTGCCAGGGAATTAACACCCTAGAAGTAGCTGATGGCTGATGAGAATTGGTGGATAAGTATCCCAGTTCCCCATGCCTCTTGTGGGATACTATTCCCCAGAGTATCCCTGTGGGGTTAGACTCTCGTCACTTACTATAGTATCTGGCTGAATAATACATCCTTTTTTGGCTGTCTTCCTTTCTTCTATCACCTCCCAACCCTTAAGCAATGTCCCTACACTTCCCAAATGAAGGGCTTGCACTTGAATCATTGTTTCCAGGTCTGCTTCTGGGAGAGTCCAAACCAAGTCCGAGGCTGCTTGCAAATCAGGGGTCAGTGGTCATTTTTATACTTACCAGCTAAGGTTTGCATGATGTGTACTTTGTACAACTGTGCATTGACTATGCCAGTTTATCAAATGATAAGTGGCAACAGGTGCAACCACACTTTGACAAATATTTCATCCAGGTGACATTTTCCCCACAAAAGAAATGATTTGAAAATATTTTCCAGAAAAAAATTTTAAAACAAAATATAAATAGTTTCCAATAGTAATAGCTCTTTCCAACACACACAAGTAAATATGAGCTATTTTTTATTTGGATAATGTTTTGTTTGGATAATGTCCTCCAGTGAAAGAAAGTCAATATGCTGCAAGCCTGGTAGATATTAGGCTGAAAGCTTGGTTATAAATGCAAATAAAGCTGGGTGCAGTGGCTCATGCCTATTATCCCAACACTTTGGGAGGCCAAGGTAGGCAGATCACCTGAGCCCACATGTTCAAGACCAGCTTGGGCAACGTGGCAAAACCCCATCTTTACAAATAATAATAATAATTTTTAAAAATTAGCTGAGCATGGTGGCACATGCTTATAGTCCCAGACACTTAGGAAGCTGAGGTGGGAGGATTCCTTGAGTCCAGGAGTTCGAGGCTACAGTGAGCTATGATTGCACCACTACACTCCAGCCTGGGTCACAGAGTGAGACTCTGTCTTTAAAAAAAAAAAAGAAGAAAAGAAAGAGAGGAGAATGGGTCCTGGATAGGCAGCTAACAACTCTGTCACAGGATAAGGGTCAAGGAAAATTCTTTTGAGGAAGTGACATCTAAGCTAAGACTTAAAAATAAAGAAGAGTTACCTACGCTAACAGTGGGAGATGCATTCCAGGAAGAGGGAAGAGTAATACACGAAGGAGGGAAAGGAGGGGAGGGGAAGAAAGTGCAACTTCCCAGTTGTGCATCCCATAATAAGCAGCATGAGATGATTCTGGCCCCTTCCTGGCTTCCAATAGAGAGGCACAAGGACTGCTGTCAAATAATAAAAGAATGCCGAGCAGGAATATTAAGTGACTGTTCTCAGAAAGAGAAGATTATGTATCACCGTTTCTCCATGACTCATCCCTTCCCACATATCTTCAATTTTGAGCATTTAGTCCTTTTTCCACTGGAAGTATGAAATGGTGGTCCCTCTTCCTGCCAAACTCCTCATCAGCTTTGTTTTGGACATTGGCAAGAAGAAATCCTGTTTCCTGTCTTTTGTTTCCTGGCTGTAGCCTCTGGTTCCACCCCCTTCTTGGTCTCACAGTGTCTATTTCCGCCTCAGGCCCCAGAGTTTCTAACAAACCCATAGATCAGTTTTCTCTTCCAAAGTTACTAGTTACACAGAATTATCAAAGAGGAAAATAACTTTTCTTCATCCCAGGGGTTTTTTTCTTCTTGGATCACTTCGTTTTGTTTTTTTCTTAGGTTAAGTTCCCAGGCTCTCCTCTGCAAATGCAGGAAGAAATTAGCAGGTGTTGGGGCCTGATTCTTCTCGGGAACATACTGGAGCTGTCCTGGTGTCAGACCAGAAATGATGTAATCAAGTCACTGGCAACAGAATGAAGACAAGGAAAACTCCAGGGTTTATATCTTGGGTGTGGAGCTTGAGATATAATACTATGGCCAGGAGGGGGAGTAAAGTGGGCCTCCTTGCAAAGAACAGTTTTTGAGTTTGCATAATTTTCCCGTTTCTAGGCTGGTTGACCTTAAGCAAGTTACTTGACCACTTTAAGGTTTGGTTTTTTGATCTGTAAAAAAGGAAATTACAGTACCTACTGATGATGTATCTATCCACTTGACTGGGCTAAGGCATGCCCAATAGCTGGCAGAACATTATTTCTGGGTGTGTCTGTGAGGATATTTCTGGAAGAGATCATCATTTACATCAGTAGACTGAGGAAAGAAGATTCACCCTCATTGATGTGCGTAGGCATCGTCCAATCTGAATAGAATGACAGGGCAGAGGAAGGGTGAATTTGCTCTCTGCTGAAACTGGGACATCCATCTTCTCCTGCTCTTGGACATTAATGCTCTTGGTTCTCAGGCTTTTGGTCTCTGAGACTGACACCAGCAAGCCTCTTCACCCTCCAGCTTCTCTAGCCTTGGGCCTCAGATTCTGAGTTACACTATGAGCTCCTGCTCCCGTTTCTCAGGCCTTTAAACTCAGACTGAATTATAGCACCAGCTTTCCTGGTTCTCCAGCTTGCAGACATCATACTGTAGAACTTCTCATCCTCCGTAATTGCGTGAGCCAATTCTATAATAAATGTCCTCATATATCTCTATATATATCCTATTGGGTCTGTTTCTCTGGAGAACTCTAATAATATATTACCTAATCAAATTGTTGTGAGGATTAAATAAAATGGTACATGTCATAGTGCCAAATAGCAAGCCCTCAACAAATGGCCATTATCTTTATTACTAGTGGGATTTAGATCATGTGTTTCTTACTAAAATAATAAATAATATTTATTATTCATTTCAGCTATGAAAAGAAAATATTTGGAAGATCACTGATTCCTTCATGGAAAAGCTGGCTTGGGAATAGATGACGTGTCAAAGATTGGCATCAACCTTGAGCGCTTCTTCTAGGCTTGAGATACAGATTTAAAAAAAAAGCAAACCTCCCTAGAGTGAGGGCTACCTGGGGTTCATGCTATGTCCCAAGGAGTTCTCAGTTTGAGGTCGGCCCCAGCTCTACAACTCACCAGGAGAGTATGCAAGGATGAGGGAGAGAGAGCCTGCTCTGGTTCTCTTCAGGGTGACAATGACACCTGTTGACAGATGAGAATTCCAGCCAGGAATACAGATTTAGGAATCATGCTTCTCACTCTCATGATGACATAGAAAAGATGCCTCTGAATCTTTCTGCCAGTGTGTTAAAGCTATTCTGATATTGACTAGTTCTGAGCTTTGTCTCTATTCCACTAAACCACTAACTTCTGGAAATTAATTGTAGACCAAGATGAGAGGACTCTGTGTGTGGCTCCGTGAGTATGTCTGTTATACATGTCAACTGCATTTATATCTATTCTATATCTGTTAGGAAAGGCTAGGCTATGCTGCAAGAAATGAGTAGCCCTAAAACCTCAGTGGCTTACAATGACATAAAGTTATTTTGCTCACACTGCATGTCCAGATCAATACCAGCTGTCCCTGGCAAAGAGAAGGGGGAAACAGAAAATTGTATTCTAGGTCGGGCGCGGTGGCTCACGCTTGTAATCCCAGCTCTCAGGGAGGCAGAGGCGGGAGGATAGCTTGAGCCCAGGAGTTCGAGACCTGCCTGGGTAATACAGCGAGACCCCGTTCTCCACAAAAGGAAAAAAAAAAAAAAAAAAAAAAAAAAAAAAAAAAAAAAAAAGACAAGAAAATTGTATTATAATTCTTATAAGCTACTCTATATTCCGATAGCTTAAACAGATCCTTCGCCACACCTAACATTAGGAAAGAGTTCTCTCGTCAGTGTTAGAATTTTTCTAATTCAGATAGATCTACCTGTAGTCAGTGGGATCTAACTGATGTCTTGAACCTTTGAAATTATCTAGCTTGAAACTGTGGTGTACTGACCAGTGATCTAGTGAAAACAAGACAGGATAGGGATTTTAAAATGCCTGCTAAGAATCTCTTTTAAGAAAGGAGTGATATTTCATCTGTTTGCTATGTTCAAAATCAAACCTGTTTCATGCTTTATATTTAAGTCTTAAACTTTTTTCAAGGCAGAGATCAGCACAGATGTTTCATTTGTATGTCTGTATCACTTCATTGCCTTAGTTCAGATTAATTTTGCTTACAATTTGGAAGTTGATAAAGTAATCCACTTAGTTGAAGGATGACTTCAGATCACACCTGCCAGTTAAAACACCAGGAACACACTGGACTTTTCAATTGTTTTGAATGAAATGTGCAAGTGAAGCCAGCAGAAATATCACTATAAGTCACTATTTACTGACTGCCTTGCGTGTGCCTGGCACTGGTTTAAGCACGTTAAACACATTATCATTTACCATCTTCCCAGCAAGAGACAAGGCTGCTAAGGCTTTGAGAGCTACCATGTTCTGCTCAAGGTCACATGGCTGATACATTTCAAAGTCAAAGCCTAATCTCAGGTTTATCTGAATCCAGAGGTCAAATTCTGAACTAAATAGCAGTGAATGAATGAGACTGACTCCACTGAGGGAACCTCACAGATTTGGAGGGAGATTTTGACTGTATATGTGCTTATTTGACTGTTTTCCATTTGAGGAACTGAGACATGAAAAGAGTTCACCCAAGGATATGTTGTGGATCTTATGTCAACCAAAAATTATCTCTGGTTATTATCTCTGAAAATGATAAAATAACGTTATGTTCCCAGTCCTTGATGGAGAGCTTGATGCCTGGATGTGAGCTCTCTGAAAGCTTACTGGCCCTGGGAAAAGTATGACTGGTGCTTGAGCCTTTTAGCTTATACTTCCCAATCAGATTTTTTTGAAACTTCTGTTCCTCATAAACTCAAGCCAAAGCATGACTATGCATAGAAGGTGCAACAGCTCTTCAGGAAGGGAAATCGCTGCCCAGGATTCCACGTTTGAAATCATCCAATGCTATTTAAAGGCTTGGCCAAACTTCAAAGTTGGTTGAATTCACTAGGGGTAACCTGGAATTTCTATTTCCCAAAAAGGGATTTCTTGACACTTTCTCTTAACCTTGTGATGGTCCCTTATTCTGAGGACCCTACAGGATACTCATTGATTCTATAAGCATTTCTTGAGAACTTCCTCTGTGCTAGGCACGTGCTGGTAATATTGTGGTGGACAAAACATAGTGTTTGCTCTCAAAGAGCTTATACTCTAGTCAGGAATATAGAACGTGACATGGGCAATGAGTTCAGTTGTCATTTTTTTTTTTTTTTTTTTTTTTTTGAGATGCAATGCCACATTTAATATTCTTTCCAGTGATGCCTTGGACTAAGCAGGTACTTTCAATTTCAGGCAATGGGTCACAGTATAAGGAAGACTTGGGGACAGATAGGGACACCTAGGTAATAAGTGATTGGTCATGTTGCACATTGGCCCTATTACTTAACCTCACTGAGCTTCAAGCTTCCCCTCTGTAAAATGGGGATAATAATACTGGCTTTGAAGGGCACTGTAAGGATTAAATGAGGTCATATGTGTTAAACATCTATCATCGTGCCTGGTTCACAGGAAGTGCTCATAACTGTTAACAGCCAATAAAGATGAGAAATACTGAGGATTCCAGCAACAATAAGAAAGGGTAAAAACTGTAACAATCAGATGGGTGTAGAAATAAAATAGAGGCTGATGAGAGAAAAGGGTTCAATCACTAAAGCTATTTTCTCTGCAATAGTCACCCCTTAAAATGTGTATTTGGATGCAATTTCCAGCCTTTAAAAAATTCATAAAGAGTCAACTTTTTATTAAATTTGTATGTAAAGGGCAGATATAGCTGAATGCGAGCTGGTTTAAACTGAGCCCAAACTTTTTTCCTTTTTCTTTTTTCTCTTGTCCTTTCCTTCCCTGGGTCCAGAACAATAAGCTTTGTTTAGAGGAAGAGTATTTACCCAAGGCCTGTTTCTACTTAAGATATTTCAGCAGGACAGTGAATAACCTCTTATCCTATTGAGAAATTTTCACTGTCTAGAATTACTGGAACAAAGATGTCATTATTAAAACAAACTTTTGACCTCCTATAGAATGGTCACTTTAGCTACAAGAGAATCATTCACAATGGCTTTATAAGAATGGAAGCTATGACATCATTATTATATACAACACTCTATCAAAGATTTTGATTGTGAGAATCAGAATTCTTTGGTGGTAAGCAACAGAACTAACTCTGGCTCACTTAAGCAAAAGAAATAATTTATTACAAGGTTATCAGGGTTGCTTACAGATCTGAGGGAAAGGCTGCAAAACCAGGTTTCTGAAAGCACAGGAACCAGGGCAACAGCTTAGGAAGCAGAAAGTAACAGATTTTTGGGGTCACCCACACCAGATGAATCAACTTCATTTATTTTGTCTCTGCTTCAGCTCTCTCAGTATTAAATTTCCTGGGAGAGAAAATCTGGTTGGCCAAACTGGGTCTTGGGCCCAGGGGCAGCCAGGGGCAGCAGAGCACCTTGACTGACAGTCCTACAAAGCCTTCCTACAGTGGGAGAGGGGCAGGTAGTTCCTCAAGGAAACTGAGGCACGGCCACCCGAAGTGGGATTAGATCATGGGAAGGTATCAGTACTTTCATACTACAGCAAGCTTCTAGGGCAGAGATGTCATGGAGGAATCATCACTTTACTTAAAGGGACAACTGAGGAACTGAATTAAAGTGGTTTGCCCAGGAGCCACAGGTAGTGGCAGAAAGGAAATGTTCTGACCCCCACCAGCCAAATGGGAATTTTCCTTATTCCGTCCAGTCTGCTAAAGCAGTGGTTCAGAGGCTTGGCAGTGCATCAGAATTACCTGTGGAGCTTATTAAAAATAGAGAAGCTAGGTTTGGCATAGGGCTGGGGCATCTGTATTTTAAATAAGCCTCTCGTCTGATTCTGCTTACAACCAACTTGGAGGCCCACTACATCATCAAATTTCCATAGGATCTGATATAGGAAAAGAACATTGCAGAATTAAAAATGGGATAAGATATGATACAGTTTGAATATTTGTCCCCTCCAAATCTCATGTTGAAATGTGATCCCCCAATGTTGGAGGTAGGGCCTAGTGGGAAGTGTTTGGGTCACGGAGGCAAATCCCTCATGAATGGCTTGGTGCCCTCCTCACCGTAATGAGTGAGTTCTCACTCTATTAGTTCATGTGAGAGCTGGTTGTTTAAAAAGCCTGGCACCTCTCCTCCATCTCGCCTGCTTCCTCTCTCACCATATGACTCATCTTCTCTCCTTTCACCTTCCTCCATGAGTAAAATCTTCCTAAAGTCCTGACCAGAAACAAATGCTGGTGCCATGCTTTTTGTACAGCCTGCAGAACCATGAGCCAAATAAACTTTTTTATGAAGTACACAGTCTTGGGTATTCCTTTATAGCAATGCAAAATGGATGAATGCAGTAATTTCAGGGGAAAGGTTTGGGTTTGTGGATAATATTTTTTGAGGTCCAATTTGTGTTAGCTGATTTCATGGTTTGGGGTTTGAGGGAATGTGAGGACAGGGAGAGGTCTTTCCCTGTTTGTGACAAGCCTGCACCAAGTGGATCATGCAGGTTAGGCTGTTTCCTAGAAAGCATCTGCCGTTGAGCATATTAAGCCTTGAGCATATTAAGCACTGAGCAAGGAGCAAGGCTGGGACCCCTCTAGGGTAGTCCTGACTATCTACAGTATTAAAGGGGGAGGATCAGATTATACGGGTAGGGTACCCAAGTACCAAGATCTGGAATACAAAAAAGGGTTGGGAAATAGGCCTGAGCTGGCACAAACAGGAAAAGGATCTGTTACCTTTGTCTTGTTTCATCACAGCTGATAAAGACAGGCTAATGCTAAGTCTCTTAACCAACCTGGAGGATGGAGAAGAAGGGAGAGTGCTATTCTTCTAGGAAGCTGCATTCCTCCACTCTTTACCTGGGTACTCCTATCCACCCTTCAGGTCCTTGCCTAAATATTACCTCCGCAGAGAGGCCTTCCTAACACCCTCTTCCCCCAACTCAATCTAAACTAGGGTCCTTCCTGTTCTCTCTGTGGTCATCTGGTCTTTCCCAGAGCCAGATTCATGGACATACAACCTGTAGAGTCATTCTGTACTTAGAAGGACTCTATGCTTGGTTTAATGCTCTGCTGTCACCATCCTGAAATTCTTAATACTTTTTGAACCAGGGGTCCTCCATTTTCATTTTTCACTGGGTTCTGCAGATTATATAGCTGGTCCTGTTCTTTCCCTTTCTTGAACTTAGCACCTTTAATTGCTATTAAATTAGGTGTTAATAGTCCTAACATCTAGCTCCATACCTCCCACTGTCATACAGGCTTAATAAACATTGCTTAACCTTTTGAAATTATGGTTATTTGACTACTTTTGAGTTACAAAAAGCATATTCATATGATTAAATGTAAACTATTTTGGATGAATGAATAGATGAATGAATGAATGATGGCAGGAAGAAAGATACTTTGGACAAGTGCATTGTTGACCCAATATCCACTCACCTACTTCCTTTCTAATAGAACCTAAATTATAATCAGGTGTCCATCCCTTCCCCAGTGACTCAGGGGAGGTGACCCAATTCCCAATTCCAAGGTAGATCTTGATTAGCCTATATTTTCTCTTTCTTAAAAATAGTCTTCTCTCTCTGGACATTGTCGGGTTTGAATGTGACTCCCAGGACTACTGAAGTCATCTTGCTATCAGTCTAACAATTAAACCAACCAAAGCGAAAAGTAGCGCCAAGGACATTGTATAAAAGCAGTAGCAATATGCATAAATAAAAGCAGTATTCTAGATGGCCCTTGCTGTACTCTGAGCTTCTTATTATGTGAGATAATAGGATTTCTGTGTTGTTTCTTCTGGTTGTCTATTGCTATAAAACAGTTACCACAACATGGAGTGGCTTAAAACAGCATCCATGTTATTAAATTTCACAATTTTGTAGGCCAGGAAGCCAGGAAGGACTTATTTAGGTAATTCTTCTATTCCATGTATCGTTGACTGAGGTCCCTTAGTGGTATTCAGTTGGCTGATGGGCTGGTCTTTAGAGTTCACATATTTGGCACCTTGGCATTGCTGGCTGGAAGTGTAGGCTCAGCTAGGACCTTTAACACACACACACATGACCTCTTCAACATGGCCATCTCAAGGTACTCAGACTTCCTCCCCAGGGTGAGGGGCTTCCAGAGAGAGTATTCTAAGAGACAGGAAGTACAAGCCTCCAGTCTCTTAAGGCCAGAGCCTGGACTGGCACAGCATCACTTCTGTCATATTCTATGGGTCAAAGCAGTCACAAAGTCTATTGAGATTCAAGGGGAGAGGACATCGTTTACCTCTTGATGGGAAAATTATCACTTTATGGCTATTTTAATCCTTCACACTATTTAAGTCAACTGGACACTGGTTTTCTGTTATTTATAGGCAAAAGAATTCAAGAATTCCTGAGGAATTCAAGGAACTCAGGGTTGTCTCAAGCTTGGCAAGATATTTCTTCCTGTTCCCCTAACACAGGAGTCTGTACACTTTTTCTGCAAAGGGCTAGATAGTAATATTTCAGGCTTTACAGGCCACATGGTCTCTTTTGCAACCACTCAACTCTGCCAATGAGGCATGAAAACCAGCCATGGAAAATAAATAAATGAATGAGTATGGTTATATTCCAATAAAAATTTTCTTTATGGTCACTGAAATTTGAATTTCACATAATTTTCACACGTCACAAATTGTTTTGTTTTCATCCATTTAGAAGTGTAAAATCATTCTTAGCTGTGGGCTGTCCAAAAAAAAAAAGAAAGAAAAAAAAGCACAGGCCAGGTCCCTCTGTTATTTCTTGGGCTATATTTTACCAACCCCTACTCTAACATATCAAGCCAGCTTCAGGCTCAGGACCTTTGCATGTGCTGCCTCCCGGAATGCTCTTCTGGGTGGGTCTCTATGTGGTTTGCATATTCTCTTCATTGGGTTTTATCTCAAATATTACCTCTTCAGAATAGTCTTCTCTGATCACTATATCTAAAATAGTACCCTTACTGGGAAACACATTCTCTCCTTGTATTTTCTTTTCTTTTCCTTTTTTTTTTGAGACAGAGTCCCACCCTGTTGTCCAGGCTGGAGTGCAGAGGCATGATCACAGTTCACCGCAACCTCCGCCTCCTGGGTTCAAGTGATTCTCCTGCCTCAGCCTCCTGACTAGCTGGAATTACAGGCACCCACCACTATGCCTGATTAATTTTTGTATTTTTAGTAGAGA
This sequence comes from Rhinopithecus bieti, assembly GCF_001698545.2. Taxonomy (NCBI): domain Eukaryota; kingdom Metazoa; phylum Chordata; class Mammalia; order Primates; family Cercopithecidae; genus Rhinopithecus; species Rhinopithecus bieti. Next base: position 2,166,637 of record NW_016805589.1, read on the forward strand.
TGGGGTTTCACCATGTTGGCCAGGCTGGTCTTGAACTTCTGACCTCAGGTCATCCACCCACCCCAGCCTCCCAAAGTGCTGGGATTACAGGCGTGAGCCACTGTGCCCGGCCTCTCCTTGTATTTTCTTGATAGCGTGTCTAACTGTCAGAAATTTTGCTCATTTATTTATTTACATATTTGTTGCTTTTTCTCCACCCTCACTAGATTCTAATCTAAATGAAGCAGGGATCATGTCTGTCTTATTTACTTCTGTGAACCCATTATCTAGCACAGTGCCTGGCATGTAATAGATGCTCAAGTAAATATTGGTTGAATCAATAATGGTTACAATTCAATTCAGGGCTTGAGAAGAACATAAAAGTCTACTCCATTTATACTGATTGAATGAGAAAGATAATGAAAGCAGAGGAAGGAGATCAAGTCATCACCTTTACTCAGAGAAGCTTCTGTCCCTCTGTTATTTCTGTGTGTTTCAGGGAAAGCTGAAGGAAAAATTCTTCTCCTCTTATATAATTTTGAAGATAGCTATTTTTCTCTCTTGGCAGATATGAATGACTTATCATGCCTGTCCAGAGGCAGGGAAAGGAGAAACAATCTTACTTGAGAAGGGAGGATATCACTGCAGTGGTTGTGAAATCGTGTTTGGAAGCTAGATTACTCTAGACCACTAAGGTATGATTTCACAGAAATTCCCAAGATCCCTGCAGGGGAAATAACAAAGGTCCTGGGTGGCATGGCAACAACAGAGATGACAGAATTGGGAATAACATCAGGCTAAACCTGTCCTGGGAGGCAGGGAGGAAAAGCAGCAGCAAGTACAACATTCGGGACTGAGAGCTTGAGCTTGAACAGAATGTACCGGTGCTGCTGGGTGGCAGCCAGGCCCAACAATTTAGCACTGGGCTTTCTAAGCCTGGGGACAGAAGTGGCTTCCAGCCAGTCCTGCCTCTACTTACTAAAACAAACAGATTGGCAAAGGAGAAAGAGCCTGTTCTAGGTGAATATAATAAACAGGAAGTGTCCATGGGAAGCAGTGAGGTCCACAGTTTAGGCTGTGAGTTCAGTGAATTCAGCTTAGGAATCGAGCACTGACACAGATCACAAAGTAGTGGAGAGTGGGCCTGATACAGAAAATAACAAGGGGGACCTGAAAATGTTGAGCACAGTGTGGAAGGCACAATAGGCTAGCTGGGAAGAAGCATGAACTTGGACACTTGAGTCTCTGTTGGTAGATGAGGCAGAGAAAATAGACATCAAATGATGTCTATCACCTGGACTTACCGGTTGCAAGTAGTGGAAAAGCTATTAAAAAAAAAAAAAAAAAAAAGGACCAACCCTTAAAAAGGGCATTTATAGGCTCACATATTTGAGGAGTATGGCAAGATGCTAGCTTTAGAGATGGTCAGAGACAGGATCTCAAAGAATGTCTTCAGTACTTGGTCTCTCTTTCTTCCTCTCTCAGTTCATCTTTCCTCTGTGTTCGCTTCATTCTGAGTCTTTCCCCATGATGCCCAGTGTGCTACGGGAGCAGTGGTCCACATCAGCTCTAGGTGTATATCCATGCAGCTTCAAGTTCAGCTAAGAGTACTTTTGGCCTGGTTGTTCTAACAAGTCCAAGAATTCTATCTCATTTCTTCTGAGTGGGTCCTAAGCTCATTCCTGAGCCAGTTACTGGGCCCACGGGTTTACAGTGTTTCGTTGGTCATCTCTGGGCTGCATGCCCTTGCCTGAAGCCCAGTGGACTCAGCTTTACCAAAATCACTTGGACTAGGAATCAGAGAGAAGTGGTTCCTCAAGAAAAACTTGGTACTGTTTATATCAGAATTGGGTATGGTAAGCAAAAACAAATCAAATTAAAACAAATGAAAAATAGATGTTTGCAGCCAGTAATCATCACACTCACATAGAATTGACCAGAAGCCACAATCTCTCTCATAAGTACATGAATGTAATTCTAAATGTTATAACCCAATCTTAGACATTCAGTTGTTTTTACACTGACAAAGCTGCATGCTCTGGTTTAAATTAGCTTTAGGGAGTTAACACCAAGAATAGAAAATAATCATCATAAATGAGGAAAAAAAGTATCCAAAATTATTTAAAACAAAAATGCATAACAGCATAAACTTGGAATTAAAATTGGTAACTAGAAATGCAGCTATTGCTCAAATAACCCTTGAATTAGAAGATTAAAAAGCTCTAGAAAAAAGAAATGTTTATATTTTCCATCTGGAGACCTACTTAACTCTTATTTATTTATTTATTTATGACAGAGTCTTGCTGTGTTGCCCCGGCTGGAGTGCAGTGGCATGATCTTGGCTCACTGCAACCTCGGCCTCCTGGGTTCAAGCAATTCTTCTGCCTCAGCCTCCTGAGCAGCTGGGACTACAGGTGTGCGCCACCACGCCTGGCTAATTTTTGTATTTTTAGTAGAGACGGGGTTTCACCATATTGGCCAGGCTTGTCTCAAACACGTGACCTCGTGATCCACCCGCCTCGGCCTCCCAAAGTGCTGGGATTACAGGCATGAGCCACCGCGCCCGGCCTCTTTTTTTATTTTTTATTTTTATTTTGAGATAGGGTCTCACTGTGTCACCCAGGCTGGAGAGAAGTAATGTAATCATGGCTCACTGCAGCCTTGACCTCCCTGGGCTTAGGTGATCCTCCCACCTCAGTCTCCTGAGTAGCTGGTACTACAGGCACATTCCACCATGCCTGGCTAATTTTTGTATTTTTTTGTAGAGACAGGGCTTCACCATGTTGCCCAGGCTGGTCTCAAACTCCTGGGCTTAAGTAAACTGCTTGCCCTGGCCCTCCAAAGTGCTGGGATTACAGGTATGAGCTACTGCACCTGGCCTTAACTTTCAATTTAGGATTAATTCATGAAGAAATGTTAACATGGGAGAAGGCTCAGAATTTTACAAGCCCTTATGATACCTGACGAAGTGTGGTGGTGTCCTTGGCTCCTATGCCTATCTCACTTTATCCCCATGACACCACCTTTCTGACCACTTCCTTTCTGCCTCCCTTACCCACCCCTGAAGCATTGTGTTTCTGGAGTTTCATCTTTGGTTTCCAGCTCTTCTCTTTTTATATACTCTTGCAGAGTAACTCTTCCTTTACTCTTTTCAACAGGCACCCACTGAGAGCCTCCTTTGTCCCAGGTACTGGGCCAACCATCCTCATAGGTTAACTCCTGAATATCTGTGTGCTAATCATACCCAACTCTCTGAAGTCTAGATTCTCTCTCCAAATTCACACTTGGAAATTCATGTAGAGTTCCTTTATAGGTAGTTCTTGAATGTTCTTGAATGGATAAATAGAATGCTTCTCCCTAGTGATTCAAGTTTAACATACCTAAAAATGAAATCCTCTTCCTTCCTGATTCTATCTGTACTTGTATTAATACTTGGTAATACCCTCCAGGATCAAAACTTCAGGATTGTCCTTGCCTCCTCCCTCTAGTCTCCCTAACATCAAATCCCACTGATTTTTGACTCAGTATTTCTAAGTCTGTCCTCTTATCCCCCATCTTCACTCCTCCTTCCCTAATTCAGACCTGTGTCACCTTTTATTTAAATGCTGGTCTCCCTCCCTCCAAGCATATCCATGTATCAATCACATTCCCCTGCTTCAGTGGCTCTCCATTGCCTATTATACTCTTTAATATGCTAAATAAAGTTCCCTGGATCCTGCCCTCTGCTCCACTTCCAGCTTTACCTCTAGAGTGACCTGCCTCGAATGTCTGTAGTTTTCTGCACACCTTACACAGATTCATACCACTGTGGCTTTGTGCATGCTCTACCCTCTGTCTGGAATATATCTCTCCCCAAGCTTTAGTTGAGGTGCAGCTCCTCTAGGAGGCCTTGTTGGCACTCTTCAGGCTGAGCTGAGTGCCCTTGCATTGGCTCCCATAGCACACTGGGCATCCTCTCTCATTGCACTCTGAAGTTCAGGTCCTCTGGCTGTCACTCAGACTCTCTTGTGAGTTCCTTGAAGGTGTGGGCATGTCTCATTCATCCTTGGCTCCCCAGTGCCTAGTCCAGCACCTGAAGCATAGTAAGATTTCAGTAAATGTCTGGGGAGTGAAAGAACAGTTATCATTGTAGATCTATGTTTCTTCTTAAGTGCTTATGATTCTTCTCATAATTATAGGTCTGTCTCTCCTCTTGGTCTTCATAGCTCTCTTCATGTGACAAAGAAACTCCCTAAAATACTAAAAGCTAAAGGAGATTGTTATCTAAGCTTGAGATGGAAGGTGGCCAGCAGAAACTTGGAGGTAATCTAATTTGCATTTTCTGGGCCAAAGGATTAATTCTAGAGGCCAAAAACAAATACTACAGAACCTAAAATAGATACTAGTTTGACACAATGAATCAGAAGAATGACTAACAAAAAAATAAGATCCTATTTCTCTAGTTTAAACCATTTATTATATTCAGTTTTTCTAAGCCTTATCTGGAATTGTCAAACTAATATTTTCTAAATTAATTTTAAATCCATATGGAATGTCAACTAGTCTTTGTACTGCATTCTGAGTATGAAATGAACAAGCACAGTATTCACCCTGCAGAAGGCATTCAGCAAATGGTTATTGACTTTATATTTTCCTATTGGAATACACATAACATTTCACCAAAACAAAATTGTTCATTAATTCATTCAATAATTTTTTTGAGTACTTGTTATGTGTGAGGCACTGTTCTAGGCCCAGGGGATATAGCACTGAACAAAGGACTTTTCTGTCTAAGAGAGCACACTCCCACTCTCTTACCCTGCTGTCATGGGGTTTTCATTCTATTGTGAAGAAAATAACCATAAATCATGCAAGAAGTATACATCACCAACAACCATGATAAGGATTGTGGTGAAAAATAAAACAGGGTAATGGTGTGTGTGTGTGTGTGTGTGCTATTTTGGATGGGGAAGGTAGGGGAAGCCTATCTGAAAAGATGATATTGCAATAGACACTTGAAGGAAGAAAAAGAATGTCATGTTAATATCTATGAAAAAAGAATTATAGGCAGAGAAAACAGCAAGTGTGAAGGCCTTGAGGGAAGAGAGTAGGTATGCCTTGTTTGAAGAATATCAAGAAGGCCAGGTAGCTGGGGCAGAGTGGGCAGAAGGAGAAGGGCAGGACACGAGCTGAGAAGAGTATCTGTGGGTCAGATCGTGGTTTTGTTTTTACTCGGGTAAGATGGAAACCACTGGAGGGTTGTGATCAGAGGAGTGATATGCTATCTTCTATGTTCACTCTAAAGGATCACAGCCAGTTGCCTGGGCTTGACCACAGGGAGTGGCAGGGGCAGAAATCAAAATATCAGTTGCAATTATCCAGGTAAAAGATGGAGGCTGTTGCAATAATCCAGGTAAAGAATGTTTGGTGGCTTGAACCAGGGTGGTAGCAGAATAGGTGGAAAAGTAGTCAGGCAATAGATATCTGTCGGAGACTCAGTCAAAAAGATTTGCTGATGACTGGGTATGAATTGTGAGGGGGGAAAAGGGTGGCTCTAAGATTTTGTCTTGAACAACTACAAGGATGGATTTAGTGGGGTTTGGGGAGAAAAATCCAGATTTCAGAGGTGAGAGGGAGAGATGTTAATTCTGGTCTCTCTTTAAATTTGAGATGCCTATTCAGATATACAAGTAGAGTGTTGAGCAGTCAATTGTGTACACCTGTTTGAGTTCAGGAGCGAGGTCAAAGCTGGGCTAGATGTTGGAAGTTGTTAGTGTGCTGACAGTGTTCAAAGCTATGGAGTATTCAAAGTTGGGGTCACCTAGGAGGTGTGTTTGGATAGAGATTTGAGAACTGGCCTGGAGTATTCTAACATTTAGAGATTGGGAAAATGAGGAAGAATCAGAAAAGGAAACTGAGAAAGAGGGATCAGTGAGATAGAAGGAGACCCAAGAGAAAGTGAGTGGGTGGAGACCCAGAGGCCAAGTGAAGAAAGATTGTTATGCCTGAAATAAGAAACAACCCACCAAGTTCCCATTTACCCCAGGTCTCAGTGGATGGTGTACTTCCACATCTATGTGTCTGTAAAGATGTTTTTTCTTTATTCTTTTTGGCCTGGGGTTACCCAACTGCCATATATTCCCTTTGTTCCTTCCCCTAGAAACTCTGAGTCCATGTGGTCCAAGACTTCAGTACTGGACCTGTGTGGTTATGAGTTCATATTTCTCTTTTCCTCTTATGACAGCTATAAGATCAGTTCACCTTTTGTTTACAGTTCTAAGGAGAATTTGAAGCACTGAGCATATACCAGCATTGTCCACTCATAAAATCACTCATTTATTCCTTTGCTGTGTAGTTACTGGGAATTTGCAATGTGCAGGCACTGTTCTAGAAGCTGATGATAGAGCCATGAAGCAGATAGACCCAACATGAGCTTTGCCAACAGGGAACTTATATTTTAGTGAAGTAAGAGGGAATTACTTTCAATTGGGAGGGCAGGGAAGTATCTCTGAAGGGCTAGATTCTGCTGTCTCCAAAGTAACCAGCTCATCTGTTCCTTTTTTAGAATCCTGAGTCAAGCCTGTGTTCCCAGTTCCTAGAAACCCTCAAGGTTATTGGTTTCCTCCTCACTTAATAGAACAATGGAAGAAATCTGCCTCCGATTCTATCTTCACATGAGCAACTATTTATAATTTATAATATTACTCTGAAAATCAGTTCTTTTCAAGTTTTATCTAACACCCACCAGAAGAAACAAAAGATCATGAAAATGGAATTTGTCAAAGTTCCTCTCCCAACAATATGATGTTATTTAATTTTGCTAACATTTTTTTGAACACTTACTATACTGCAGACACTGGTCAAAGTAAAGCATTTTATGTGCATCCTATCATCTCATCATCACACAGCCCCATGGGGTAGATACTATTATTATTAACCACATTTCACACTCAAAAAAACTGAGGTTTAGAGAGACTAAGTAAATTATCCAAGGTCACACAGCCATGAAGTGGCAGAGCTGTTGTTAAAACCTATGTCTGTGATGTTTAAGATTTTGCTCTTAGCATTACTTTGAAAGTGACAATATGAGGGCATTTAATGTATTTTTTTGGCCCAATATGATCTGCAGAAACTATGCATTTTAAGTACTACATTTATTTTATTTACCAAATTATTGTCAGATAAGAAACCGAAATAAAAGATTACAGGGTCTAGGATTCCTCCACAATGAACGAGCTTTGGGGTATTTCAGTGACAAATCGGCTTTAATGCAATCAAATTCCATCCTGCAATGAAAGTGTGTTAGTTTGTGGTTTCCAGTTTAAAAACAGCACTATATTGTCTTCCAGAAATAAATAAATAGAAATTCAAGAAGTATTTCAATGAATATAGATAAAATTAGTTTTGTAAGAACATCAAATATGTGGGTTTCATTTCTTAGCTCAGTTTAGAAACTGTAATTTCAATTTTTTTTAGCAGCTGTGGTAAATTTTGAGATTTGAAAAGTTCATGTAACATAAATCCTCATTTATTAAACATTTAAATTATATGCCTAATAATTTACTGTGTATATTACTTCACTTGTTCTTAACTATAACTCTATAAAATATTATTGTCCTTGATTTACAGATGAAGATATTGAGACTCAGTTAAGTAACTTGCTTGAAATTCAAAAACGTTAACTGTAGAAGGCAGTATTTGAACCCAGGGTTCAAAACCCCATGATCTTTTTATTACATGACTTTATTTCCTATTCAGTCTTCAGAAGATGTATTATCTTATTAGATTATTCTCATTCTCTAAATAAGTGACTTTGGGGAACTATCTTTTTTTCCTGGTATTTTCCCCTGCCTTTAAAACAATGTGATCAAACTGGAAGTTTTTCATGATCTCTCTTAGCCCTAAAGCTCCTTGGTTCTGTAATTCCATGAATAGCCCATTTCAAAGATAATTCTACAGTAATCAGTGGGAGTCCTGTTTTTCTCTCTCTCTCTTTTTTTTTGAAACAGAAAATTGAAACTTTTAAATTAGTTTAGCAAATACATCTATTAGTTTTTTTTCTTTTATAGTCATGGTTGTATTATTTGGTCCTTCTTAGTTGCAACATGTTTTCTCACTGTCATTTCTCTCATCAATGATAACCTGAAGAAATATATTTGGATTGCTTTCCCTAATTTATAGCTGGAAAACCTGGCTATGCTGGTACCTTAAATTGGCTTTCCTGAGGTCACGGGCACTCAGTACCAAGAAGAATTGGTACCTATGCATTTGAAATTTCTGAATTTCTGGTCTTTCTCTGTACTTGCTCACTCCTTTCTTACATTTGGCCTAATGATGGGCAAACTACAGCCTACAGGTCAATTTCAGCCTACCATCTGTTTTCGTATGGTCCATGAACTAAGAATGATTATCACATTTTAAAATGGTGAGGAAAAAAAGACTATTCTGTGACATAAAAATTATATGAAATCCAAATTTCAGCATCTATAAATTTTGCTGGAATATAGCTACCACACTCATTCTTTTATGCACTGTTTTTGGCTGGTTTTCTGCCTCAATAGCAGAGTTGAGTAGGTGCAACCAAGACTGTATGGCCTACAAAGCCTAAAAGTTTGTTATAGAAAAAGTTTGCTGACCAACTATACTGATTGCTTACTATTGCTAGGCACTCTGCAAGTCACAGGGAACATGGCAAACTAGACACAGGACTGCCTTGGGCTTAAGAAGCGGTTTCTAAACTTTGGAATAAAAAATAAACAACAAACAAATGTGGAGGGACATAGAACTTCCAAATATTAATTTTGCCAGTGGGGTTTCTTTGTTTTTTTTGTTTGAGATGGAGTCTTGCTCCGTCACCTAGGGTGGAGTGCAATGGCGCGATCTTGGCTCACTGCAACCTCTGCTTCCCAGGTTTGAGCAATATTCCGGTCTCAGCTTCCAGAGTAGCTGGGATTACAGGCACCTGTGACCACGCACTAATTTTTTTTTTTTTTTTTTTTTGTATTTTTAGTAGAGACGGGTCTGGTCTGAAACTCCTGACCTCAGGTGATCTGCCTACCTCAGTTTCCCAAAGTGCTGGGATTACAGGTGTGAGCCACCTGCCTGGCCCCAATGGGTATTTTTTAAAAACACAGCTACTATTTTCACTCATTATTTTATTTATAAAAGGAGTATGTTAATACAAAAAAGTATATTAATGCCAAATTTGTAGGAAGAATATAATCTCAAAACACTTTTAAAATGAAATATATTAAACTTCATGAAAAACTTTACATGGTCATTGCTTTTCTCATTTCATTTTGGATCAAAGAAGACGTTATAGACTGGCCTGTATCATCAGACCAGCTTTGGGAAGCACAGGAGTAGTTGAGTAGTTCACATTGTTACTTTTCAGGCAAAACAATCTTTAAATGTTTAGTTTTTATAGCGATAGAATGCTTTAGTTTGAGAATGTAACAGCTAGTAGCTTTTTTTTGAGACTGAGTCTCACTTTGTCGCCCAGGCTGGAGTGCAGTGGCACGATCTCGGCTCACTGTAAGCTCTGCCTCCCGGGGTCACGCCATTCTAGCTGGGACTACAGGCACCCACCACCATGCCCGGCTAATTTTTGTGTATGTTTAGTAGAGACGGGGTTTCACCGTGTTAGGCAGGATGGTCTCGATCTGCTGACCTCATGATCCGCCCGCCTCGGCCTCCCAAAGTGCTGGGATTACAGGCGTGAGCCACTGCGCCCAGTCCACAGCTACTAGCTTTTTAAAGTCAAAAATAGAAATACAGTGATGGGAAATTCCAGAAAAGAAATACAAAGGAAAATGGGGACGTAAAGAAACGGGCCAGTATTCACTCTCCCCCACCAGACATTGCATCCCATTCGCCCTGTGTTTAGATGGAGGATAATCCATTTTAGCATTGATTTTTCATCCTGACTTCTCCATAGAAGAAAAGAAGATCAGAATACTTTATCTATTGAAATATTGCCCTCTTCACTGGCACTAAGCCACCTTCAACAAACATATGCACTCACTAAAAACCATAGCATCATCTCAAAACCAGAGCCATCTAAAGAAATATGAATTCCCATGGATGAAAAGCCCATCCATCAATAAGGATTTGAAGTTGGGAAGTGATAGTTTCCCACTTGCTTTAGAAAGTTTGCTAATGCTTCCTGACAGACTACCTATTTTGCAATAACTAAAATGACAAAAGGCTAGAAATTATTGCTTTATCTTGTATGTCCTTATTCCTGTAGTCTATGTTAGTGTTTATTTCCTGAACGCAATTTTTTTTTTTTTTTTTTTTGGAGACAGAGTCTTATTCTGTCACCCAGGCTGGAGTGCAGTGGCGTGATTCCAGCTCACTGCAACCTCCGCCTCCCAGGTTCAAGCGATTCTCCTGCCTCAGCCTCCTGAGTAGCTGGGATTACAGGCGCGCACCACCATGCCCAGCTAATTTTATATTTTTAATAGAGCTGGGATTTCACTATGTTAGCCAGGCTGATCTTGAACTCCTGACCTCAAGTGATCTGCCTGCCTCAGCCTCCCAAAGTGCTGGGATTACAGGTGTGAGATACCATGCCCTCCTGAATGTATTTTATAGAACACTATGCATGGGATATAATGTTTGGGGGGAAAACAGGATTCTGTGCTCAAAAAAATACAAGAAATACTTGGTTAAGCAAAATCTCACAGGATTACTTAACACAGGATTTCTCAGGACCTATAATATGCTATTGTCCATTTAAAGCATACACTCATGTATAAGATTTGGAGGCAAGAAAGACAGCAAGGTACATAGGAATGTTTTAGTTTAGGTTACTGAAGTGAACTAATTTATTTGGTCATTTTAGCACCAACAATTATAGAAGAATAGGCCAATTATTTTTATTGACCCAGATAATTCTGGGTCTAGGTTGAAATTGTCTTTGATAGTTTTCTGGTTTTATATTAGCGTTTGAATAGTTTATTTTTATCAATACATTGTCCTTTTTCTTAAATACTTTTCCTCATTTAATACATATTCCTACCCTGTAAATGCAGATATCATCTTTAAATGTTTAAGAAATCATCCTTAAAACTATGGTTTTCTAAAACCTAAGGACCATGGATTAATGCGGCTGCTCAAAATCCAAGAGGAGGTGAAACAATAGGTTTTATAATTAATGCATTATATCAACTAGAGTAGTGTCTGGCTTTGAGTAACAGGAAACCCCATTAATGTAGCTTAAAGAAATAGGTTGCTTTTTCCCTCTCTATGTGATGAGTAGTCAGGAGGTGGGTACTCTGGAGATGGGTGTTGTGGCTCGTGGGTGTCACCAAGGTACTTGCCTCTCTCTATTTTCCCATCCAGCCATCCTTAGCATGTGGTATTCATCCTCATGACTGTAAGATGGCTGCTGCTGCTGCATGCATTGCATCCACATTCAAGGCAAAAAGAATACGGAAGGGAAGTAAGCAGAAGGTGTGTGTCAACAGTTGTCTCTTTATTAAAAAACAACACCAACACACAAACTTTTCCAAAGCCCCAGCCAATAGACTTCCAAGTGTATCTCAGTGGTCAGAAAAGTGGCACATGGCCACCACCAGCTGTGTGAAAACCTAAGAAATTAAATTCTTTAGTTGGGCACATTGGGGTTCTGCTAGAAACGTAACGTAAGTCTGGAGCTAGACTACCTTTTGAGAATCTCAGCTCTGCCACTGGTTAGTTACAGGTGATTCATTTCACTTTCCTCCCCTATAAAGGGAGATAACAATAGGGTTGCTAAGTATTAATTGAGTTAATACTTTCAAAGTGATTAGAACTGTATCCAGTATATAGTAAATGTTATATAAGCGCTTTCAATAAATGAGTAAGGAAAAGAGTAAATATTAGGTAGAAAAGTGGCAAGCATGAAATAAATCATGAAAACTGAAAATAAAAGTGTTGCTAACATGTAAAACTTGTGTAGAACAAATGTTAGGAGTTTCACTAATTTCTTGAGCCAAAGAAAGTTAAATAGGTGCTGCTACCTCCCTTAAGGAACTATGAGCCAGTGACTTTCTGAGGATAGATTATTCTTTTTTCTTTAAGGAAATTGAGGATTTTATGTCTGTTTCAATCAACTGCTTCTACAGAAATTGTAGGGCCTGTGATTTAAAGCTAAAGCAGATTAGAGGCTTGTATAATTATTGACATATTTGGGACATACCAGCAAAAAGCCCTGGAAAACCACATACAGCTCATAATGAGATCGCTCCTCCGTCATTCATATGTGATTTCATCCAATTTTTAGGTGTTTGGCTATTATTATTTAATAATGTTTTTAGACATATAAAATGTATTTCTATAGACATTTTATATGGATGTAGTTATTTAAGCCAGATAGATTTGAATTCTAAGCTGAGCTCTATCAGTAACTACATTAGGCATCTTACCTCTCTAAGCTTTAGTTTCCTTATCTGTAAAATGGGGATGGTAGCAGCATCTAATTCTCAGGATTGCAGTAAACATTAAATAAGGAAATGTAATAGAGTGCTTAGCACAGATCCTGTTACACAACAAAAGTTTAATAAATATCAGCATCACTGATATTATTTTATTATTATTAATTTTGAGACAGAGTCTTACTTTGTTACCCAGGCTGGAGTGTAGTGGTGTGATCTTGGCTCACTACAACCTCCACCTCCCAGGTTCAAGCGATTCTCCTGCCTCAGCCTCCCGAGTAGCTGGGATTACAGGTGCGTGTTACCAAGCCCGGCTAATGTTTTGTGTTTTTAGTAGAGACCGGTTTTCACCGTGTTAGCCAGGATAGTTTCGATCTCCTGACCTCATGATCCGCCTGCCTTGGCCTCCCAAAGTGCTGGGATTATAAGCATGGGATAGGCCGCGCCTGGCCCATCGTCATTATTTTTTAAAATCAACCTTTAATGAGGTATAATTTACACACAATAAAATGCACCCATGAGTTTTGACAAATGCAATGCCTGTGTAACCACCACCATAACTGAGATATAGAACATTTACATCAACCCTAAATTGTTATTTTAAAATAGGAAAACTGGTATCTTATCTAGTAATAATAAAAAGGAGAAGTCACTGTGCAGCACAAAATATGGTATCGACCATAAAAAAGCACGAATAAGTGCTAACTAGAATTATGGGACCATGGGAATGTGGCAGGAGGCGCATTCACTGTGAGGGAGTTGGGGACAGGTCAAATGTACTATACATTATTGCTTCTGCCTCTGCAGCAGCGATCTCCGTTTTTCCTGCTAAATGCACTGTGCTTGTCCTTTGATGGAAAAACTTCTCCCCAATACTTTATGTTTTTGGAGTGGGGCTGTTTCATCCTTGACTCCAGTCTTGTCATTTCTATTGGAATTCTTAGAAAACTCTCTTCCTGCTGATATTGCTGGGTGTAATTTGGAGAAGCTGAGAGAGTCACTGAGACTGAAGCCACCACAGACAAAGGTCAGCTTGAGGGATGGAGAGAGAAACCTGTGCTGTTATCATCTTCTAGATCCACAGAGGCTTCCTTGAAGCTGGATCTATCCCTGAACTTTTCAGTTACATAAGGACCCATGAATGCTTCATCATGGATCAGATCTGTTCTCAAACTGGTGTTCAGGAACCAATGTGTGACTGGTCCATGCCCACTTCTGATTATATGGGCTCAGAGACAATGTACATGGGAGTACTTTGCCAGTGGTAAAGTTTCTACAAACGGGAGGTAATTGCAGGGCAGGTGTAAAGTTATTTGGACCACTGGACCATTGAGGTTTAAAATATACTCATACTGAAAGCAGAATTGTTTGAACTAATTGCTAATTTTAAGGAATTCAGACATTATTCCAAAGGATTTAGGCCAAATGTTGCCTAAATTGTTTCTCTATTTCATATGAAAGTGATTTCTGAGGCTTAACTGTTCTCTTCTATTTATGTGCATGGTCATAACTGATGTTGTCATGTGAGTCCTGTTTCTTTCTTATTAAACATGTGTCCCTCCCATTGATGTTCAGCACCTTTGAAATTCCAGTTGCTGTTCTAAGCTGGGGTTGCTGCATTGAATAATATAAAATCTCTACCCTCATGAGCTGATTTTCTGGGAGGAGAAAGACAACTGTGCCCTCCATGTGCCAGTTTCTGTACTGCTGCATTCTTCTTTTTTTTTTGTTTTTTGAGACAGAGTCTCACTCTGTTGCCCAGGCTGGAGTGCAGTGGCGCGATCTTGGCTGACAGCAACCTCAGCCTCCCAAGTTCAAGTGATTCTCCAGTCTCAGCCTCCCAAGTAGCTGGGACTACAGGCATTCACCACCAAGCCCGGCTAATTTTTTTTTTTTTTGTATTTTTAGTAGAGATGGGGTTTCACCATGTTGGCCAGGCTGGTCTCGAACTCCTGACCTCAAGTAATTTGCCTGCCTCGGCCTCCCAAAAGTGCTGGGATTACAGGCTTGGGCCACCACACCCAGCCTGTACTGCTCTTTCTGATTTTCTCTTTGTAGTAATACTGCTGAAAGTGTGGGAGGTCTTATGTGGAAATTCCAGATTAAATTTATGAGAAATTTACAGATTTTTCACATATTTACATATTTGTCTGTGAATGGGCATATTAAGTTACATGTTTGTGCCACACAGAATTATTAATATTATCTGGGTAAGCTGGTTCAGGTTACAACTCTAGGCCTCAATTTCTTATCTGAAAAAATGGGAACTATCATAGTGCCAGTCTCACCCTGTAGGGATTACATGCATGTAAATAATTTTTTTTGTTTGTTTTTTGAGACGGAGTCTTGTTCTGTCGCCCAGGCTGGAGTGCAGTGGCACGACCTCAGCTCACTGCAAACTCTGCCTCCCAGGCTCAAGCAATTCTTGTGTCTCAGCTTCCTGAGTAGCTGGGATTAAAGGTGTGTGCCACTACGACAGCTATAAATGCATGTAAATAATTTACCATAATGCCTGGCATAAACTGAGAGCTTAACAAATGATAGCTGGTATATTATTGTTGTTATTATTACGCATATATATTATTTTATACACATTCACCTACTATTCCTCAATGGGATAAAACAAATAATTGTGGATCACATTTTATTTCATTCATTTAACATGTATTGAATGTTACCATTTATGCTAGACCCACTGTGGCAGATTATATTTTTCAGAAATAGCTACGATAATATCTCCCATTCTTATCATTCCCCCATCTAGAGATACAGTCTAATCTCCTTCCCTTTGAATCTGGATGGGCTTATGAGTTGCTTGTAGCTAATGAAAGTGGTAGAAGTATGTGGCTTCCAAGTGATTCAGGGCAGGCAAGCCCCAAAATTGCAGCTTAGCCCAGGAGGCTTCTTGACTTTGCCCAGAAAAGAATTTAAGGGCAAGCCAGTGGTAAGAGAAAGCAACTTTCATTGAATCAGTGCTGCTCCTTGTGGAACAGGGCTATCCCATAGGGAGTATGCTCAGGGTGGGCAGTGTATAGGGCTGTTGGCAGCTGTACCTATACCTACTTTTAATTATATGCTAATTAAGAGGTGAGTTATTTAGAACTTTCTAGAAAGGGGGCAGGGAGTTTCCAGAACCATATAAGGTAACTTCCAGGCCATTGCCATGCCCCGTTGCAATGGCATTTGTAAACTGTCATGGCAATGGTGGGAGTGTCTCCATGCTAATGAGCAGTGAGGGCAACTAAAAGTGTCTTTCTTCCTTGCCTGCTGGTTTCTGCTGGCTGCTTCACTGAATCCTCTTTTGACTGAATCCTGGTTTGATCAGTGGGGTTGTGATTGGAAAACAAGTCCTGCAGGCCTCCCACCTCACAAGGCTAGGTCATAAAAGGTGATGCAGCTTTCCCCTTGTGAGCTGTATATGTTCACACACATATGAGGAAGCCTAAACTGGGCCACAGAGAAAGGCCATATGGAGAAGCCCTGAGTCTACCTGAAAAGTGGGAGATGCCCAGCTAACCATCCACTCCTCCAGCTCCTGTCACCATCCAACTGCAATCACATGAGAGACCTCAAGCCAAAACCACCCAGTGGTTTCAGCTTCCCCAAATTCTTAACCCACAGAGATTGTGAGAGAAAATAAAATGATTACTGTTGTCTTAAACCATTAACTTTTGGTGTTATTTGTTCTGTATTAATAGATAACCAGAACACCTACCTTTAGGGGCTCAAGATAAAGCATTAAACAGATTGAGTTTCATAGGGTTTCCATTCTAGATCTTTCTCATCGTTGGCAAGTGAAGAACAATGATTTTTGGTTGTAATTATCTGTCAGATAGCTGTCTGGACCTGCTATCAAGTCTAAATTTGTAGATACACCTATCAAACAGATCACATTCATTCATTTATACATTTATTTATTTTACAATTTTTTTATAGAGATGGTCGGGGGGGGGGTCTTGCTATGTTGCCCAAGCTGGTCTTGAACTCTTGACCCCAAGCAACCCTCTCACCTGGCCTCCAAAAATGATGAATTATAGGTGTGAACCACCATGCTCCATTTATGAATTTAGTACATCAATTGCTTTCTTAATATAGATGGGACACCTCTGACCCCTCCTGAGTGAAAAATCCATGTTCCCAAGCACCCAGGCCTTCCATCCTATCACAAGGCATGGTTATCGCTTGTTCACTTCCATCTCTCCTAATACCACCAGCAGCTAAATTCATTCTGTTATTCATCTTTGTATTGTTACCATCTAGGCTAGTGCCTGCACATAGCAGACCTATTTAAAAAACAAACCAACCCAAACAAACATGAAGCCCCCACGTAGCTGAAGGAGGGCTGCTGGTTCCAAGACATAGAGATAATTTATTCAAGGACAGTCCCTATCCTCCAGGAGTTCACAATTCAGCACTAGACACCCTGTGGGACCCAGCCTGACAAGTGCAACGAGTGAGATGCCAGAATTGAGTCCTGCGGTCGAACAGAGGGACTACAGGGCAATGCACTGGGCGTGGGAAGTGGAGATGGCTCTGGGAAAGGATCCATTCATTTATTCCACAAACACTTATCAATCACCATAGCACACATAGCACATAGTAAGCGCTCAATATCTGTTATTAAATGCCAGCCACTGTGCTAGGTGCCAGGATGCAACAGCGGACAATAAAATTGCAGGGGCACTTGCCCTCGTGGGGCTTACCGTGTAGCGAAGGATGACAGGCATTGGACGGAATTATGTAAAATTGTGCTAGATGCAGAGCAGGAAAATAACAGGCGGCTGAAATTCTAGTAAGGATGTGAGCTCCTACGGCTGAGGGGAGCCGTGGGCGGGTTCTGAGCAGGAGTGGCCGTGAGGGAGACGGACCGTAGGGGGCGGGAAGACTGCAGGCAAGAGCTGGTAATTTTAAGATGCAAATAACATTTTTTTCTGCCTGACTGGAATAGGACCGTTTGGTCGCTCGGGATTCTCCCGGGGCAGGGGGCTGCATTTTTAGTGTAAAATCGGTTGCCCAGCAATGCAGGGCATGTTGTGGTGAACTGCAGCCCTAGTTCCCAGGTTTTTCATGCTTGGCACATCGAGGCTCCTCGGCCCCCAGGACCAGCAGACTCCCCATGCGCGGCTCGGATTCGGGCCGGAGCAGGCGGGCAAGGGTGCTGGAGAGGGTGCACAGCAACGCTCACCCCTAGGTTTCGGGGTCTGCAACGCCGGGAGGGCAATAGGAGGCGGAGTTTGCGCTGCGGACCTAGGCGTTGGCGAGGGCCACGCCCCCAGCCGCAGACCCTGCCTCCAGGCCCCTTTGATTGGATCAAGACCGCGGAAGGGCCGGGCTTCCCCCGGCGGCCCGAGGGTCGGGCAGGGGAGGGTGCGCTGATTGGCCCGGCGGGGATTAAGTCATCGCTAGCAGGTTCGAGCGGCCCAGACGCCGGCGGGGCGGCCGAGGCTGCTGTGAGAGGGCGCTCGAGGCTGCCTAGAGCTAGCTGGCGAAGGAGGCGGGGAGGCGGCGTCTGCACTCGCTGGCCCGCTCGCTCGCTTCCCGGCGCCACTGCGGGTCGGCGCTGCGTTTCCTGCTCGCGAACCACTCCGTTGCCCGCGCCGGGAGCAGCAGCCCCTCGGCAGGGTCCGGGCTCGGTTCGGGAGTCTTGCGTGCCGGCGGTCACCGCGCGGGGAGCGAGCTAGCGCCACACCTGTGGAGCCGGCGGCCGTCGGCGGAGCCGGTCGGGATCCTGCCGCGTGCGTGCTCTGGGGAGCGGGCGGCCCGGGTCCCGGGGGAGGCGCGCCCCCGCGGCTGGGCGCCGCGGGCACCATGGGGCTCCCAGCTCTCGAGTTCAGCGACTGCTGCCTCGATAGCCCGCACTTCCGAGAGACGCTCAAGTCGCACGAAGCAGAGCTGGACAAGACCAACAAATTCATCAAGGAGCTCATCAAGGACGGGAAGTCACTCATAACCGCGCTCAAGAGTGAGTGTCCCGAGCCCCGCGGGGACGCGGCCCCGGCGCTGGAGGGACTGGGAGGTGGCGCTCAGCCCGGGTTGCCCGCGCATCCGCCGGGTTTCTGCTCCCGGTACACTGGGGGACCGGTGTCGACGCCTCCGAGGCAGGAAGGATACGTAAAGCGGGCGAACCGGCAACCATCAGATGAAGAGAGAGACCCGTCGCTCCGCCTTTTGCGTTCGGGGATGGTCGGGAGGTGACCGAGCGCGGGTGGTGCTCTGGGGCACCGCGGGTGGGCGTGCGCGGCACGCAGGTGTCCCCAGGAGTGGGGCCAGAGTGCCCAGCGCGCCGCAGCCTGCGGACAGATCCCATAGGGGCAGAGTTGCTCAGCCTTGGGTGCCCAGCCGTGAGAATAGAGCGTGCCCTGCCGAGGGGGCGCTGCCTCCCCTTGGGAAAAGGCGGGTTGTGACTGCTTCGCTCCCTGTACGCAGCTCCAGCCCAGTCAGGCCGCCGGGTTCCCTGGGTGGAATGCTTGGTTTTAGCTTGCGACTCCTTGGAGTATTGGCAGCCAGTGATCTCTAAATCTAGAATCAGTACGTGCGCAGGTTCTGATTCTTGTGTTTAGCAGAAGGTGATAGGGGTGGGAGTAGAGAATCAGAGTGTTCCTTTACTCTAAACTGTGGGCGAGGGTTTAAAAATAGAATGTACATATCCCAACTCTCTCCCTCTCCTGCTTCCAAGCTCTCCTTTTTACCTCTCCCATTATCCTTGAAAACGTAAAGGTCTGAGAAGGAATGTCTATAGTCCTCAGAAAGAAGTTTAAACGTATTTCAAACATTCTTGGACCTTTTGTAAAACCATTTTTGCGTTTTTTCCTTTTGGTACAAGGGGAGAGATGCAATTTTGCATTCTGCTTCACTTTTGCAGAGCCAGAGAGTTTCTTTTTCTGGCCAAATAAGCGTGCTCTAGGGATGAGTGCTTTGGATTGTGAGAACGTTTTTGGTGCCTTTTCAGTCTCCCCATTTAAAAATAGCTCAGTTCATCTTTGAGTTTTAAGAATCAGGAACCACATGAAGGCAGATAGTGGAATTGTCTCTGACTCTGTTATTTTATCTGTTTCTGTGATGGATTTGTTAGTAGGTGATACCTTTCAGCTAAGAAAGGTTGCCTTAGCAGAGTAGAGTCCTAGCTATGAGAATTGTTCCCAAGCCTCTTTAAAGGGCACTTACAAAAGTCAGGTGCCTGAGATGTCATTTTGTCAGCTTGTTGCTTCTAAAAATGAAGAGAGAGACAATGGAATGCCAGTGCAGCTCAGAGTGCCTATCTTTTGGGATGAAATGAACACAGGACTGTGATGTGATGAGGCTTCTTAGAGGCGGATTCTCAGGCTGTGCCTTACCTGAAACATATTAACAGACTCTTCTTTTGTCAATGATCAAGGCCATTCTTGGTTTAGGGGACGTGGGTCCCTGGTTTGGAGTAAGTTGGGGGCCCACTCACAGGTTGGGCCCAGGAATTTTGATTGAACCTCAGGCTGGCTTTAGTGGGTTCTCTGCTTCACTCAGCAAACTTTTGGTGTGCTTGTGGTGTACTGGGTACTGCACTGGGCTGCACTGGGCACTAAGGGTGTAGCAGTGAATATTTTGCTACCCCTGTGCTTACAGAGGTGTACTTCATTCCAGGCACTCTTCCCCTATAATTATCTCATATGCTTAGATTCATTTTGCAAATGAGGAAACAGAGACTGGGGAAAACACTTCCTCTGAGTCACACAGCTCTAGCAGCAGGACTAGAGCTTTTGAATCCACCTGGTTTGAGCCAGAGATGGAGTCCCTGCCAATGCAGAGCTCTTACTTCTGCCCCATCTCACTTGCCCGGAATGGAACCTCTTGCACCAAGCCCTAGGATTTGGACTTGTATTCTCTATTTTGGCATTGAATCT
Source organism: Rhinopithecus bieti (assembly GCF_001698545.2). Lineage (NCBI taxonomy): Eukaryota > Metazoa > Chordata > Mammalia > Primates > Cercopithecidae > Rhinopithecus > Rhinopithecus bieti. The sequence goes on from NW_016805589.1 coordinate 2,186,891, forward strand.
GAGGAGGGTTCCTTTGGGTGACTGACAGTTTTCCTACTACTATTTTTTTGGGGGCAAGAATTCTTTGGTAGGAAGGAACATTGCAGTGATAGAGTTGAAGGGTTATTTAAGCTGTCTAATGGAATGATCAGCCCTGTAATCTGGGGGAAAGACTGATGGGGAACTAGGTGTTCTGTTCTCTCTACATCCAGCTCTACTAATGTATTCTACCACTACTAACTACTACTTGATCAGGTCAGGTGACCTCTTAAAATAGAGGGTGGAGTCAACCATTGTGTCCTGGATTTCAGACATTCTGGTATTATGAGATGCTTGCTACATTGTGTACTACTATATTAATGTTTGTGTTATGATTTTTCTTCAGTCGTGTTTATTATGTTTATAAACAGAAGTGTTTTTCCAGTACAACTTAAACATAAATACATAATTATATAAACACTGGGTTTAGATGATGTGTTCTCTTATAGCTCTAAACTTTTGTGGCTTTATTTTATAGCCATATTTATTTTATTTTACAGTTATTTTATAACTAGTATTTGCAGCTCTTTGGATTTAGCTTGCTTTTGAGTGTTAATCACAGGCAGTCAAACTGTCCTCTAGGGATTGCCAAAGTTCAGGTAGATCATTGTTACTATTACTTCCACTTTATGAATGAGATGCTGGCAATGGGGATGCAAATTCTTTATAGATCTAGATCCCGTAAAGGAGAAACATGCAGCAGGTGCTTGATTAAGTGAAAATATTGCAAGTTGTTTTTTAGACTCTGAGCCCTGGGTAGCAAAGGCGACCTAAAATGTTGTATTATCCTCTGAAGTTTTGTAATTCTTTCTCCATCACAGGCTTTGAAGAACCCATGTGGGCTAGAGGGACAGATAAGGGTGACTGAATATGTCTTGGCTTTGTAAAGCAGCAAAGTTTCTTTTGGGGGTAACCCTGAATGATTATCAGTGATTGTCTTTTCACTGAGTAATACAGCATTGAACAGAGAGGACAAAAACCTGTTCTTGGTGTGATTCAGTAAGGTAAGTAAGTGGTTCATCCTCTTTGCCTTTTAAAGCAAGAGTAAAAAGGTCAGCATTGAGTTACATGGTTTAAAGCCTGTCACCCTTTTGTACTTGTTAGAATTAAGGATAGGCATTTTGCAATACATAAGCGCTTCTTGAATGGCATAAACTCTCAAAGGATGTTTGATGCCAAACTGCTTTGTTTAGGAGTAATTATGTTACTCAGAAAATCCCAATGGGACAAATGGATGTGGAGTTGGGCAGCAAAATATTTTCCCCAGATCTTTTGCTTTGCTTCAGTACCTTGTGAATAAAGAAAATCAAAGGCATTTCCTAATTATTTGTAAATGGTAGTAATTGACAGTTTGAATATTACTCATACAAGCATAAATGGCAGTAAATTAAATTCAAACAAAGTTTTGTAGTTTTTATGTAACACTGGCTGAAAAGATCCCTTCATTTTACTCCATTCTGTGTTCGTAGTTGGACTGAATAAATTTGCATCCAGTCTGTAGTTCTCAACTCATTGGCTTTGGCTTAAACCCTCCTCCCCTGCACTTAAAATCATTAGTGGATTTTTTGTTGTTGTTGTTAGAGCAGTTTTAAATTCACAGAAAAATTGAGTGGAAAGTGTAGAAAGTTCCCACATAGCGCCTCATACCCGTTCCTTCTAGTTGCCCCTATTTCTAACATCCTGCATTAGCCCGGTATAGTTGTTACAGTTGATGAACCAGTATCAGTATAACATTATTAACTAAAGTCCATAATTTACATTAGGGCTCACTCTTCGTGTTGTACATTCTGTGGATTTTGACAAATGTATAATGACATATAACCACTATCATAGTATCATACAGAATAGTTTCACCACCCTAAAAATCCTATGTGCTCCACCTGTTCATCCCTCCCTCCCCACTAACCCCTGGCAACCACGAATCTTTTCACTGTCTCTCTAGTGTTACGTTTTCCAGAATGTTATACAGTTGGAATTAAACAGTATGTGGCCTTTGCAGATTGGCTTTTTTTTCACTTAGCAGTGTGTACTCAAGGTTATTCATGTCTTCTTATGTCTGGGTAGCTCATTTCTTTTTACTGCTTAATAATATTCTGTTGTCTGGATGTGCCATAGTTTATCCTTTCATCTATTGAAGGACATTTTGGTCATTTCCAAGTTTTATCAATTATGAATAAAGCTGATATAAACATTTGCATGCAGTTTATATGTGGAAATAAGTTTTTAGCTCATTTGGGTAAATACCAAGTAGTATAGTTTCTAGATTATATAGTAATATTAATAGTATGTTTAGTTTTTTTAAGAAACTGTTAAACTGGCTTCCACTGATTGTATTGTTTTGCGTTCTCACCAGCAATGAATGAGGGTTCCTGTTGCTCTACATTCTGCTCAGCACTTGGTTTTGTCTGTGTTTTGGATTTTGACCATTCTACTAGATGTGTAGTGGTATCTCATTTAAAACAATTTAACTATTTCCTTATGACATATGATGTTTGGCGTCTTTCCATGTTGCTTATTTGCCATCTGCATATCTTCTTTGGTGAGATGTCTTCAGATCTTTTGCCCATTTTTATTTGGGTTATTTCTTATTGTTGAGGTTTGTTAGTTGTAAAATATACATAACACAACATTTACCACTTTAGTCATTTTTAAGTATATAATTCGGTGGTTTTCAGCATGTTCACCATGTTGTATAATTACTATCTCTTTTGAGAACATTTTCATAATCACAAACTGGAACTCTGTTCCGATTAAACAATACTCCCCCCTTTCCCCTCCCCCAACCCTGGTAAGCTCTATTCTCCTGTCTCTATGAATTTGCGTATTCTATGTACTTCTTATAAGTGGAATTATACAATATTTGTCATAAATATCTGGCTTATTTCACTTAGCAAAATATTTCCAAGGTTCATCCATGTTAATAGCATGTGTTAGGATTTCATTTCTTTTCATGGCTGAATATCTTGTTAAGTTTTAATTATTAACAGCTATCATTAACAAAGACTATTTTTTCTCTTTTAAAGTCATAAAAATGTATTTTTTTCTTTCCATTTCGTTTCCCTTCAGCGTGATCACTAACACTTGGAATTGACACACCAATTTATCATGGTTCTCACAAGAACACTGTATTTATATTTATTCCTTTCAAAGCAGTAACTTGCTTCAGGTCGGCATGTTTTTGGGGGAGGTTTTCATAAAAGCTTTACTGAATTATAATTTACATTCCATAAAATTCACCTTTTAAAATTTTATTTTTTATTGTTTTTATTTTTTGTAGAGATGGGGTTTCACTTTGTTGCCCAGGCTGGTCTCGAACTCCTGGCCTCTGGCGATCCTCCCCTCTTGGCCTCCCAAAGTGCTGGGATTACAGGCATGAACCATGCCTCCTAACCACTCACTTTTCTTAAGTGTATAATTCAGTGGTTTGTAGTTACAGAGTTATGCAACCGTCATCCTAGTCCTGTTTTAAAACATTTTAGCACCCCAAAAGCTTTCTCATGCTCATTTGCAGGCACTGCATTTTGCCTGAAGCCTCATACAAGCACTGATCTACTATTTTCTGTCTCTAAAGATTTATCTTCTCTGAAAAATTAAGCTAAATGGAATCATATAATATGTAGTCTTATGCATCTGGCTTCTTTTACTTAGCATGCTGTGTTTGAGGCTCATCGTGTTGTACCATGTATCAGTAGTTTGTTCCTTTTTATTGCTAGAAAATATTCCATTTTGTAAACCATAAGTTGTTTATCCATTCACCAGCTGATGATTTGGGTAGTTTCCAGTTTTTTGCTCTTATGAATAATGCTGCTATGAATGTTTGCATACGTGTCTTTATGTGTATATAAGTTTTCACTTCTAATTTCATTTTTTACCTAGGAGTAGAATTTTGCTGGGTTGTATTGTAAATTTATGTTTAAGTTTAATTTAAACTTATGTTTATTTAAAAAGCCTACTATGCTGTTTTCCATAACAGAAGCACCGTTTCACATTCCCACCAACAATGAATGAGGATTCTGACTTCTCCACATCCTCGCTGATACTGGTTGTTGTCTTTCTTTTTGATTGTAGCCACTCTAGTGGGTGTGAAGTGATACCTCATTGTGTTTTTAATTTGCATTATCCTGATGACCAATGAGGATGAGCACCTTTTCATGAGTTTGTTGATCACTGGTGTATCGTCTTTGCTGAAATGTCTATTCAGATGTTTTTTTTTTCCTTTACTTTGTCCCATGAAACTTTTGATGATTAAGTGAACAGCACTTAGTGTATTTTCTCCATTTGCCCTCTTTTAGGGACTATTTGTTTCCATGTGCTTCCGTCTTAGATGTATTTAACTGATCAGTTTCAGGATCTCAGGAGTTAGGAAAGTGGTTCTTATGAGGCTGTGGTTCAGGTTTCTGCTCTTGTTAGGCCAGTGGGCATCACTCTGGGCGGATGCCACAGGCTGGACTTCCTAATTCTGGCCTGCATAAGCTAATGATCCAAGCCCTCTCAATGGACAAAATGAGAACCGGCCAAGGAAGAACCGTTATCACCATTGAGCTACTGGGGAAAGCAAGTTGTAAAGGGGACTTTGTTATCCTGTCAAGGCCATTGCGTTTCTAAAAATTAGCCAGTGGAGGAATACTAACCTAGCAGTCAAAGTAGTTTTTCTAGATTGAAGTTTCTGAGTGAGCCTCGTTTTAACTTTTAAACTTATATATTTTTTTGCCATCAGAGGAAGTTTCGTTCAGCAAATATGGAGACCCTGCTCAACCTTTACTATGTCCTCCAAAGCCCTAGACTATAGAGTAATGGCTTTTTGGATGGAGGTAACCAATGCAGGAGTCATTAGTGGGGAGATTGAGTGGGACGTTTGGGGGCCAGTGGCGCGGCCAGTTGTGACTGTAGCAGAATGAAGGCGAATGCATGAAGAGATAGGCCAGGGCCAGGTCATAGGGATCTTGAATTCTAGAAAGGACTTAGGCTTTATTCTAAGTGTGATGGGCAGCCACGGAAGGCTGTGCCATGATCGTAGTCGTGCTTTAAAAAGATTATGTAGGCAGCTGTGTAGAGACCAAGTGTAGTGGAGCAAGAATGGAGGCAAGATGACCAGTAAGGAAACTGTTGTGATAGGTGAGGTGAGAGATGATGGCACCGTGGGCTAGGGTGGCAGCATCACAGATGGTGGTCAGAGGCTGGGTATTTTTGGAAGTAGAGCCCACAGGATTTGCTGCACAACATATGGGCTTTGAGAGAAAAGAAAGAAGTCTAGAATGATTCAGATATTTTTGGTCTGAGCAATTATGTGAATGATGGTACTATTTTCTAAACTAGTTTGCTTGGGAAGGATTAGGTTTAGGGGTAAAATTAACAATATGAATGAGTGACCTAATCTTATAGTGCAAAGACAAAATAATATGACATGGATAATTGCTGAATACATTCTCATAAAAGTATCAAAGAATATAGACATTTACAGTGTAAAAGCACCCCCTTTTCCTAGTTAACAATCGTTGTCAGCAGTTTGGTATGCATTTTTTTTCTTGTCCTTTTTCTGTATTTTTTTTCATAAATGGGATTGTACTGTAAGGATTATTTTGTGTTTTGCTTTTCCAGTTGATCATTTGTCTTGAAGACCTTCCATGTCAGTACATGCATGTAGTGCATTCTTTTTAATGACTACAGAGAGCTTTATGTGGATATGCCATAGTTGGTATTTACTCAGTTTCCTGTTGAAGGATATTTGGATTATCTCCATTGTTCACTATTAGAAAGCGTGCTGCAGTGATTATTTGCACACCTGCTTTTGTATGTGGATTCCAGCATTTCCCTGAGATGGATTCCTTCAAGTGGAATGGTTGCTGACTCCAGTTTTTACAAGCCCTTTGACATCTATTGTTTAGGTCCTTTGCATCCTTGTAGCCGGTTGATAATTTGGTGCTCCTTTGAGTAGTTAGGTTGTTTCTGAAGCTTAACCTTTTGGTTAAATCAGAAACATCCTTAACAGACCCTTCTCTTACACACTGACACTGATTCTAAAACAACCAGGGGATGGGGAAAAAACAAACAAACAAGCAAAAAGCAAACTAGTGTGTGTGTATGTGTGCCAGGGAGAGAGAGATGACAATTAATTGGATGTGTCCCTACTATGTATAGACGTTTACAGTGTAAAAGCACCCCCTTTTAATTGGATGTGTCCAATTAATTGGATGTGTCCCTATTATCAGAAAGCCCAATATGCTTTTTGAGCTGCATGTTCTTACAGATCAGATGGGAGATGGGATGGGGCTTTGCCCATATCTAACAGTCTATTCTAACCTCCAAGCTCAGGGACCAAGAAGGAAATCATGTTTATTTAGGGTGAGAACAACAGCATTAGCAGCCAGAGGAATTTTTACAAATTATAGTGACTGGGGTTTACACATTTTTGTAGCAACTCAGAATGGAGAGAGAGGAAATGATAAGTAAAACAGCTTGGCAGCGTGGGCCACGAGCTGTCATGGCATGTTTGTGTCTGGCTCATTTCACCTTGGTTGGAAGGCACAGAACGCTGCCCTGGGTAAGCTGGAGACTGGGCAGTTTCCTGCTATATTTAGAAAGAGGAGATTCCTGGGGTTAGGGTGGTGTGTGTGTGTGTGTGTGTGTGTGTGTGTGTGTGTGTGTGTTTTCTTTGCCAGACAGACAAAGGTTTGAGGGGTTTGTGAATTCCGGACCAAACTGTTAACTAGCTGGTTTCTCTGGGCCAAGCCAGTAGCTACTCTTTGACCCTTACTGCTGCCACACAGCAAAAGCTCAAAAAACTCCTGTTTTATATGGTTTGAAAAGATACCACCGGTAAGTTTCAAAACTCATCTGATCTTGCTGTCAGATCTGCTTTTAAGTTTACTGCAGGCTAATTTGAACACTTTGAAAATATGAACTGCCTCCTCCTCTGAGACTTCAGATAGATCTCCAAGCTGACTGAGTTGAACTTTGGCTGTTTCTATGCCAAGGAGACTGTCAAGCAGATAGGATCAAAGCCTTAGCAAATTCCTGACTGTGTATCTCATTATCACACTTGTGGGTTAGGGGTAGACAATGAATATTAGTTGAACAAATAAAATAAGGTATTTTTACTTTAACTCATAGCTGTGTTTCTTTTTAAAAGGGTTGTCTAAATAGGTAATACCTATAAGTGGTTCACATTTCAAAAGAGAATGTGAGTATCCTTCCAATGCTTCCTGTCTCCTCATCCCTACTTCTTCCTCTGGAGGCATCATTTTATTAGTTTCTTTGGTATTTTTCAGGTGTAATTGATGCATGTGCCAACAAATATACATACACATTATGTGGTGACGTGCCATATGTGCTGTTTTACCCTTTGCTTTTAATATATTGGATATCATTCTACATTGGTACATAGAGAGTTCACTCATTGTTAGATTGCATTGTATTCTATTGTATGAATTAAATATGGTTTATGTAACCATTCCCCTCATAATAAACATTTAGATTATTTCCAACCTTTCACCATTGCAAGTAATGGTGTTGCAAACATCCTGGCACCTCTGGCGTGAGGCACATGGGTGACAAATTCCTAGAAATGAAACTGCTGGACCAAAGGGTATGTACATTTTTCATTTTAAGAAGTATTTCATAGCAGTGTTTCTGAAAAGTTCTAAGTGAACTGAATTTGATAAACCATGATTTTAGAGTAGGAAGGAAACTCACCATTTTAGACAGTTTATTACAGAATTGTCTCTGTAAATAAAATGATACTTAGAATTTTTTCCATTTTCCCCTTTCCAGTTTGTGTGTATTATTAATTCTGGGATTAAAAGCTACAGCAAAAATCATTCCCTAAACTGAGACAGCTGTACCTATAAATCAGTTGAATGTAGGATCCGAGAGACCTTGTTTGTGTTCCTAGTGATGGTGCTGTTGAGTTTTTATCTTTGTGCGGCGTGTGCAACATTCAGGAGATTCGGCAGGTGTCGAAGGAGGGTAGTCTTCTGCCTTCTGTGACCGGAGACCATGACTCCGGTCTAGGGGACACATTGCCTATCATAGAAGCTTCCCTGTGGGCGCTGGAATTCCTGGGAACTGGTGAGGGAGTGGGGAGTTTTGCATGACATCTCTCTCTGGCAGCTTCTCCTGCAGAGCTTAGCACTTTTCCCTGATGGAGGATAGGATCATGCCACATGTCCTCTGCCATCTCTGTTCCAGCTCCTGTTGATGTAGAAGGCTACTTTGGCCAGGTTCCTGGCATGAAGCAGGCACAGTCCTTGTCTCCTAGATGCTCAGTGTTTTGAGAGGAGGCAGGGAAACGGGCAGCCCACAGCACAAGGGGGTGATTGCTAACAGTTTAAAAGGATCTCTGGGGGAGGGAGCAGAGGCCTGTGGGAAAGGCAATTGAAGGCTTATCAAGCCCAATGGGGCAATGTGGTCACTAATGATCAGTCACGTAAAGGGTACCTCTGTTATTTTTGCCCCACTCTTGCCACCATTTATTTACTTTGAAAAAAGTCTACTCATTACAAAATACATTTATTTCAAAAAGGAGCTTTTGAACCTGCATTCAGAAATGGCAAGTTTGATATGTTTAACGTTTTTTTCTAAATATCTGCAAATAATTATTAAATCATAATCATTATATTGGAAAGTATTTGTCATTGTATTGCCTAAAATAATCCCATATTTCACCGGTGGTATGAGAGCCATTCTCTGCTTAACATTGTCCCAAGGCAGAAGTATGTGAGAGAATGGACACCATCTGTCTATCACGCCCCGGGGGAAAGGGAGGGGAGTGACACATTCCTTAGACTTGGTTGCAGGTGTCTGGGGCAGAAGGCTGTGTGCTAGGGAATAGAGTCTGCTGAAAATCTGTTTTACTCAGTGGAATCACAATTTGAGTATTCAAATAAACACTGATAAGTTATAGAGTGGAATGCAGAATTCGTGGCTTTTCTTTTTTTTCTTGAGACAGAGTCTTGCTCTGTTGCCCAGGCTGGAGTGCAGTGGTACGATCTTGGCTCACTGCAACCTCTGCCTCCCGGGTTCAAGTGATTCTCCAGCCCCAGCCTCCTGAGTAGCTGGGACTACAGGCACATGCCACCACACCCAGCTAATTTTTTGTGTTGTTTTTTTTTAGTAGAGACGGGGTTTCACAGTGTTAGGATGGGCTCGATCTCCTGACCCTGTGATCTGCCCTCTTTGGCCTCCCACAGTGCTGGGATTACAGGCATGAGCCACTGTGCCTGGCCGATTCATGGCATTTTTGAGAGTAGATGATCAGGTGTGGATGAAGAGAACACATAGTCAGCAGCATAATGCCTGAGGAAGGGGTGACAGAGGAGTTAGGCGTGTCTCCAGCGTTTCCTTCTTAGGCCATAGGAGGATGGCTGAACTACATACAGGAGAGGAATCGTGGTGTGTGATGGGGGATACAGAGTAAAGTAAGGTTTGTCCTTGTTGAGTTCCTACAGGGCATACAGGTGGAGACACCCACGAGGCTGTGGGAAGCACAAGTCTGGAGCTCTGGAGGAAGATGAGGGCTACCGGTATAGGTTTGGCTCTCCCCAGGTGGTATTTGAGTCCCTGGGAGTGACTGAATCTATAAGAGTGAGACCCATGCAGGGGTCCTCAGCCTCTGCTGTCCATTGGAATCACCATGGGGAGCTCAGAACTCACCTTCAGAGATTCTGATATAATTTGGCTGGGTGCAATCTGGGTATGGGGGTGTTTTAAAAACTCCCCAGGTGATTCTAATGTGCAGCAAGGGTGAAGAACACCTGGCATGGAGTGAGAGCCAAGAGTGGATGCCGAAACCGTGGGGAGTGTCCACGTTTAGCAGGTGGGTAGCAGAGAGTTGGAGAGGCTTTGATGACTTGATGTTTCTTCCTGGCCAGTTTGGGTGAGGACTTGTTTAGAAGCCTTTGGATTTGACCTTTGGAGCTGAAACTGGAGAAAGCAGCTTAAGTGCAAGGGAGGATAATAAATATCTATTATACCTTACAATATTATTGTGAGAAACAGCTGAGATAATTGTAGATATGGTGCTTAGCAGTGTAAACAGGCCCGTGGTAAGTGACCTGTTATTGGAATCTGCCATTAGAGTGTCCTTGTTGCAAGATAGTGGTTCTTAAAAGTGAAAGTGTGTAAGAATTCCCCTAATTGCAGATTCCCAGGCTTTACCCAAGAAAATGATGATGCATGAGCTCTAGGCAGGCCTAGAAATCTGAATTTCCTATACCTGCCCCCCCCACCCCCGCTTCCATCTCACCCCAAGTGATTTGCATGGTGGCAGTCCTTGGACCACACATTAAGTCTAAATAGGTCAGAAGAGATTCTCGATAAATCTAGTCCCCAAATCCTGTTCTCCCTTAATGTGCACAGCTGTGCTCTCCAGCCTCATGTGGGCACATCTCAGATATCTGGAGGATGTTTGCATTACTGCAGGCCTAGGAATGATGCGGGAGTGTTTCAGAAGTGTAAAAGTTCTAGCAGCTTGAGAACATGTCAGCCAGTGTGGCTTCACGCCTGGGATCCAGTTGTTCTGTGAGCTTGGCCTGTGAGCCAGAACCCTTCTGCAGCATTGCCAGCGGATGTGGGGGAGCTCCTGAAAGGAAACTTTTGCTCCTAGGCAATCACAGGGAAACTGTATTCCCACAGTGAGTCTTGGGTGCTCTTGTCAGGGTTAAAGTCATTTGAGGTCAGAGCCTGTAATTATGTTTCACATTTTTTTTTTCTTTAAAAACATTCAGGAAGCATAATGAGCTAGTTGAGCTGTTGCACAGCTAGGGGAACTCAGGATCTGGGGAGAGGAAGAGAGAGACTCGCTGATGGCTCTGGAGCTGAGGTGCCCTAAACCCAGAGAGGGCTGATCTCCCCCTTCTACCTGGAGGTGCCCCTGGGCAACTCATTTCTGGCAAATACTACTGTCTCTGTTCTGATCTCAGCTGATTCTCACCCTGTTAAAGGAGGGCTGGATGACTGTGCAGACCACAGTTGCTGCTGGTGTGACCCCAGGGTGTCACCACCAGGAAATTAGTGCTGCTTTCGCTCTGCTGTTTGCTTCTGGAGAAAATCTGTGGGTTGCTCTTCCAAAAATAAGGGTTTCTTGCATTTGTATCTGACTAGTGCACTGAAATGTTTGACACAGACTTTACCCTGGGCGACTTATCTAGCAGATCATCAGCCACACAACCCCTGCTGTGGACAATATGTCATTGTGGAGGCCGGGGCAGGCACTGGAGACGAGTGCCTCAGCATCTGGAGGCTTCGGCCTCCTGCTGCATCTGTGTCTGCTGACCAGGCCTTGCCGCAATCTCCCGGCCTTCTGACCGAAGCTGCCCTGAGTTCAATGTGAAAGGTCAGCAGACTACCATGTTGCCAGCTCTGTTTAGAGCAGCAAGATGGGTTTCTCTCTGGAAAGAAAGCCTGTTTCCTCTTATGTAGCCAGCATGCTTGTAATCGGTTCCCCAGCAGGGAAGCTCTGCTCCATTGCATAGGAAATTAGAGTGGAACTGATAGCTTTTGGCCTCCGTGTCTTTCGGGATATAACTTTGGCTTGCTTCTCATCTCCTCCACCTCTCCTGGCCAGTGCAACCTCATACTGCAAGGAAAAGACACAACCCAATGGGGCTTGCTTGGGATTTTGTGCTTGAAACTGTACATAATTTGTACATGAAGATGATCACGAGTTGAAGAACTTAAAATTTGCTTGTTTTCCTAAGGAATCTAATCCTTACTGCCCTTAAACTGAGTCTCTTTAAGAAAGACAATTTAAGTGTTTTTTGATGGTTAAGCAAGAAACTTGTAAAATGTCAAACTGGAGAAGGATGACTCATATCTCTTAATGTGCCGTCTCAATCAGTCATATTACTGAGCTCCCCAAATGGGCAGCCTGGGGGTAGGCGATGGTAGGCAGAGACCATGGACAATTTTTTTCTAAAAACAGCTTTTTTGAGATACAATTCACACCACACAGTTTACCCATTTGCAGCGTACAATTCAATGGCTTTTAGTATATGCAGAGGATTTTGCATTCATCTTCACGATTAATATTAGCACATTTTCATCATTCCCCCAAAAGCAATCCTGTACTCCTTAGCTAATATCTGCCATTCTTTCCATCCCTACCTCCAGTCCCTAGGCAACCACTTCCTTAGGATTTTTAACTCATGTCTCCAAGTGTGGGACTCTCCTGTCTTCGTCTCCTGATCTTGTGAAGCCACATACCCTTTTCCTTCAGTGCATCCAAACAATTTGCAACTCCTTGGAATGCTGCAGTTCTAACACCGGGATGTTCCGACCTGGCACTGTTCTTGCTCTTCACACATTCTTGTCCTCTGACAGATTTGCTAGTGCAACCTGACTAATGCACACGCACTGCCGAGGGGGCCTGTAGGCCTCTGGTTTCACACTTCTTTTGTCTTGTCTCTCCCTTGGTGTTGATCTTGCTTTAGAGAGAGTAATTGGACTGAGAGCGTGTTATTTCTGCTTGAGAATGGGTACCCCAAATCCAGTAGGTAGATGCATTCCTTTAATTCTACAGAGGAAAAAAATTTCCAGTACTATCCTGATTTGGCTGTTGGCATTTGAGGGTTTCAGCTTTAACCATTTTAGGAACTATTGACAAAAGTAAATTTTTTATGTGCTGAAATGGTGATGGTTTGGGGGTGTCTCAGGTCTTAACAGGAAAGCCCTTCTTCCTCACTAGCAACCTTGCATTGTTCTAGGAAATTCTAGTCCAAATGTAGAGAAATATGTTTTCTACCATCTGTATGTTTTCTCTCTCTCACTTGCTTTCCTCCCTTCTTTTTCTTTCCCTTCATCTTTCCCCACCCACCCCCCTCATTTATTCACTGTATCTGGCCTTCTTCCATTTCTCTCTTGCCTTGCCAAAGGACCAGAGAGGTGACTGATCCCTGGTATCTTTTTTTTTTTTTTTTTAAATAGAGTCTTGTGCTGTTACCCAGTGTAGTAGTACAATCATAGCTCACTATACCCTCAGACTTCTGGGTGCAAGCAATCCTCCCACCTCAGCCTCCCAAGTAGGTGGAACTGCAAGCTGGTGTCACTATGCCTGGCTAATTAAAAAACATTTTTTTTTTTTTTTGGTAGAGTTGGGGGTCTCAGTATGCTGCCCAGGCTTATCTAGAACTCTTGGCCTCAAGTGATCCTCCTGCCTTGGCCTCCCAAAGTGCTGGGATTACAGGTGTAAGCCACTGTCTGGCCCTCATACATTTTTTAAAAAGTTAATTTCAAGAGTTGGGGTCTTCGTCTATCACCCAGGCTGGAATGCAGTGGTGTGATCATAGTTAACTGCAGCCTCGGACTCCTGGGCTCAAGTGTTCCTCCCACCTCATTTTCCTGAGTAGCTGGGACTTCAGGAGCTTGCTACCATGCTCAGCTAAGTTTAAAAAAGTGTTTTTAGACATAGCATCTTGCTGTGTTGCTCAGGCTGGTTTCAAATTCCTGGCCTCAAATGATCTTCCCGCCTCAGCCTCTTGAGTAGCTGGGATTCATCCCTGATATCTCAGTTATGGAGAAAACAAAGCCTTTGGTAAATGGAAGTGACCTGAAACAGATTTCTGGAGTTCTATAATTTTTTTTTTTTTTTGAGACAGAGTCTGTTTTGTTGCCTAGGCTGGAATGCAGTGGCGTGATCTTGGCTCACTGCAACCTCCGCCTCCCAGGTTCAAGCAATTCTCCTGCCTCAGCCTCTCGGATAGTTGGGACATGCCACCACACCCAGCTAATTTTTGTATTTTTAGTGGAGACAGGGTTTCACTATGTTGGCCAGGCTGGTCTCGAACTCTTGACCTCGTGATCTGCCCGCCTTGGCCTCCCAAAGTGCTGGGATTACAGGCATGAGCCACTATATCTGGCTCGGAGTTCTATAATCATAGCTAAAATGACTCTCAGATTTGAGGTGTCTAAGATGTTCTGGTTCTACAGAACTCTTAGTCAGACTGTGAGTGGTCTCATCCGGTTAAAAAGCACTGTCTAGGGCTCCCTTTCCTGTTATATACTTCCTGTGTTACATTTCAGAGTGAGAGGATGTGCTCAGAACCAGAGTGGGCACAGAACATCTGGCTCACTGGTTAGCCGCTCTGATGGGTAACATTTAGTGGCTTATTTTCTACCTCTCTAATGGGACCTGATGGCAGTGTCAGGTGTCCCATTTTTATCGTTGGGGTGGGAGAGCGCCATTAAAATGGTCTTTAACAAAGTAGGTCAATGATTTGTATTTCAAGAAGAGAAATTTGGGGACATGGAATGAGAGCATGTTATTTGGGTTAGTTGAACAGTTCCAGAAATTATTATGTATTTTTAATGCCAGTTAGAGACCTAGAAACCTATTTGGGGAGGTCAGGAAACTGGGTATGAGATCTGAGTCTTTGTAGGTGCTCTGTCTAGAATCTCCATGGAGAATGTATTTTGGACATATACAGTGAGACCTGGATAAGATAGATGGCTTACATCTCCCTCCCTTGGACAGCCAAGCCCACAGCTGACAAAGCCGCTGACAAAGCCACTGACAAAGCCACCAACACCTAAGGAGCAGGCTGACCCTTCTGCCTTCCCCTGACTTTCTGTCTACATACGTTAGTCATTAAAAGGAAAAAAAGCAATCCAAAAACATGTATTTTTTCTTAGATAACATGATTATACAGACAATACATGTTCATTGGAGAAAGTTTAGAAATTACAGATGGATAAAAGAAAATGCAAATTATGCCTATAGTACTGATTAGAGATTATCATTTTGGTTTTATAGCCTTTTCAACAGTTCATGATCATCCCTATGTATCATTACTCTCTAAGATGGTTTTTAGTGGCTACATAATACTCCAGGTATATTGTGTGAAGACTTTTTGAACTGATGAACTATTTTTGGATGCTTAGGTTGCATCTCTCTCTCTTTTGTCCATGATTATTAACCAATTCTTTTCTTTTTTTTTTTTTAAGATGGAGTGTTACTCTGTTGCCCAGGCTGGAGTACAGTGGCATGATCTCGGCTCACTGCAACCTCTGCCTCCCAGGTTCAAGTGATTCTAGTGCCTCAGCCTCCCCAGTGGCTAGGATTACAGGCGCGTGTCATCATGCCAAGCTAATATTTGTATTTTTAGTAGGCATGGGGTTTCACCATGTTGGCCAGGCTGGTCTCAGACTCCTGACCTCAAGTAATCCACCCACCTTGGCCTTCCAAAGTGCTGGGATTACAGGCACGAGACACCATGCCTGGCCAATTAATCAGTTCTTTTAAAGCCAGCTCCCATTTCTCTGCTTGCTCCCCTACTCCCACCCCATTTTTTTGTTGCTGGTTTAGCAGAACCTTGGGGACAAAGAGAAGATACCTTACCAGAGTGTCACAGAATAAAAAATTTCATATGTTGAAAGCATGATTTAAATTTATTTGAACCATACTAATAGTACAGTTGACCCTCGGTATCTGTGGGTTCCTCATCTGGGGATTCAGCCAACCACAAATCGAGAATATTGGGTTGGGAAAAGAGCATCATTATTGAACATGTTCAGACGTTTTTCCTTGTCATTATTCCCTAAACAGTACAGTATAACAACTGTTACAGAGCATTTACCTTGTGTTAGGTATTATAAGTAATCTTGAGATGATTTAAAGTATATGGGAGGATGTGCTTAGGTTATATGCAAATACTATGCCATTTTATATCAGGGACTTGAGCATCCATAGATATTGGTATCTGTTGGGAGTCCGGAACCAGTGCCCCACAGATACTGAGGGACAACTGAAGTAGAATATCTCCACCACTTAAGTGTTTTCTGTGAGTCAGATGCTTTCGTTAAGTGTTTTTACAAACTTTATTTCATTGAACCTTCACAACACTTTTAATGAGGTATGTACTGCTCTGTTCATTTATAAATTAGCAAACGGAAGCATAGAGAGATTAAGTGTCTCAGACAACTAAAAAGTGCTATTGTCAGAATTTGAACTTTGGTCTAATGCCAACCCTTTTGCTTGGAACTATTGTTAAACTGCTGACTATAAATTGTTAGCTGAGCCCTTAAATCTTCTGTTTTCTCATTTACAAAACGGGGACATGAGTGCTTACTTGGGAGCATTGGAAGGGTTAAATGGGGTAGCATGTGCAAAGCAGCAGATACAAAAATGTAGCAGCTATTGCTACTCTAATCATTATTTTCACCTTTTGTGAGATAGTAATAGTATAGACGTTTAAAAAAATTGTCTCTCTGCTGTCTCTACATCTGAATCTCTGGCTTGCTCAGTGGAGATAAATCCTCATAATTATATCTAGAAATTAGACTGGACTTCATACTCTGGCCAATATTATATTGAATTTAATCCAGATGTCTTGGTTGTAAATCTGTCTAGTCACAAGAATCTGCTATCTTTTCTGGACTGTTTGGGATGCTGAGTTATCAAAAATCATTATAAAAGCAACGCATCACATGAGTGCCCCTCCCATCCCAACCCATCTCACTACCCAGAGGTGATTACTTAAGAATACTTCTTCAAGTCTAATGTAAGTGTCAAAGTACTTCACAGAAAGTTGCCTTATTTATATAATTGTTTGTGTTAAGGACTGATCTCCATTCTCTGGTCATGAATTATTTCTGTTCCCAGTATAGAAGTTTACATTTCCTCGCACCCCCAACTATACACACTCCTGCCACTCAGCAGACTCGAACACTTGGGCAATTCTGGGGTAAACCACAGCACAAGACACTCCAAAACATATCTAGACTGGGTTATTATGGGATCTAGGACAAGGGAACCCTTCTTTCCTTAGGTATCCAGGACCAGGGTACTCTTTCCTAATCTCTGCTGAATTTCTGAAGTCATTTTAGTTAAAACAACCCACATAAGAAGCTGATTGCCCTAGTAAGGAATCTAGAACTGGGGACTGGTAGATTTTTTTTTTTGAATACAAATAAAGATAAGGTCTTTATTAATCCAGTCAACAAATGTTTATTGTACTCTAGCTGTATGGTAGACATTGTTGTAGTGTTGGGGGGATAGTTTTGAACAAGATTAAATTCCAGCCTTATGGAGCTTTTATTTCTGTGGGCAGACAAACAAGTAAACAAGTAAGCAGGATGCTACTGGATAGTATAAAGTACCATGATGGAAATAAGATAACACTGAGTGATGGATGGTAGAGGTTAGAGGCAACTTTAGATTATGTAGTCAGAGAACACTTCTCTGAGGGGCTGAATGACCTTCCATTCTGGGCATATAGTTGGTGACCACGGTGTTGAAAATTGTGAGGCATCCCTCTATTAAAGGAAAGACTGTGCTGAATAGTATTTTTTCCCATTGTATTTCTCCTTCTATTTTTGTAGGCAGAATAATACTCTTACTCATTGGAATCATGACCACCTGGAATCTTGGTGATCTTGGTAAGACAGAATCCATTTCTTATATGGCAGACAGACCAATATTTTAGAAGTCATAAACCTTATTCCACTCTTTCTTATCCAGAATTTCCCAGTGGCTTCCCATGCCATTTGTAATACAATTCTGATACCTTACCATGGTTCGTGTGGCCTTATATGATCAGGCTTCTGCCTACCTTACCTAATGCCTCTCTGACCTTCTGCTTTCTACCTCACTGTGCTTATACTTGGCTGACCTCAGATTCCTCTGATGCTCTGAGCACTTTCCCGCCACCTTCCCTTGCTGTTTTTCTGGAATGCCTTTGCTACAGATTTTTATGTCATCATGTTTTCATCCTTCAACTGTCAGCCAAAGGTCCTCTCAAAGAGTCCTCCTCTGACCATCTGACCTAAAGTCTCAGGTTGCTGTCCCATCCTTCCCCTTCTATCTTGTTACCCCATTTAATAGTCTTTATGGTACTTCTCATCCTCTAAACTCCCCACTGCTTGCTGAATAAATTATGTCAAATGTTCCTTCAGAGGGCCCTTCTCAACCACTTGACTTTTTTTCTAGAAGCAACTCTAAGTGTTGATGGCCTTAAGCATCTCTTGGTTCTCCTTAGGTTTTATTTTGCTTTAAAGATTTTTTTTTTTGAGACAGAATCTCTCTTTGTCGCCAGGCTGGAGTGCAGTGGCACGATCTTGGCTCACTGCAACCTCCGCTTCCCGTGTTTAAGCAATTCTCCTGCTTCAGCCTTTTGTCTTGGATAGACCAGGTGTGACTGCTCTGATAGGATGCCATCTGGCTTCCTTTGGGGTAGCCCAAGAAATGATGAGTTAAAAGAAGTAAGAATCAGAACTAAGTGTAGAATAATGCTGTCACCAGCCTCCATCTCCTATCTCGTTCTTTTGCCAGTGTGCTCATTCTTTTTCTCTCTTACTTCTCTATTGCTTTACTTTTCTCAAGTAGGGGAAAGGGGAGAGAAATTGAATGTTTCTAAATCTGTGTCATAAGTAGCACCATGCAGGAGGGCCAGGTCTGCTTGACTGGGCCAGTTGACTTTCGGTGAATTGATGTCTTTCCTAATCTTCACACCTAGAAGAAATGGACTTTTAGCTAACTCTTAAATTGACAAAGCTGTTTGTGAATATGAAACTGCTTTAAAAATAGATATTTTGAATATTAGAGTGTATATTCTCCTCCCTACCCCTCGCATTTAAAGGTGTTAAGTTGGCCGGGCATGTTAGCTCATACCTGTAATCCCAGCACTTTGGGAGGCCAAGGCTGGTGGATCACCTGAGGTCAGGAGTTTGTAACCAGCCTAGCCTGACCAATATGGTGAAATCCCATCTCTACTAAAAACACAAAAATTAGCCAGGCACGGTGTCACGTGCCTGTAATCCTATCTGGGAGACTGAGGGACGAGAATCGCTTGAACCCAGGAGGCGGAGGTTGCAGTGAGCCAAGATCGCGCCATTGCACTCCAGCCTTGGCAACAAGAGCAAAACTCCATCTCAAAAAAAAAAAAAAGGTGTTAAGTTTTGACAAATCATTTTAGTTATAGTAGCACAAATGGGAAGGTACACTTTATAAGCCTCCTAATCAATTACAAAAGAGTCATTTTTCACTTTCCTTTGAAATTAAAAGAAATTTCTCTTGTCTTTGTCCATATTTCAGGCCTCTCGTTGGTTCGTATTTCAGGCCTCTCATACGTTGTTTGCTGACAGCATTTCTGTGTTGGAACCACATCTCTTGTTCTTCCAGTAGATACCCTCAGGGCATAGTTTCTGCACAGAATTTATCTGAAATCTTTAGTGACCTTTTGCAGGATTTAATATCAGTTCATTTGGATAGTTCCATGTGCATAAATGGGTCTTAACAGGAATTTAGCAAACAAAAGACAGTGCCTCCCATACAACTTCTTGTTTTTTAGGCTTGCTAAGTAAAATTTAAGCAGAAGAGATTGTCTCTGTCTCTCTCTTGGGCTTTGGTTTCTGTGCTTTTTTGTGGAACACTACCATTCTTAGGTATTTAGAGTGGGTAGGGAGAGTGAAGGAACAGCATCACCTCTTCTCTATTTTTGCTCACACAGATGCCCTGTTTGGCGACATCTAAGCACTAGAGACTTATTGACCCACATTTTTTTTTTCCTCCTTCTCCTCCAGGGTACTGACCGTGCAGAGATCTAGTACCACAGTTACTTCTAAAATGTGTTGCCAAATGTAGAAATCTCTATCCCCATGACTTCTCAGTTGAAAATTAGTTCATGACCTAGAGACTGAGAGCACCCTGGCTGTGCTTTCAGAGCAGGAATCCTTGGATATAGCTGTGGAATGAGCAGCGTTGGAGGATTTGAGAAAATCCTGGACCTGAAATGCAAGCTGGCCTGTGTTTTCCTGATGTGCACGGTGACTTTTATTGTGCTGATTTCTACTATCTTGATAAATAATAACATTAAAGTTCTTTCTGTGTTCAAAACCTTTTCCTTGTTTTCCTATCAAGCTGTTTTTGAAAGCCTATTTCATCTGTTTTCAGCAACACTGATAACTGATGTTCATCGAAGGCAGAAAGGTTGGAGGAACTTTGGCCAGTGTGGGGCAGACAGAAACCCACATGTGTTCCCCTTAGACATCAGGGGCTTTGTCAGCTGCATTCTGCCAGCTTTGTAGAACAGCATGAATCCACTCCTGCCCTCGAGTAGTGGGACCACAAACAGGACATGGTGCATGACCTGGAGACCTGACATTCGTTCCTCTGCCTGTCCACTGGAATGACCAGGCTGAGGCTGGTTGCCAAGCAACCCTGGACCTAAAAGCATCAGGAGAATTTGCCCACTGATTGTTATATCCCTTTGCTTTTTTTTCTTTTTTTTTTTTTTTTTTTTTTTTTTTTTTTTTGGTCTTTCTTTAGAGGCTTGAGGGGTCATAGCTTTGGGTGGCAGGAGATGAAGCGTGCTAATTTGAAACATTGATGGTGAGTCTTAGTGTTTTAGTCTCACCGGTCCCAGCTCTAATCCGATCACTTGATGTTAAATTAGGAGGCCTTAATGTCTCTCTGAGAGCCCTAGAGAGATGGAATAGATGGGGAAAAGAGAGTGGAACCCCTTCAGGTCTCAGTATGGACATGGAGTATTGGTGAGGAGCTTTGCTGACAGTGAAGGCAGTGCTTGTTATCACCATTCTCTCAGTTGGTTTTATTTGTTTATTTTTTCTTTTTCTTTTTTTTGAGACAGAGTCTCACTCTGTCACCCAAGCTACCAGCAGTGGCGTGATCTTGGCTCACTGCAACCTCCACCTCCCGGGTTCAAGTGATTCTTGTGCCTCAGCCTCCCGAGTAGCGGGATTACAGACATGTGCCACCATGCCTAGCTAAGTTTTGTATTTTAAGTAGAGATGGGGTTTCTCCATATTGGCCAGGCTGATCTTGTACTCCTGACCTCAAGTGATCCACCTGCCTCGGCCTCTCAGAATGTTGGGATTACAGGCATGGGCCACCATGCCCAGCCTCAGTTGGTTTTAGTAAGTTACATTTGTAGATATGGTGCTTCTCTTCTGGCCACACCAAACAGGGTGTTTTCCATGGTGAACGAGAGAAGAACCAATCCAAGTGGCTTAAACAGAGAGGGAATTTGTTGTGGTATGTTTCTGGAAAGCCCAGTGATGTTCTAACTGAAGACCTGCCAGACTCTCATGACTCCAAAGGATATCAGCAGGCTCTGGTCTCTGCATCTGTCAACTCCACTCTTCTCTAGGCTGGCGCCATTCTCAGGCAGCCTTTTCCTTCACATTGGTGGGATGACTTGGCCACGATTTTAAATGGAAGCCCTCAGCGTGGTTCTCATTGGCTCTTTGTTGAAGCCTGTGCTCATCCTTGAGATAATCCCTGAAGCCAACCTGACTGAACCCTAGAGTAGAGTTGACAGTGGGTGAAATAAGTGTTCTGAGAGTCAGGGAGGGATGATTTCCCAGAGGAATACTGGGGTGCTATAAATACAGAAGGAGGGGGGATAGAGGCCAAGGCAGTGCAGTTACTCCACACTGGCATAAGTAAATTGAACACGGTCATCTGTGGAAGAGAAAAGGCCCTGCCTTCCAGATATAGCATGGTTGTTACCCACATTTGAAAATTACTTTGGGCGATCAGGCTGTGGTTTAATAAAGTAACCCTGGAAATTCAAATTTGTAGGGGGAAAAAATCAGATAGTTTTAGGATTTTAGTATTAGGCACCACCAGGATTGGGCAGACGGTGAGCAGCCTAAGAATAGTGTTTGGGAGTTAAGTGCCTAGACAGTAGGGGACAGGGATGTCAGGCAGGAGGGAGAGAGGGGACTGCCCCTGTTGGGACAGATGATAAGAAATGAAAACAAAATGATATATGAGAACTATTAAGTAATGCCACAGAGTTCTGTAATACCCCAGTCAACGATTGATTGTCTTATAGCCCAGCCAGTATGAGAGCTTGTTCCTTATCTTCCACAGTCTCTTTCTCTTTATGATATTTACATTTTGGGAAATAAACTACAACTAATAGAACTTGTTGTGAATCTGTTGATGTCTCGTATAATGGATTAGACTACAAAGGTAGGCAAGCTTTTTCTGTAAAGGGCCAGTTAGTAAATTTTTTAGGCTTTGTGCACCACATAGTGTCTCTGTCGTATCATCTTTTTTTTAAAAAAATTTACAGCCCTTTAATAATGTAAAAACCATTCCTAACTCACAGGTCATACAAACACAAGACAAGAGCCACATTTTGCCTACCCCCAGAATGGATTTTGGAGTCAGATAGACCTGGGTTCCAGTCTGGCTGTTGCCCATTGACTTTGTGGGCATTTTAATCTCTCAGAAACTCAGTTGCCTCAGTTTTCTCATCTGTAAAGTGAGGCAGATGAAAGTGACCACCTCATAGGGTTATTATGAGGATTACTCAGAAAGTATTGGCTCTCTGGAACGATATTGTTGACTCTTTACCACCGCACAGCATGCTCTGGGGAAGAAGAGGCCACGCTCTAATGGTCTTTATAATCTCAGTTGTTCTTCCTCTTTTGGTGCCTCCTTTTTCTCTGTTCTGGGCAACTCTTCATCAGGTTTTGGGAACTTGGTGCCAATCTCAGTTTCATTTCTGGTGTGTTCAGGAAGTGACCCACATTTTAATCCATATTTGGCAGTAACCAAAATAAATTGGCTTGGTTCATTACCCAAGTGTAGAATATGTACTTGTTTTGGTTCCAGCCCCAAATTCCCTCCTTATCCACTTCTTCATTACATTCCAATTTATCAGCCTATCAAGGCCTCTTATTAAAGCCAGGAGGAGAATTTTTTCCAGTTTGAAAAGAGAGAATGTTAGAATTGTGGAGTTTTGTTTGTTGAACTTGGTAGATGGATGTCAGCAGGTTTGGAAAAGGGGCTGAATTTATCCCCAGAATCTCAGCCCTATTACCTACCACTTTGTACAGGTAAGTTATGATGGAATGGATAGAAATCATGTGACCTCTCAAATCCCCAGGATCCTGAAAGTATCTGCCTTTCTAAAGACTTTCTCAAATGTCATCTCAG
Source organism: Rhinopithecus bieti (assembly GCF_001698545.2). NCBI lineage: Eukaryota > Metazoa > Chordata > Mammalia > Primates > Cercopithecidae > Rhinopithecus > Rhinopithecus bieti. Next base: position 2,209,809 of record NW_016805589.1, read on the forward strand.
CAAGTTCTACCCTGACAGCCTCCCCCATCCCACTTCTCTGCTCTACTTTTTTCTGTAGCACTTATCTTGTTTTAACATGCTGTGTAATTTACTTTGTTTACTAAGGTAAGTTTTTCTGTGTGTGTGTGTATGTGTGTGTGTGTGTGTGTCTGTGTGTGGGTGTCTGTGTGTTTGATCCGTCTCTGCTACTAGAATGAAAACCCCACAAGGGCAAAGGTGTTTGTCATTGTTCATTTCTGTATAACCAGTGCTTACGATGGCATCTGCTGTATAGATAAATATTTGTGGAATTAATGAATAAATGCTTTGATTCTTATATTGGAATGTTTACTACATCCTATTCTCTCTGGCCAAAGAAGACATAAGACTTGGGTTTAAATATTGACTCTGCCACAGATTGCCTCTGTCTTTGAGCAAATTATTTAATCTCTTAGGACCATAGTTCTCTTATCTTTAAAATAAGGGGTTAGAGTAAATGATTGCTAAAGTTCTATAGTTCTGTGATTATAATCGCTGGTTAAAAGAGATGATGTACTGCCATTAAAATTCCCACATATATTTCCTAAAAACAGTTTGAATTTCATTGATGGGCAAAGTGAATCAAGAGTTTCAGAAAAAGTCTTTGGAGGCACCTTCTGCTTTCACTAAAACATTTCTCAAGTATTACAGTGTAATTTCTTTCAAGAACATTTCTGCTAGCCCTTTTAGGATAAAGTTTAGACTTCTCAATAGGGCTTTCTGAGCCCTGTGGACTCTGGCCCCTGCCAGCTTCTCCAGCCTCACATTGTCTATGTGTGTAAGCTCTCTGCTCCAGTCCTTCTGAATCTGTTTTGATTTTTTCTAATGGATAATGGATTTCCCAGCATCAGTCCACTGAGTATTTCTGTTCTTTCTGCCTGGTGTCTCTGGGACCATCCCTGTCCTCCTTTGGCCAGTGCCTACTGGTTCTTTAGGTCTCAACACACAAGAGGGTGTGGACTTAGGGAGGGATTGACAATGGGGTTCCATTTCCACTGGGAAGCTCTCTAGCTAAAGTGTGGTGTCAGAAACTGTGACTAGCCTGGTTGGCTAGATCATCTGTGCAATAAGAATCCAAAAGTTGTTGGAATTAGATTGCGGAAGGTTTAGGTGACACAGTGAAGAGTGTTTGTTCAGTGGACACTGGGAAGTCACTGTAAGTTTTTTGAGTAGCGTAGTGACATAATCAAAATTGTGTGAACTAAATAGCCCAGATCTACCTCAAAGAACATTGAAAATATCATTTTTCTGATCTCTAAAACGTCCTTTGGGAGATAAATGCTAGGTTTCCTGTTTTGTAAATGGGGAAAAGCTGGGATGCTTAATGATTAAAGGACTGATTTTCAGCATCATAGGAAATCTGTTGATTGATTGAGCCAGTGTTTTTATAATTAGATAGAATTGTGATCTGCAGGATTGATGAATGTTGCAAGTAGCTTTGTTCATTTTTCAAGTGGGCAACAAGATGAATATTTGAGTGTTGAGAAGCTGTCCCTGAAAGGTGACTGACTCATGGATTCTTCAGGAAGCTTTGGCAGAGACTTAGATTCTGCTTAGAAGATAAGTGATGCTTTTGGGGGTGGTCACAGGGTGATTTTTTGTATTATAGCTGTCTGTGCTCACCCTATGTGGTTACTTATGTTGTGTTGACTTGGCAAGATCAAAGAACAGGTGGATGCTGATTTCCCCTTCTTGGCTAGTTTAGGAATCAAGAGTTCTCTCACAGCAACCCTTGTCTGTGATTCCATTCTATTTAAACCTTAAGGCAGGTATCTCGGTTTTGCAGCTTCATTAACAAACTGTTTAAAGCTGAGTTTGAAAAGGCAAGTCTTTGGTGGTATGATTGATAATCTCCAAAGACCAGTTCCCACTCTGTTGGGGGAGTGCTTTTCAAACTTTAATGTGCATCCAGATTGCCTGGGGACCTTGTTAAAATGCAGGTTCTGAGGTGGGGCTTGACATTCTGCATTTCTTACAAGCTCCGGTTGATGTTGATGCTGCTGAGTTGCTTGTACTAGATCAAGTTTCCCTTTACTTGACCCTTCTTCTTTTCCCCTATGTCCCAGCCTTTCTCTTTCTTGATGTCTTGGACAGTGGTCCTCATTTAGGGGCTACTAGCGTTTGCCAGCTGGACTCATTGATTAGCTTGTGACTACCACTATAGCCAGGGTGGTCTTTTCAAAATGAAAATCTGATCACATATGCCACTTCAGTGCTTAAACCCTTTAGTTGTCTCCCATTGCTGTTAGAATGGCCGCCTTATTGTGGTCTGGCTTCCTTTGCCTCTCCAGTCGCATCTAACACCATCTCTGCATCTTCCGGTAACAGGACCCTTTTTCTGCCCCCTTTGATGCTCATGTGCCTCCTCTATCACAGGGCCGTGGTACATGCAGTGCCCTCTGATGTAGCATTCCTCCACTTGCCTTCACCTCTTCCTCCTTTTACATCTCAGCTCAAATGCCACTGCCTCTGGAAGCCGCCTGTTTTCCTAGTCTAGTGACCTTCTGTCATTGGCAGGCTTCTTTGGTGTATAGCTGGGACCAGCATCAGAGAAACAGGTTCGGTTGGGTCATGGTTGGATATTGTGCTCTCAAGTGGAGCATTGTGTAGCATTTTAGGAAGTTGTAGATTGCCTAAGCGTTGTCTTTCAAAAGCCACTCTGCCTGGAAGTGTGGTGATGGTGCAAGTACACTTCGTGGTATGTAGCGAGAAGAGGAAGAGCCAAGAGTTTCCGCCCAGGACCTATCATGCCATCTAAAGCTGGGTTTGTTTCTGTGTATGCACTTGGTGAACAGTTATATATCCCTGCCCACTTCCCCATGCTTCTCCTTTTTCTACTGGTCTTGTCGTTTTATAAATGCAGAAACTATACCCTCAGGGAAGGAACTGACTAGTTCAGGGCTGTAGGATATATGGCTGACCTGAGAAAAGAATCTAGGTCTCATTGCAGCATGGAGCTCCTTCATCCATCAGGCCAGGCTGGTCTGGCATTTCAGTGGTAACCTTGAAGGCCCAGTAGCTGTCTGGCAGCTTTCCTGGGCATGGGAACAGCCCTGTTTAGGTGATGCTGTTCCTTCCCAATCTGGCATACCTTGAAGAGACAAACCTGAATGTGTTCCACATTAAACCTAACAGACATCGCTAATTTGGTCACCTTTTCTGCTTTTACTCTTACTGTAAGAGTAAAGTAATGCTGCAGGTATTCACTCTTACAGCAGTGAATGGTATTAGGCGTAACAACTGTGGTTTTTGTGTGTGTTTTTTTTTTTTTGAGGTATATTGTAATGTATTTTTATTTTCTTTAGAGATTTATGTTTCTGCAATTTGGTTCTTTCTTACATTTGTTACAATTCAGACTGTAAGATCCCCTTAGATGCTAAGCTCCATAAGGATAGGGTTCATGGCTAGATCCTGAGTAGTATGCATGGTGCCTGGCACATAGTAGCCATTCTACAAATGCTTGTCAAGATGAATGTCTTAATTTGTAATATGGTGAGAAGTTTACCCTCCATCTTTCAACAGTCCTGAGAGTGGATGCTTTGAGGCTGAGAGAATTTGTACCTGTGAATTCCTCAGCAGAATTTATTCCTTGAGCTGTAGGAATGACATATGCCTTAGTTCATTTTGTGCTGCTCTAACAGAATACCACAGACTGGGTAACTTAAAACCAACAGAAATTTATTGGCTCAAAATTCTGGAGGCTGGGAAGTTCAAGAATGAGGGGCCAGCGTCTGGTGAGGACGGGTCTGCTTTCTATGTCATCCCATGTTGGAAGGGCAAAGAGAGGATGAGAGAGGCAAAAGGGAGCCAAACCCATCCGTTTATAAGAACCCATTCCTCTGATAATAAACTCACTCCCATGATTACAGCATTGATTCATTCATGAGGGCGGAGCCCTCATGGCCTCATCACCTCTTAAAGGTCCTCACCTCTTTGTACTGTTACAGTGGCAACTACATTTCAAACATGAGTTTTGGAAGGGATGTTCAAACTGTAGCAAAATGTAATTGACTTCACAGCTGCTTATTCACATGCTGGAGTCACTGGCCTGATGTAGTGGAACACATAGTGTTAAATGAGCACGTTTGACTCATTGGTACAAATTTAAGTTGGTACCTTGTCCTTGAATGCAGGCTCTCAGAGAGCCATACTTCCCATTTTCCGGCACAATGATCTAGAAAGCAATACCTGCATAATAAGTAACTATAAAAAATCCAGACTAAGTTTCTGAATGGTGAATAATGTTTGCACTAACTTAAAAGCTTCAAGATTGAGCCTTTAAAGGGGAACTGGGGAGGGCTCTAGAGACATGCAGCTTATTCGCTTCTGTTCTTTAGTGACTCATTGGAGTCCTTCCTCCTACTTTCTCTGTCTCTGTCTCTCTCTCAAACTGCCATCAGAAGGCCAAGGTCTTTTCTTTTCTTTTCTTTTTTTTTTTTCTGAGATGGGATTTCGCTGTTGTCACCCAGGATGGAGTGCAGTGGCGTGATCTCAGCTTACTACAACCTCCGGGTTCAAGCAATTCTCCTGCCTCAGCCTCCTGAGTAGCTGGGATTACAGGCACCTGCCACCACGCCCAGCTAATTTTGTATTTTAGTAGAGACGGGGTTTCACCATGTTGGTCAGGCTGGTCTCCAACTCCTGACCTCAGGTGATCCACCCACCTCAGCCTCCCAAAGTGCTGGGATTACAGGCGTGAACCACCATGCTCAGCCTCGAGGTCTTTAGGTCTTTTTCTTATCTAATTCCATTATTTGTGTGTGCTTTGTTAATAGACCTGCTTATGGTGTCAGTTCAGTAGTTTCCCAGCTTTCCACAACTATTCTTGTGAACCTGGCAGCACGTTCTCATGTGCTCACATATGATTTGATCTCCATAGCTGGAAGGTGTCTGCCTGCAAACTGGAAGGTCTTAGAATCAGGGTGGGAGGAAAGCAGAGGCCATGCCAGAGAGAGATCAAAATGATGCCAGCTTCATTTTTTGTTCCAGTCTAAGAAGGTACCCAAACCTCCACATTGTGTGGCTCCTGTTCCTCCCTGATGGGGAACATCAGGTCACAGATGGGGCTCTGGGCAAGAGTGTGTGTGTTTGCCTGTATGATTCAGTCATCAGCTTACTGCAGGTGCCGCTTCCTGTTCTTGAGGCATCTTTAACTGCATGATGGTGGCGGTGTGGTTTTAGTTGGTTGGAGCACAGGTCTGACTGCTTTTTATTTCTTTTTAACATTTTTTCTGGGCATAGCTTTGCCTCTTTCCTCTGGGTTTGAGCTGTGGAATTGCTGCAGGAGCTTTTTGCATTGTGTTTCACACATCATCTCGTTCTCCCTCCTGTCATCTTGAGGTTCACATCTGTACTATTCTAGTGCTGCACTGTGGGATAATAAGAGTTACAGTCATAGCAGATAGAAATTGATGACACTCTACGTGCCAGACCTTAAAATCCTGTATGTACTGTCATTCAGTCGTCAGAATTTTATAACGTATAGTGTCACTACTGTGCCACCATATCTTTTTTTTTTTAGATGAGGAAAGACATGAGATCCATGGGAAAGACACTGGATGCCCCTTTTTGGTAAAGACAAACACAGACAAACATGAAAACCCCAAACATCTATTTGAGAAAAAGAGTGGGTACCTTGCCTGAATCCTTGGCATATTTTCAAGGCTGCCTGCTAAGGTGTAAGATTTACTAGAGGTTTTTTTTTCTTTTTCTTTCTTTTTTTTTTTTTTTAGAACTGTTACCAAGGAGATGGATTGCCTTCCAAAGGCAAATATGATGAAGAATTCCCCACCCCCCCAACCCCCGCCTTTGGCTGCTCTTGTGTTCGAAGAATGTCACTGTACCCAACTGTTTTCCTTGCAAGGAATAGGGATGAAAGTGCCTTGTCTTAAACTTTTGTGGTTAGAGAAGCCCACAGCCCTTAGGGAAACATTGCATTTTTTAAAAGATGACTTTAAATCCTTGCTGTTGATGCTTATGTCTAAGGCCAGCCATTGGTCTGGGATCTGTGTGCAGAGTTGCCTTCTGTCTGGTGAGACTGGAGTGGGTGTGGGTCAGATTCTGTGACCTCGTGGAGAGAGGCTAAAAACTAGATTGAAAGAAGAACATCAGAGCGGATCTGTTCCCTCTTAAATACCTGGCAGCTCCGGAGGCCGTGAGAGTTGAGATGAGAGCAACTATTCTGTGGTACCTTTTATATGAATGAGGTATTTGTTTACAACAATATCCAGATAATTTTCTTTTTACAGTGATGGCTACAATTTTGACCCATCCTGTAATCATCAGTGATGAAGGCTATAAACAGATGTGTGGAAGTTGATGTTTTTCAGATTTCATTTTCATTTTATTCTGAGCATTCTTTAACAGAGCTGTACCCAGTTAGCAGATTTACTTTCTTTAAAGTTTGGTCTCCTTTTATTTTTCTGGTCCTTAATTTTACTGGAAAGATCCATGAGAAGCGAATTTGCTGAGATCTGCCAGTAGATGGAGGAAAGAAAAAGCACAGTAAGTCCTCACTTAACATTGTCGATAGGTTCTTGGAAACTGTGGCTTTAAGCGAAATGGTGTACAGTGGGTTCTTGAATAATGTCATTTTGTTCAACATAGTTTTTATTGTAATGTTGAAGCAAGAAAATTGGTTTTGTGGCCTATCCCATAGGGCTCATTCAAAGATTCAGTAAGCCTCTAGTCCATATTAAGTGTTTTGGGGCCATACAGGCCCAACTGAAGTTCCAGTGTGTGGTGGCGGGGAGAGACCCCTTAATCCAGCCTCATCCAGACTCTCATAAAGTTTGGGAACCTTATCTTTCTGGTCTGCATAGTTTCTAATGGTGAAAGAATGGTTAATTGAACCGAAAGTGCATTGTGTCTTGTGTTTGGGAAATAAAATAGTGATCTGAGATGCCAATTAAATCTAGGGTTGCCAGATAAAATATGGGACACCCAGTAAAATTTGAACTTCAGATAAATGATGAAAAAATTTCGGAATAAGTATGTCCCAATATAATTGTAGTTTACCTTAAATTTAACTAGTTGTTTTGCATTTTTATTTGTGAAGTCTGGCACCTCTAATTTCATCTCATTGTTTCCCCATGTGGAATCTTTTGGCTGCCTTTATGGTAGCTAAAAATGAGTTGAGGAATTTCACATAGGATGCAGAGGTATGATTTTATCTGCATCTGCCCCATAGCTCCTGTCCTTTGTTGTTGCTAATAGAAACCTGGCCTTTCACGAAAGGTCCCATCATCTATTAAGACACTGGTTGCATAGCAGCCAAACATTTTTGTTGAGAAATAAGCCAGACGGAAATCTCTGTGATGACACTTCCTTCAACCTCACGCTATTGCCGAACATGCGACAGGGAGGATGTTGGGAATGGAATCATAAGAATCCTCCTGCAGCACGTCAGGAGTTCACCCTGGAGCAGTTAGAGGTCGGCAGGCAGGGATTCTCTGGTGGCATCTGGGGATGTGTTCTCAGGCTTTAATAGCGGGTAGGAAGCCTTATCTGTGGAGGAGTCCAGCAGTGAACATCCCATTCTGCATGCCAAGGGAATGCACAAATAGGGAACACACAAAAACAAAAGAAGTCAAAGTCCTGGTCCTTGATCACTGAGGAATGTATAGTTCCAGAGAGGGATAGGACCAGCAGGTATATACACTACTCTTCCTTTGTGACTTTGTGTCAGCACTGATAGGTGCTTTCCACGCACTGTCATAGTAATCCTTACAGCAGTCCTGTGAACAAGATCCTGTTATTATTCCCATTTTCCACTTGAGGAGACTGAAGCTTAGGCTGTGGGGTGGAGCCTGCAGCCTTAAAGTCAGCCTGACCTAAAAGTTCCTGTTCTGTCTTGACTCCTTATCAAATATTGCAAGTATAGGTTGAATCATATGAAATCGCCAGTATGTAGCAATTTTGACCTACAAAAAATGACAATTTCATATGGTTCAACTTCAGAGAACGAGACCCAATATTATATATACATACATATATATTACAAATAACTTGCTATTCTATAACTATTACATGTAACTTGCCAAGGCTGACTAGGGTGAATGAAATATGTGGACCTAGTTTTGAGCTCACCAGAGATGCTTCTGGGAAGCTAGTTTTCATTCATTCACCCACTCACTCATTGGCTCACTCGCTGAATGGAAACTTACTAAATTCTTCCAAGCATATTATTAAGCATAGGTTTGAACAGATTTTTTTTTTTTTTTTTGAGACCGAGTCTCACTCTGTCTCCCAGGCTGAAGTGCAGTGGCACGATCTTGGCCCACTGCAACCTCCGCCTCCTGGGTTCAAGCAATTCTCGTGCCTCAGGTTCCTGAGTAGCTGGGACTGCAGGCATGCACCACCACACCTGTCTAATTTTTGTATTTTTAGTAGAGATGGGGTTTCACGATGTTGCCCAGGCTGGTCTCAAACTTCTGACCTCAGGTGATCCACCTGCCTGGGCTTCCCAAAGTTCTGTGATTACAGGCGTGAGCCACCACACCTAGGCTGAACAGTTTTTTTAAAAAAAATTTTTTATTGGCCAGGTGTGGTGGCTCACGCTTGTAATCCCAGCACTTTGGGAGGCTGAGGCGGGCGGATCACGAGATCAGGAGATCCAGACCATCCTGACTAACATGGTGAAACCCTGTCTCTACTAAAAATACAAAAAATTAGCTGGGCGTGGTGATGGGCGCCTGTAGTCCCAGCTACTTGGGAGGCTGAGGCAGGAGAATGGCGTGAACCCGAGAGGCAGAGCTTGCAGTGAGCCGAGATCGCGCCACTGCACTCCAGCCTGGGCGACAGAGCAAGACTCCGTCTCAAAAAAACAAAACAAAACAANATTTTTTATTGGCCAGGTGTGGTGGCTCACGCTTGTAATCCCAGCACTTTGGGAGGCTGAGGCGGGCGGGTCACGAGATCAGGAGATCCAGACCATCCTGACTAACATGGTGAAACCCTGTCTCTACTAAAAATACAAAAAATTAGCTGGGCGTGGTGATGGGCGCCTGTAGTCCCAGCTACTTGGGAGGCTGAGGCAGGAGAATGGCGTGAACCCGAGAGGCAGAGCTTGCAGTGAGCCGAGATCGCGCCACTGCACTCCAGCCTGGGCGACAGAGCAAGACTCCGTCTCAAAAAAACAAAACAAAACAAAAAACAACAAAAAAAACCTTTTTGTTCTGAAAAATTTCCCTCCTGCTCATTTGTAGTCAATTCTACTCTCACCACCATGCAACCACTAATCTGTGTTTTGTATATGGGCCATTTCTGGCCATCTTGTATGAATGGAATCATGCAATGTATGGTCGTTTGTGTCTGGCTTCTTAGCATGTTTTTCAGGTCCATTCATGTCGAAGCATGTGTCATGAGCTCATTCCTTTTTATTGCTGAGTAGTATTCCATCGTGTGGCTATACCACATTTTCTTTTTTTCTTTTGTTTTTGTTTTTGTTTTTTGAGACAGAGTTTTACCCTTGTTGCCCAGCCTGGAGTGCAATGGCACAATCTCGGCTCACTGCAATCTCCGCCTCTTGGGTTCAAGCAATTCTCCTGCCTCAGCTTCACAAGTAGCTGGGATTACAAGCTTGTGCCGCCACACCTGGCTAATTTTGTATTTTTGGTAGATACGGGGTTTTGCCATGTTGGTCAGTCTGGTCTTGAACTCCTGACCTCAAGCAACCAACCCGTCTCAGCCTCCCAAAGTGCTGGGATTACAGGCATGAGCCACTGTGCCTGGCCCACATTTTATTTTTCTCTTCTCCAGTTCATAGACATTTGGATCATTTTTACTTTCTGGCTATTACATATGTTGCTTCTATGAACATTTTTGTATAAGTTTTTGTGCAGATGTATCATTTCTCTTGGGTAGGTAACTAGGATTGCAATTGCTAGGTCATGTGGTAAGTTTCTGTTTTATGTTTAGCAGGTTTTCGAGGAGGGAGAGTGAAAATGAGTTTAAAATGAGTAAAAAAGGCTCAAAAGTGTGACTGAGGTTTGGAATAGCTAATGAGGCAACTGTAACCTGGAATGAAGTACCAGAACTCAGAAAGATGAGCTGGACAGATTTTTAAATAGGAAGGTTAGAGGGGATCTGGAGTTATCCGGCGATCCTGCTGCCTCTCCTTCTCTATGAAGCCAGTGTTCCTTTCTTTGCACATTTGGTAGGGTGGGTAAAAGGCTCCTCTTTCCATTGCTGATTTTGGACACAGGAATTAGAATGTCATTTTTTAACCTTCCAGTGGCAATAGTCCTTAACCAGGAAGTAGCAATGCTCCGCCTTCTAGAGCATCAATTCCCTAATGTGGAAAACCAGTCCCACAGTTTTCTCTAAGAAAAATATGGACAATATATTATAATGGGTTATTCATAAACCTAAATTTATATAATGCAAAGGTGTGTATCTTATTCTTGGAGTGTATCTTTCTTACTATTTTGGAATAATGAAGACTTCTTTTTTTTTTTCTTGGAGATAGGGTCTTGCTCTTTTGCCCAGCCTGGAATGCAGAGGCGCAAAGATGGCTCACTAGAGCCTTGACCTTCTGGGCTCAAGTGATCCTCCTGCTTCAGCCTCCCAAGGAGCTGGGACCACAGGCACGTGCCACCAGGCCCATTTTATTTTATTTTATTTTATTTTTATTTTTATTTTGTAGAGACGGAATCTCGCTATGTTGCTTGGGCTGGTCTTAAAGTTTTGAGCTCAAACTGCCTGGGATTACACTGCTGGGATTATAGGCCTGAGCCATTGTGCTGGCCATGAAGACTTTTTAATTCAGTGATGTTGATATATGTTTTTTAATGGTTGTACATGGCATAATAAGTTATAGGCAATGAAATGTGTGTGTGCGTGTGTTTAGTTTAAGTTGGTTTTTGAAATTCCCAAATCTGGAAACTACTGTTCCAAAGAAAGTTTTGAGAAGACATTAGTTGACATGTTTGTATTTTCCCTTCTTCCTTATTTTCTGACATTATTGTGGAGAGTGGGCATCTAGAGTGATGCCTGGATGAGATCACAATGAAAGATGAGTGCAACCAAGAAAAGACAATCCCAGGTGTGTCCCCCCACCACTACTTAGACATCTGACTCTGTGTTAATATATGCAGTTGATGGGCACATGTCATCTTAAATCCTTTTGGTAGTACAAAGAATCCAGAACCAAGTTTAGTTTGGATTTCTTATGCATATTTGGGACTAACCAGCAGCTGACTCTGTTCAAGATAAGCACTTGTTTTCTATGGATATTCTGCTGAGGTTGGAGGCTCTGCACCAACTGCATGTGGTGAGGGCTTTTATAGGAGCTCTGGATCCTAAGTGTGAAGGGAGCCCTCAGGCTTGCTATACTGTGCCCATTCTCAAGGTTGGGGCTAGGGAGAGGGATTTTGCTGTAACATGATCCTACAGTACACATAGCCATGTTCTCCAGTTAATAATGACAACAGTGATGATGGTTGAAATGAAATTAATAACAGTGAAATTAATGGCATGAAATTAATAACCGTGAAATGCATTGAGCCAACATCATGCTAAATGCTTTCAGGCATGATGCAATTTGATCCCAGCAACAGTTGTGTTAGATAGGTATGGTTATTCCTTTTTTGTGAGAAGCAACTTAGGGGCAGGAGTGTTTAATAAATTGCACAGTTACCTTGCCACTGACTGAATGAGAGATGTAGAGCCCATTGCCAGAAGGGGCCAAGCCAGGGTTCAAACCTAACCTGTTCTTTTAAAACCCTGAGCCTCTCAGGTCAGCAGTTTCTACACCAAATCTTATTCCCAGAGGCCCAGCGCTTCAGTTCAGCTGTGCTGCTGAGGTCTTGTGTGTGAAAAGGGAGCTGGGAATGGATTCTGTGGGCCATGCTTAGCAAAACCTCCCTGAGGCAGCCCACGGCTCTGGTGTATCCAGCACACTTTATTGCTGCCCCTCTGTCTATAGACGGCTCTATTGATTCAGCCTTGGGAAGTCTTTGCCCCGGCTGCCCTCTTCACCCCTTTTGTTGATACATTCCCAGAATGTTCAAGTTCACACCCATGTTGCACCCCCGGCTCCTGAGCCTGAGGACAGGATGTGAGTGCCTGCCCTGGTGCTCGTGGGTATCAGCATGATGGAGATTTGTGCTGATCTACATGCTGGTGGCTTCCCCCTTGCCTGTGCTTGGTAACTGGGGACTTTACCCGCTGTCTTTATGCAGTTCTTACAGGCCATATTTTAATGCTGTGTCATTTCTTAGAAAGATGGGTTGAAAAGGATAAACTAGAAGCTTCTATCCATTTCTCTTTTATTTTTAAGAATGTTGTATTTTGGCCGGGCGTCGTGGCTCACACCTGTAATCCCAGCACTTTAGGAGGCCGAGGCAGGAGGATCACGAGGTCAGGAGATTGAAACCATCCTGGCTAACCCGGTGAGACCCCATCTCTACTAAAAATACAAAAAAATTAGCTGGGCATGGTGGCGGGCGCCTCTAGTCCCAGCCACTCGGGAGGCTGAGGCAGGAGAATGGCATGAACCTGGAGGTGGAGCTTGCAGTGAGCTGAGATCGCACCACTGCACTCCAGCCTGGGCAACAGAGCGAGACTCCATCTCCAAAAAAAAAAAAAAAAAGTTGTATTTTACGAGCACATTGATCTGAAAGGTGATTTGCATGTCTTTTCTGCTTGTTAAACTCAGCATAGTTTGAGGTGGGGAAATCCCATATCTAACTGGTGTCGAATTTTGTTTAGTAGTAATTTCTGTGTTCCCCTTTTCCCTTTCCTCCTTTCCTCTTATTTTTTTTCTCCTCAGTTTAACATTTGCCATAGTTTATGCTTAGCAACCTGTGAGATATGTATGGCTAGTGTCACTCACTTTTGGTAACATGGAGTCACCAAGGTACAAAATAACTAGGTGGAGTGTGCAGGGTCTGGCCAGAATTGGATCTAGAAATGTGGTCTTTTGATTGCTAGCCCAGCTGCTTTCCTTGTTATCACTTTGTGGAGCAGGCTGGACATTGACAATGAGTTCTGAGACCGACTGGAATGGGAGACCCCTCCCAGCTGGTGGTCGAGCTGCTTAGAGCATGGTCTATCTGTTTGGGACTAGGGTTGAACTCTGAGATGGACCAATCAACCCCATGAAGAAAGAAACCCCTTCTATCACTGCGGAGTGTACCCTAGCGCCTGTCAGCTGCTCTGGAAGTTTTTGCCACTAGAAGAGGGATGCAGAGCATCTTTTCTTATCACAGCTGAACTGAGAACATATGTTTCATCCATATAGGGCACCTTACTTATGAAGCTTGTGTCCTTGTCCTTTCTAATACTCTGGCACCTCGCCCATCAGATGGCTGCCCCCTCTTATAAGCTAAGTGCCTGTATGGCTGGCTGTTCTGATTTTAAGTCATGAGCTTTGACTTTTATCAGAAATTTACAGCTTGGTTTTCAGAGGAGTTAGTTGAGTGCAATTGTATGAAATGGCAGTGTTAAGTTTTATACTGTGGAAATATTAAACTGGAACTCTGTAAAATATGCGTTTTCAGTGTCTTTTTTGAATGGTTTTGTGTGTTTTATCAATCATAGGCATTTTTATTACTCAAGTAGTCTGTTCATTGTAGAATGATTAGAAAATACAGATAAGCAAAGAGAGAGAGGAAAAGAAAAGAAAAAAATATATATCTACTCTAAATAAAAGTTCCCTAAGAGAGAGGACAGGGTGTGAAGGACTTTGAGCTTTTTAGAAGAAGGGGTCAGATCAGCTGGTGTAAGTCTCCACTCCCAGCATCACTCTGTTCTTCCTGTTCTGGACACTAGCAATCAAGACAGAAGTTGGGGTGTTTGAGGATGTCCTGGAGAAAGTCAAGGTGGCTTTTGGTTTGCTGCCCCAGGCAGTGAGCCCCGGTGGTTCAGGGGCCGAAAGTCCTGCAGTTAATCCACCACCTGCAAGGGACGACTGTGAAAAGAGAAAAATAGTCCTCCTTTGGGGTCCCATTATTTATACAGTTGCTAGCTTTCAAGCAGATAGAGAAAAAATAATCTTGCAGTCATGCTTTCCCTCTCTTAACTTCTCCCAGCTCTGCTGGAGCCATCCATTCCTTCATTCATCTGTCCATCCATCCATCCATCCATCCGTTCACTCATGCATTCATTCATTCATCCACTTACTGGCTCACTTCATTCATCCATTCAATACCAATCTACTGCATACCTGTTGAGCGCTAAACATTGTTGCATTTGGTTCTGGGAGTGCAGCACGAATAAGATAAGGCCCTTCTCTCATGGATCTTTCATTGGACTGGTGCAGGTTGTAGTGCCATTGCTTCCCTTTCAGCCTTACCTTTCTACAGCTGTGGATACGGTGCCATGAATTTGCGAGTAAAAGTGTTTATCTCTCCCTGGAGCAGACTAGACCCCTAGGCTCCGTCCTAGAGCACAACTCACCCTCAGCTGCCCTGCAACCTGATCATCACCAACAGGGAAGGTGAGGAGAGGGCAGTATTTGACTGATTGAATTCTTCTCAAAATGATACTTTAGTTTTGTCTGGGAGGGGCAGGGGAGCAGATCACAGAGGGAGGAGTTCTTGGCTTTATCAGAGAAAGAAGGCCTCATTGTGTGTTGTTGTTGGAACAGGTCCCAGAGACCTCAGTACAATTCTTTGGACAGGGCTGAGCTAAGCTACCAATGTATAAAATAATAGTTGAAAGAATAGTGTGGAATTTAGGGTAGTATCAAAGAGAGCTCTGTGTTTCAGCTGTCTCCAGGCAGAGGGCATGACTTCAGCCCCAGGTCAAGTCCTGTTGTTAACTTCATAATATCTTAATGAACATGCCTTTTTGTGTCTGTGTCTGTTCCTCTCCTCTCTCCCCCTTTCTCTCTTTTGTATGTAGTCATTTATTAAGGGATTTTGCTAGAAAATTTAAAACTTAATCTCTGTAAACTCTTCCTTTTGAACTATGGCATACCTGAGTGGACGGGCAAGTTGCAGGGATGGGGACATTTGACACAGAGAGCTTAGGAAGTTCCAGGAAACCAGTATTACTGAAACTATAGTCAGTTCTATTATGATTTTTTGCTGCGTTGATGTAACACCTATTTCATTGTTTACCTAATATTGTTCTTTAAGTGGGAGTTGAAGGGACACTCTTTGTTTAATAAAGAACTAATATAATTTGCCCCAAATAGTAAGTAACCATAAGCATTGATATGTAAACTGTAGTGTTTGTATCCTACATAAAGCGATTTGTGGTATGCAAAACCATATACATACCACATTTTGGGAAGTTCTGTTGTAGATTGTACCAGCTGTATTCACCATATTCTTGGAGAGTCAGATGAATAAATCTACCCCCTTCCAGTCCTTTCCTCCCATCTCCCTCTCCCACACTAAAGTGAATTGTGGGGCATGACACAAGTTGGAGAGAGGCCCCAGGGAGTGTTCCAGGACTGAGGGAAAGGAGCATTTGTGGCTACTCTGTGCCCTGCCAGTGGGAGTAAAAATAGACCTACCTCCTGGGGTTATTGTTAAGTTTCAGTGAGCCAGTGCATACGGACCTTGCCTGTTAGCACAATGCCTGGGCTTCCCCTTTTCCTGATCATCTACAGGCACTGGCCCCTTGAATAACTTCACTCTTTATGCTGGGTACACAGCAATATTGCCAGCGCTGAAGCAGAAGATGCAGACACTGTGAAATGTGCTGTGGACAACCAAGCTGTCCACGTGCCAGGAGATTTATTTCCCATCTCTTCAGCAAGCTCTCTCCATCCTGGGTGGCATAGAGTAGAAGCTGAGGGTGTGGGCTCTGGACCTCGACAGCATGGGTTCCAATCCTGGCCTGTCCCTTATGTGAAGTTGATAAGTACCTTATTTTTTCATGTATTCAACAGATAAACATTGTGTGCCTACTGTGGGCCAGCCACTGTTCTAGGCTCTAAGGATTTGCTAGTGAACAAACTGAGGGACAGAATCTTGCCTTTGCAGAGCTTATATTCTGGCCTTATTTTTGTCTCTTAAATGGAAGTAATAATAGACTTACCTCCTGGGGTTATTGTTAAGTTTAAGTGAGCCAATGCATACAGAGCCTGCTTATTAGCACAATGCCTGCCTTGCAGCTATTGCTTAATAAATGCTAGGTTTTCACTTATGATACTCTTGTGCCCAGCCTTGCACCAGGCTTTGAACCCATTTTCATCATTCCATTCCTGCTTTGGCTTCAGTGGCACGCAACTGAAACATTCTCTCCTTATTTCTTGGCCTGTAAGTAATTCTTGAAACCTCCCAGCCTCTAGGAACTTCTTATGGCTTGTAGCCTCCTCACCTAATCATGGCACTCTAAGAACTAAGAACTCCTGGTCACCCCCTGAAATAAGCTTACTCATCACCTAGCTGCCGTGATGAGTTGGCATTCTCATCTCCCGGATGACGTGTTTTGGAAAGGATCTTTTGTGAAAGGCTCCCCGCCGCCGTCTACTGCCTTTTCCCCCCAGTGCTTCCTTTTCGCTTCCTGTAGTATGAGGGTTGTTCAGGCAGACATCCTGACCTTGCAGTTGCTGTAAGGATCTTTTTAACCCAGTTATTTACAGGAAAACTCACTGTAGCATGGTTGGTCTAATAGAGAGGTGTTTTTTCATATTTGTAGAGCTGGGGTCTCAATCTTTTGCCCAGGCTAGAGTCCAGTGGTGCAGTCATGGTTCACTGCATCCTTAAACTTCTAGGCTCAAGCAATCCTCCTTTTTTTTCTTCCTCTTTTTTTTTTGACAAGAGTCTTGCTCTGTCACCCAGACTGGAGTGCGGTGGCATAATCTTGGTTCACTGCAACCTCTGCCTCCTTGGGTTCAAGCAATTCTTGTGTCTCAGCCACCCGAGTAGCTGGGATTACAGGTGTGCGCCACCACGCCTGGCTAATTTTTGTATTTTTAGTAGAGATGGGGTTTTGCCATGTTGGCCAGGGTGGTCTCGAACTCCTAGCTTCAAGTGATCCTCCTGCCTCGGCCTCCCAAAGTGCTGGAATTATGGGCATGAGCCACCACGCCCAGCCTCAATCCTCCCTCTTCTGCCTCCTAAGTATCTGGGACTATAGGCACATGCTATCATGTCCAGCTAATTAAAAAAATTTTTTTAGAGTTGGGGTCTTGCTGTGTTGCCCATGTTGGTCTTAAACTCCTGGGCTCGAGCAGTCCTCCTGCCTCAGCCTCCTGAGTCTTTGGAATTACAGGCATGAGCCACCATGTCTGGCTTCTAAAACAGGGGTATTTATGCTGGGCCTTAGCAACCAGTTATCTGTGGGAGGGCTTGACTGCATGTTAATTCTATATAATTTCTTTTTCTTTTTCTTTTTTCTTTTTTGAGAAAGAGTCTCACTCTCACCCAGGCTGGAATGCAGTGGCCGGATCTCAGCTCACTGCAAGCTCCGCCTCCCAGGTTCATACATTCTCCTGCCTCAGTCTCCAAGTGGCTGGGACTACAGGTGCCCGCCACCATGCCCGGCTAATTTTTTTTGTAGTTTTTTAGTAGAGATGGGGTTTCACTGTGTTAGCCAGGATGGTCTCGATCTCCTGACCTTGTGATCCACCCGCCTCGCCTCCCAGAGTGCTGGGATTACAGGGGTGAGCCACCGAATTCTGTATTATTTCTAAAGAGAAAAATTCTACCTATCATTTCTGTGTAATTGACATAAGATTTTGTGCTGGGTTCCCAGCCTCTGAAAGGCAATACCAGGTCAGTCTCCATTGACTTCAGCACTCAGTGACCTGATAGGACTTTTGTGCTGGGGCGTGCCATATGGTTGTTTCAGAAGGAAACCAGACTGCTCTGCCCTTCAAAGAGTGGGAAGGAACTGGGTGATGGGGGTGACTTAGACAGTGTGTGTATTAATCTGCTAGGGTTGCCATAACAAGGTCCCACAGACAGGGCAGTTTCAGTAACAAAAATTGGTGTCTCCTAATTCTGGAGGCTGGAAGTCAGATCAAGGTGTTGGCAGGGCTCTTTTCTTCCCAAGCCTCTCTCCTTGGCTTGTCTTCTCCCAGTATCTTCACATGGTCTTTTCTCTGCTGTGCCTGCGTCCTAATCTTTTTTTCTTATAATGTCACCATATTGTATTAGGGCCTGCCCTAATGACCTCATTTCCCATAATTGCCTCTTTAAAGACCTTGTTTTCAAATACAGTCCCATTCTGAGGTACTGAGAATGAAGACTTCAACATAGGAATTTTAGGGGCCTCAATTCAGCCCTTGACAGTGTGGTTCAGGAATGCAGTTCCAAAATACACCTATGTTACCTAAGCCTTGAGTTCCTCAGGTTGGCCTCTGAGGGCCAGCAGGGAAGACAAGGTCAGCCAGCTTTAGGCTTGGGTGTGGACTTGGTGGCCACCATTACTAGTTTAATAAGATCTTACTGGTGACTTAGGCCAGTTAACTGTTCCTCAGGAGGGTTGGCCAGGTCTGAAGTAGGTGGACAGTGCTATCTACAAGTAGGTAAGCTTTGCTTATTAACCCTTGTGTCCTGCCTACTTTCAGACAGGAGCTGAGAAGGAGGAGTAGGAATACGTTGGGGAAGAATTTGTTGATAGTAGAAGTGGGATATTGTCCTTCAGACAGGACTCAGAAGTTTGTCAAGAGTTGGGAACACCATGGCTAGAGCCTTCCGGTAATCTGCAACTCCCCTGTTCTTCCTGTTAGATGTGCTGTAAACAGCGACTGCCTTCAAGAGGGGTTTGGAATCTGTTGACTTTGGCTGGGATGTAGCCTAAGGAGATTCATCGGTTTCCAATTCCTGTTCTCTCAGGATATTAAGTATTGCCATGAACTGGAAAATTTTTCTTTATTAAAATTGGAGGAAGAGTTGGAGTGTTTTGAAAGGGACCTGGATCAGGAAGGGAGCTGACACCAGAAGTTCCACTGCATTCCTTCAGAGATGATTTTTATCTTTTTTGCATTGTCAGTGCTCAGTGGCTTAAATCCTCAGTGAAACAAGGTGAGATAAACAAGTAAATAAGATTCTGCAAGTGCTGACATGGTAGCTAGCTTGCGAGGCAGTGTATTATGGTTACTAAGTGTATAGGCTCTGGAGTCCCGCTAACCCGCATTCAGAACCTAGCTCTACTGCTCGTTACCTGTGTGACCTTGAGCCAATTATTTAACCTTTCTGGGCTTCAGTTTCCCTATCTGTAAAATGGTAATGATATTGGTACTTACCACACTGGTTGTTGTGACAATCAAATGAGATAATGTGTTAGTACCCTTAGATAATGCTCAACAGTTATAAGCCAGTTGTTAGCCTCTGCTCTTGTTATCAATGTAGGATGATTGAGAGGCTGTTTCCCTAAGTCAGTTGGCTGGCTCCTAACTCAAGGGTAGAGCAACATCATATTACTTATGGAATTACATGATTTTTATTTTTTAGAGACAGAATTTTGCTGTGTTGCCCAGGCTGGAGTACAGTGGCATGATCTCGGCTCCCTGCAACCTCTGCCTCCTGGAGTCAAGGGATTCCCCTGCCTCAGCCTGCCGAGTAGCTGGGATTACAGGCTTGGGCCACTACACCCGGCTAATTTTGGTATTTTTAGTGGAGATATGGTTTCACCATGTTGGCCAGGCTGGTCTCGAACTCCTGACTTCAGGTGATCTGCATTCCTTGGCTTTCCAAAGTGCTGGGATTACCGGTGTGAGCCACCATGCCTGGCCAGAATTACATGATTTTTATGCTTGCTTTTCTATTTCTATTTTAGCTATGAGAACTCACTTTAATCTTTTTTAGAGAACAACAGTTACACTGAAGGAGAACATTTCTTTTAAATGGGAAAGAGTATTTTTTAAATTATATTTTGTGTTTTGTTATAAATCTAAGATTGGTTAGTTTTATTGGTTAAAAAAGTTTGCTAAGTGATGAAGGTCATGGATTCATATTCACTGCACACATTTATTGAGATGTCCCTGCTACCTTCTGGCACCTTCCCCTGCTTCCTTTGCAGTGTCCAAACCCACTGGCTGTCAGCCCTGGTCCACTACAGGGCCTTTGCACAGGCTGTCCCCAGGACCTGGAGCACTTTTGCCACTTCCCCTTCTCACCACTTGCAGACTCATTCGAGCCTCACTTTCTCCAGCTAGCCTTCCTGGTCCGTCTGTGCTACTGCTGCTGTTTTCTTCTTATTTTTTGTGAGACCAGGTCTCACTCTGTCACCCAGGTTGGAGTGCAGTTCCACAATCATGGCTCACTGCAGCCTCAACCTCCTGGGCTCAAGTGATCCTCCCACCTCAGCCTCCTGAGTAGCTGGGACCACAGACATGCACCACCATGCTTATTTATTTATTTATTTATTTATTTATTTATTTATTTAAGTTTTATAGAGATGAGTTCCCGATACGTTGCCTAGGCTGTCTCAAACTCTTGGGCTCAAGCCATCCACCCGCCTGGGCCTTCCAATGTGTTGGGATTATAGGTGTGAACCATGTTGCCCAGCCCCTCTGTGCTTCTGTAGGACTCTGATTCTGTCCCTTCTACAGTACAGGGATATTGCTAACTGTACATTCATTTGGGTAAAATTTGATTGAAGTTTGGCTCATCATTAGATGGGAAACCCATGAGGGTAGGAACCATGTCTTTTTTTGTTTACCATCATATACTGAGCAGCTGAGAGCAACTTGGTGCATGATCGACACTGGATAAATATGTGTTGATGAGTGAGTGGATATCATTTTGATGTAAAGTGTGTGAGGTACAGTGGAGGCTGCAGAGATAAAGCCTGTTCCACCTCTTCGCCTGAGGAGCATCTGGTATCATAGAGAACACAATTAAATAGTGCCATAGGAGGAGTACGTGAGTGAAGCCACAATTCACAGGAGGATAGTCACTCTCCATTAATGGAGAAGCAAAGGCATCTTGTAGGAGATGCCATGTGTGCCCTGGGCCTTGGAGAAAGAGGAGATGAGTGAGAAGAAATGGGAGGAAGAGACACATGAGATGGAAAGAACTGTGTGAGCAA
Source organism: Rhinopithecus bieti (assembly GCF_001698545.2). Lineage (NCBI taxonomy): Eukaryota > Metazoa > Chordata > Mammalia > Primates > Cercopithecidae > Rhinopithecus > Rhinopithecus bieti. Next base: position 2,230,764 of record NW_016805589.1, read on the forward strand.
AGGCTTGTGAAGTGCAGTGTGGCTTCAGGGAATGGGAGTCACATGGTTTGGCTGGAGTCCAGCCGCCTTGCAGGGAAGCAGTGGGTAGTAAGTTGGAATGTATGTCTCAGCCACATTGTGGCAGGACTCCAGTGCCAGGCAAGGCACTTGGGGTTGGTTTGGAGGAAAAGATAGGGGGGAGGTGTGATCAGTCCTTGAGCAGAGGGGTAGTGTGATCAGCACTGTGCTCAAGAAGATAGTGTCCAGTGTGGTTTGCATGGAGTGTGGAGGCAGGAGCAGTGGGAGGGGGAGCAGGTAGGAGACGGAGTGTGGGAAGAAGAGGGCTTAAGGAGAAACCTACGAGTGGGCTGTGTAGCGAGGAGAGAGAGCACATGGATGGGGCTTGGTCACTGACTAGATGCAGGAGCCAGGGTAGAGGGAGGGGACAGAGAGGGTGATGAGATTTTGCATCTTGGGCTTCTGAAACTTTAATGATGCTTTTAAATGAAGGAACATGGAAAACACTCAGCATGGTCCTGGACGTGTGGGAAGTTCAGTAAATGTTAGTTCTCTCCCCAGTGCCAGAAATCAGGAGCTCAGGCAGAGAAGCAGGTGGGAGGGGAGGGGGAAGGTGGAGGTGCCAGCACTGTATTCAGGTGATGAGACCCAGCAGCTGGCTGGAACGAGCAGGAGCAGAGTTGGCACGGGACAGCGGCAAGTGCCACCTTCACAGAGTCATTGTTGAAAACAAGGGAGAGAGAAGGGGCTTGGGTAGAACCGGGGACCATCCCCTTTCAGGGTTAGAGGAGGAAAAGCAGGATGCAAGGGCAGAACAGTCAGAGATAAAGAGGAAGGGCACCCAGAGGATGGTGCCTTGCAGTCCTGGGTTCATAAGACAGGTCTTCCTGCTGTAGAGGTGAAGGATAAGAGGGCTGTTGGTGCCCTGTGGGTGGGATTGGGTCTGGGGTCGGGCCTCCATTTCAGCCAGCCATCTTTGTTACTCATGTTCCCTGACCACAGACCTCATCCCCATCCCTAGTGGGGGGATGAAAGGTGGCCATGTAGTAAGTGCCCACCTCTCATGCGGTGGTATGGACACATCAGCACAACTTCAGTGCTGGCCTCAGTGACTTGCCAGGAGCAGTCATTACATCCATACTTGCATCATACTTACCAAATTGCACTGTTCGCCCCTACTGCAGAGATGGTGGAGAGTGGTTATATCAGCATTATTTTTATAGGACCAGCCATACTAATGTTGAAAAGCTCAGGAGCCTTACTTAAAATTCCTGGACAGAACCTGAAATCTACTTGGAGTTTGGGTAATCAGAGTTTTAGTTGTGATTGATTTGTGAACTTTGACAGGTTTGTTGTCTTCTCTGAGCTTCAGGTTTTGGAAATGAGATATGAATAATAGGGTGTCAGAACAGGTTCTGGGCTTGTAATTAAGGTTCTGCTTTCTCTTTCTTAGCATGTCATCCAGTCCTAACACCAGGAATGTAGTTTCTGTTCCAGTATTTGTTAGAAGTTGAGACAGCTTGGGTATTGGCAGGCTTCCTTAGTTCTGCCTGGCCTGGAAGTGTATCTTTCCTTCCACTGTGCCATGTGGGACCACAAAGGAGAATGCCATGTACCAATTATTGTAAAAAAAAGTCACTGTGGTTTAACCCTCTGTCTGTGATCTGGGTCCAAGCCAGGCTCCACTGGGCCTTGTTCTGGCCAGCCAAGCCATGCCCTGGTCAGGTGGCACAGCTTCTCCCCCAGCCTCTTACTTCTGCACACCCTTATTTCTTGGTGCTGTGCCCATAGGTGTGGCATTGCTGGCTGGGGTGAGGGACTAGCACAGGAGACCGGGCTGCTGGAGGGAGGACCTTTTGGTGTCTGCGCCATTTGCTGTCACTCAGACAGTAGGTCTACTTGGGGTCTCTGTCCTATCTTTAATGAAAAAAGCTAAGTAGTGAGATGGCTCAGACTCTGGAGTTTGGATCCTTTATTTATCAGCTGTGTCACCTTGGAGATCACTTAGTGTTTCCGAGTCTTCATTTCCTCATGTATAAAGTGAGGAAAGTAAACCCAGGAGGCGGAGCTTGCAGTGAGCTGAGATCTGGCCACTGCACTCCAGCCTGGGCGGCAGAGCGAGACTCCGTCTCAAAAAAAAAAAAAAAAAAAAAAGTGAGGAAAATGACATTACCACCTTCATGGGGCTCTCAGGAAAAGCCAAATGAGGTAACAATTGTAAAGAGCCTGATCCACATGCTAACATACACAGTGACTGTGCGCTGTGTGTGTTGTCATTCTTTCCCCACCATCAGCAGGAGGGAAGAGCTCCAGGGACCCTCCTGTTCGCTCCTTCTTGTGGCACCTCTCACCTGGAGTAATGTGGAGGGGACCCACATTAGAATCCCCCTTCCCTGCCCCTATAATAAAGTTCAAGCCCTACTGTCTTTTGAGGTGTGTCTGGGAAGGGTGCTCACCCAACTTCCAGCCTTCCTTCAACTCCACCTGGACATTGGAGCCAGAGTTGTACAGCACAGTGAGTCTTAGGGGTGATTTGGTTGCAAGGAGAAACTGCCTGCTCAAACCAGCTAAAGAAAAGTTTATTGCTAGGGTGCTGGGATGTCTCTGTACCTACTTTTTCTCTAGGGCAGCTGGTGTCTTCTCTTACTTGCCTCTATGGACTGGTTTTCTGCCTCAGCTCGCACACAAGGCAGAAGGAGGCCACCCCAGTCCAATTCAAAAACACTCCTCAGCTTGCATGTCCAGCGTCAGTTAACAAGCTCCTCTGTGCCCTAATTACAAATTCCCCCAAAGAAAAGCAGATTGACCCCCCATAGGTCAGATGTCCACCATGGTCCCTGCAGTGGGGAGTCTGGGCTGTGGGTGGTTGGGCATGTTTCATCTCACTGATGGGGCAAACAGGTCACAAAAAGGGCACCTGGACAAGCCAGTCACACCCACAGGTGGCATAATTTTCGGGCCTTCTGGCAGGAGGGAAAGCCCTCTCCTCCCATAGCCTACTCTGCCAGGCATATGCAGCCTGAGGCTGTTAGGCCTTCTGGAGTTTACCAGAATAGACAGACTTCCACATCACAGGCCATGCGTGCCTCATAAAATCCCCACGTGGTTCCAGATCTCTGGATTACACAAACCGATGTTTCCTGAACAGGAAGAGTAGTCATATGTAGGTGATAGGGGAGATGATTTTAGGTGTATAGTGACACAATATTTTATACTGATAATTATATGCTTTATTTGGAAAACTTAACAACTAAGGATCAAACCTACAATTTCACAATCATTACACAGAAAATGTCATTATAGATGTAAGTAATAATGAGTTTCTTATAAAAATTTATGTAGTATGGACTTGAGTTTTTTTTTTTTTTTTAAGTGAAGGTGGGATGATTGAATGATGAAAGTTGAGAAGCCCTGACTGGTGTTGCATACACCAGAGATTCTTACCTGTGAACCCATGGGAAGACTTCAGGAGGCCTGTGAAGCCCTTGAAGTTGTAGACAAAGTTTCGGATTTACTTACCTTTCCGCCATCGTTTGTGGAGGAGGGAGAGTGAGTCATTGGTTGGTTTAGAAATTTAGTGTTGGAACTTTCTGAGGGTTATTTATTAAAGATTCCAGTTTCCTTCCCCAGAGATTTTGATGTAGCCGTGGAAATGGAACCCACAAATGTGCATTTCACGTGCATTTAGATGACGAGTGCAGGTGGTTCTCAGACCTCACATTGAGGAACACTGCTTATCAAGAGATTCAGGAGACCCCAACGTTGAGAATTCAATTCTGACCCATCCCAACTTCCTTAGGATTGTTGTGCAGTGGTTAAAACCTTCTTGTCAAGAATTTTTGAGATCTTTGGACAAAAGGTTTCTAGATAAATTTATATCACAAATTATTAAGGGTTTCTTAGTAAGGTCGCTGTCTTTTCTCTGATCAGTCATTTTGTTGTTTGGTTTGATCTTTTTAGTCCAAGATGCTTAAAAAAAACCAAAAACCAAAAAACACCTAAGGCTCATATTGAACATTACCATCCTGGAGCTGAAGGCTGTGGAATAACTTCAATTCAGTGTTAGAGAGAGACAATCACAAGTGTTTGTGAGCAGCTATGATGGCCTCCAGCATGGTTCTCAGACAGCAGGCATGTATCTGTGCAGCAGTAGGATGGGCAGAGGTGGACCTTGCCCCAGACATGCAGAGCAGCAGTTACACTCTTCCGTTTAGGAAACAAAAGCCTTTTCTTTTGCATGATCTTTGATCTCTGCGTGTTCATAAAGGCCATAATAATAAAACATAAGAATGAAACATTTTGCTTTAAATTGCAGTGTGTCAGGTACATCACGTATGCATTTTCTTATTTTTCCCAGAACATTACAAAGTGGAGTCTATTCTTAATTGCATTTCATAGACGAGGAAACTCAGACTTTGAGGGTAACTAGGTAGGACAGCAAGATGACTAGCCTTCTGCCCCTGCACCTCCACTAGAAATCAAATTACCTGGGAAGGCAGTGCCAGGTAGTGGTAGGATTAAGTAGCTTTTGCTTTACTTAGAGCAGACAGGATACCAGGAATGAGGACTCCTTGAGGTGGAACTCAAGTGGAAGATGAGTAAACTATATCTTAGAGACAGATTACAGAGCTTCTTGATATTGTTTTTATTTTCCTTTTATTATTCCCTATCTTTAAGGCATCTTAACTATGTTTCTGTGGACCAAGAGAAGAGAGGGTGAATTACTCACACATGGGCCAAAGTGATCAAAGGGATGCATTTCTCCACTCCACCCCAAGCTAGTTTGGTGTTGGCAGCAGTAATTGGCAGGCTTCCTAAGGTGGAGTGTTTTTTTTTTTTTTTTTTTAAACTTTTTTTTTTTCATGGACTGCCTTACAGAGGTGGGAGGTTCCTTTGATGGCCCATAGTAGAGTTGGGAAAACCTGCAAGTGCACTCGTGCATTTTTCTGGGTAGTAGAGTCCTTGACTTCCATTAGAGTCTCAGAGTCACCTGTAACCCTGAACAGGTGCCTTACAGCATGGGGAATGCTTTATTGCTGGGCCATGGCTGGGAATTATCGTTCCTGGACTAGCAGCATCAGCATTGTCTGGGAATTTGCTAGAAATTCAGAATCTTGGGCCCCATCTGGTACCTGCAGAATTGGAACTGGCATTTTAACAGGATACCCAGGTGATTTATATATACACATTAAAATTTGAGAAGCACTTGGACTGAGTAACCCTTCCCGTTTGGTGAGTTAATTTCCAATGCCAACTCTGTGTTGGAGGAATTTTTATTAAGAAAAGCCATGTTTCCTTACAGCTTTGTTTAGAAAGTAGGGTGCCTCTGGTAAGTGTAATAGTTCTCATCTGTGCCCCTTAAGTATTGGTGCTCAGCTGATTATAAATTGAGTCAGATCTAGATAAAGGAATTTTTTGACCTATGTAGGTTAATTGACATGAGCTGTTAGGTTGGCCATAAAGGGCTGACCCAGCCCTTTGAGGGAAATAAAAAGTTGGAGATGACAAACTATTAACCTGTTAAACATACTCCAATCCCCCATTAAGCCTTTCTTCTAAGAGTTCATTGGTGGGTTTTAAGGAAATAATTGCACTGGCTTCTCAACTTGTCATGGTTACCTTGGAGCAGTCTTTACTGGTCTCTTTTCTTCTGCTTCTTGCCTTTTGCCTAGAATTGGCCCACTTTCTGTCTTTCTATCACACTAAGTTTTTGATGAATCATCAACAGTAGGGCAGTTTAGTCTTACATTTGCCCAGAGTGCTGCCTGATGACTCAGACTCACAGTTAATAAATGCAGCATCTTTCGTTTTGTGATTGTGTGTTTTCTGGTGACATACATGCTGGGTTCTGTTAATCTTGAAAGGGGAAGGCTGTCTTCATTTTGGCGTGCTTTGATCTGGCAACTTCTCCAGTTAATGCTGAACTTTAGCTCACTGTTGAACATTAACTCTCTGTGGGTGTGTTGGCAAGAGATCTGCAGGGTTGAATCTCGGTATAATACCTATATAGGAAACAAGTATAATATGGTACTGGAGATACACACACACACACACACACACACACACACATACAGTGTTTGTGAACATATTTATCAGATACCATATATATAACTGACGTATATGTATGTGTATAATATATACACACACACGTATATATCTCACCGTGTGGGTGTGTGCACACACACCATACATATATGTTTACTCATGTCACAAAGTCCATTATAAATTACAGTAAAGTATTCGAAGTGTTGAATTGTGTGTACTTCTTAGTGGTCTTCATCTGGAACCTTGGACACTATATTGGTTATATGACAGTCTCCCCGGTGGAGGAGTTGTTGAAGGCTAAACCCCATATTATTCTCTTTTATATCCCTAACCTCTAGCCTGGTGCCAGGCACATGGAAGACCAGTCAGTAAATAGTTGCTGAGTGATGGATGAACCATCTAGGGATCAATAACTGTATTGGTTCACCAGTGAGCCCTTATTTATTGAAATATGAATGATGTTGATAATGGCAGCTATCATTTATTGTGTGCTTACCATCAAATAGGCACTTTAAATACGTTTCGTTGTGTAATTCAACAACCTTATTGGGCAAGGGGCATCACTATTCCCGTTTTACAGCTGAGGAAACTTATAAAGTAACTTGGTCAGCGTCATTCAGCTGGTGAGGGTGGAGCTGAGGATTGGACCCTTGGGCCTCTGGCTTGGAAGCTTGTGCTAAACACATGAGCATTTAATTCTCTTCAGGTAAGGACACTGACCTGTAGAAAGTGATAGGAAGCAGCAGGCCATGGCTTCCACATGACTCCTATAACATGATCAGTATATGCAGATTACAAATGTCGGCTACCCCAGTGCCTGGTGCTCCTCCCTTCGTTCAGTGTGCCCTTCCCCCTTCTGTGTGTTTTTTTCTCTTCCTCCTGCAGAAATAAAGCCACAGACATCTGAATGTGTTCTCACTTCTCCCGTTGTCCACCCTAAAGCCTGGCTCTTGGGACCCTACCACTTTTTTGGTTTTTGGAACAAGCTGTGTTACTCTGCTGTTTGCTGGTGGTAGCGGCAAACTAATCTCAAAGCACTGATCATAAGCAAGTACTATAAGAAAAAAAATCCTGTTTCCTTCCTCAAAGGCGTAGGACCAAGAGTCTGGTTTGAAACATATATATATATATTTTTAGATTTTGCTAAAAATCAGTGTCCTGCTGTCTTACTGACATATGAATGTCACGGTGTGTGTGTTAACAAGTATTTGATGGCAATAATTGCTTTTGACAGATTATAGCTTGCTGATGGCTATTTAAAGGCAGTCTTTCCTTAAGTTACTTCCCTCTACCACTGCTTTGGGTAAAATGATTTGTTCTCTTGTAATGCCTGTCATGACAGAATTTTCACTTTTTAAAAGTGGTCGTCTTATTTGTAAACCTGAAAAGATCTTTTCTTTTCAGTGGTTTATAGACAAATAACAAAGCAATGGATGAGTACTGTAAAAGTTTGGCGATGACTTCACTTATTTTTGTGTGTTCCAGGGCTGGATGTGACTCATGCATATTTGGGGACCAGCTCCACAATGGGTTTCACACCATAGTTTTTTGTTTGTGGAACACTGTATGAGTTTCAGTATGTTTTTGTGTGCATGTGTGTGTGTGTGTGTATGTGTACGTTTGCTGCAGTTTGCCTTCCCATGCTCTGTGTCTTAACAGCTGTCTCCTGGGATATTTTTGCAATCCAGGTTCTTGAGGATATGTTGTTGTGTTGTTGCTTGCTGAGTGGAGCTCTTGCTGGTTGCTCTTGTATTGGGCAAAATGGGAATATTAAAAAATCCCCAAGAGCTAAGCATGGAGTAGGAAGCATAGTTCCTGAGGGTTGTCCCTATCAAACACCACACCCTGGTCCTCTAAGACAGGACAGAGCTGGAAGTGTGTGGTCCTCAAGGCCTCAGTACTTACTGGTTTAGCTGACATCCCACAGGCAAGGCTGCAGCCCTAGCATCAGCAGCTGTATAAGCTCCAGAGTGGGTGTCCTGGCAGGAGAGCCAGACAGGTGATTTGTTAAATTATTACCTGTGTGCAGCTTCTGGCCTCTGGTGCCAGGCAGTGTGGAGCTCGGCAGGATTAAAAGGAGGTTGATTACACAGCCAGCAAAGGTAGGAGGTGAGACTGCCAGCTGCCACTGTGCTTAACTGTCGAGACACACACAGAAAATGGTCCCTGCAGCTGTGTCTCTGTGGGACTGAACATATAGCGAATGAGAGATCTAAACACAATGCATTGACAATAATAGGATTTCCTAGGAAGCCTTATTATTATTATTATTATTATTGGCAGGGTACCAAGAGTGCCATAGAAGGGGCTAGGTTTTCAGCAAAATGTGCAGAAACTATGCTTTAGGAGTTGGGGAGAATCTGGCAAATGTTAAGTATTTATTGAGGATCATCTGTCCTCTGCTACTTTGGGCAGAGAATGGAGAAAGTAGCCTGGTAACTCTTACTGGGGCAACCAGTGAAAATGGGCCGGCAACCCTTTTCATTCATTATAATTATTCAGTGTCTCCTATATATGAGAACAAGAGGACCCCTCCCCTCTACTTCAAGCTTGGAAAGTGGGCTGGGATAAGTAGTAGAGGCAGCTGTGAAGCATACTGTTCTCTTGCTATGCGATCTTGGGGGTGATAACAGTGCCTCCTTTACAGGATAGTTGTAAGGATTTAAACCAGCTTATGTGTTGAAAGTACTTACAACAGTACCTAGCACACAGTACATGCTCTATGTTAGTAACAGTAACTGTTGCTATTGCTACTACTGCCATCCTTATTGAGTAAGGAGGGGTCCTTGTGGAGGAAGAGGGTAGTTGGGAGCCAACTCAGGAGGTGGCCACAGGGGACAAAGGCCCCCTTCCATCCACTGCTGGAGGGCTGGAGGTCTTGGTGCCCTTCCTGCTTGAGGTATATATGGGGATGAGGTTATGGAGATGAGAAGGAGGAGCCTGAAGGCTGGTCTCCTTCTCATTGTCCAGACCAGCAGGGGACCTATGTTAACGGGCTGTCCTTGGGGACTGTCTGGGTGTCACCACCCTGAGCAGCACAGGCTCCTTGATTTAATTTCTTTCCTGCCCACAGGCCACCTGAAGTTCAAAGGGATATTTTTTTTCTATTGTAATTCCTTAGTGGGACAATAAATTCCTTCTGGGACATGCAGGACTTTTTTTTTTTGTTGTTTGAAAAGCTAAATTGGCAACACTGACTCAAGGAAAGGCAAGTAATTAAGAGCCAATATCCCGAAGGTATTCTAAAAAGGCCTTTCTGTCCAGTAGAGATTCCAGATCAGACAGCAGGAAACTTTTCCTGAGCCAGAAAGTATCATTTATAGGTGTCCTTGGCGGAATCCCTCAGAACACAGTTTTAGAATCTGCCTGTGACAGTGTTGCCTTTCCCGTGCTGTGTGCTGGCTTGGAAATTGTGGAATTCTGCACATGACGCATGTGGGTATTTAGTTTCTGGTGGCTGAAGGGAGGTGATGAGGAAGCAAAGACAGAAGACCTAGATTTTGTTATCGAGTTGCTGGTTGACCCAGGGAAAATTACTCTGTGCTTCATTGATAGAATTAGAACATCTTTCTGACTCACAAGAGTGTTAATGACCAGTCAGACAGTGTTGAATCTGGGAACTATATTTTGAGGAGGGGAATATGATATGTGATCAAATTGTCTCTTATATATTTAACAGACTAATGAACTGATGCTTCCTCTGTCAATTATTATCAGAGAACGGGGCTGCTTCCTCTGTCAGATTTCCAGATAACTGAAGACTGTCCATACGCTTGTCATGGTAGAGTAAGACTCATATCCGGGGTGGAGGAGGCGCTGCACACAGTTAACTCATTTAACCTCTACCACAATCCCATCATGTTAGGAATTGTCATACTACCCATTTTGCAGAGCAGGAAATTGAAGTTTAAAGAGGGGTAAGTAATTTTTTCAGAGTTGCCGGGTTCATTCAATTTTTGGATAGCCATTTGTTGAATTTCAATTACGTGCTGGCACGAGGGTTATTATCACCACGGTGAGCAGACCAGGCTTGGGTTGTCCATAGGAGAGTCAGGATTCTTCCCAGGGATGTCTGGCAGGTGACTTGTCGCCACACCATGTTCTCTCTCACAGGATTTTAGTGGTGGGAGGTACAGGGCCTTCTTGAGATCCATGAGGTGGGGCGATTCCCTGCATCCCTGGCCCCATCACCAGGTGCGATCTAGTTCTCAGCACTAAAGCCCAGGTCAGTCTGCTGTCCTCTGTGCCTGTCTCTACCAAGACCTCCCGCCTGCTACTATTTCAAATGCCAAGATTTGAAAACTTTTAAATACTTGATAAAAACTTGGCTTCCAAGTTAGGCATTTCCCTGCTTTTAAAAACAGAGGAAGCTTGAGCAAAAGCCAACATCTTTCTGGATGACTCAGACCTGTCATTATGTGCTTCATTGATACAATTTTGAATCTGTATTTTCAGGTTTTCATTTTCTTTCTTTGTGTCACTTGTCACCTCACCTGTGGCCACTGAGATTGTCACTAAGTGCCTCTCATTTCCTTTGGGTTGGCTGTTTTTCATCTGCTGTGAATGAGGAAACTGAGCTTCTGGTTTTTTTTTTTGAACCTATTTTTTGTCAAATGAAAAGCCGGAAGTTGCTGGGTGAGACCCAGGGAATGAGTCAGTGACTGTGACAGCCACCTCTGGTGTTGGCCTCTATGGTTGGTTGTGGCATGGCCCTGTGTCCTGTGGTCATGGTCTTACTACAACTGTGGCCTCTGCAGGAGGGATTGAGAGCTTGGGTGCAGGAGTCCCCTGGACATGGGCTCAGGTCCTGGCTCCATTGCATGTTAGTTTGGGAGCTGAGTCAGCTTAATGCCTCCAAGCCAAAGTTGTCTTGGAACAGCATGCCCTGCATAAATGATGCCCTTTATTATTAGTGGTTGTAGAATTTGTGGTGGTGGTGTTGGAGGTTGAGGTTGGGGCAACATGACCAGTGAGTGTTTAGGTAACTGTGTAGAGTGTAGGTTAAGAGCGTGGGCTTTAGGGTCAGGATGACCTGGGGTTTAGTCCTTACCTCCTCATTCACCAGCCAGGTGACAGGTAATCAAGGCATACCTATAGAGGTCAGTGGCGTGGGCTATTGAGTTAATGTGGGAGACTGTTCCTGGCTCTGCTGCTTTACCCTCTGGTGACCCAAGTCTAGAAGCTGCTTTAGGTTTCCAAAATGAAGATTAAAAAGGACCTACCTGTCAAGATTGTTGGGGGAATTAGCTTAATTAATGCATATACCCTTAGTGCCTCAAACAGTGTCTGGCACATGTAAATGCTCAATAAATGTTAGCCGTTACAGCTAATGATTCTCCTGGCAGCCAGGAAGTGTAGATACTGCTTTTATTTTTCAAATATTGTCGTTTTTGCTGTAGCCCTGTAGCCCTTTTCAACACTTCTTCCTGGTCTTTGTTCCCTTGGCTTTTCTTGGTCTTCCAAGTATTGAAATAGGACTGGTTCATTCTGGGAATAGTTATGCACGCTATTCAGAGGGAATAGATGCTTTGCTTTGTGAGTTTCCCTGGATCAAGTTTCCTCCACAGGCAGGAATTGTCTCCTTATCGGGCCCTCAGCCTGGACCTCCCTGGGAGCCACTGGCAGATTGTATGAAATAACAACAATACTCAGGGGATGAAGTATCTGTTAAAAATCACGAGTGTTGTCCTCTTTGACATCTCCACCCTTTCTTATGGAAAAGATTTTGAGTGCACTGTAGCTGAGAGATTATTCCTACACTCTGTACGATTCTACTTTTTATTTTTTAAAATTTTTTTTGAGACGGAGTCTCTCTCTGTCGCCCAGGCTGGAGTGCAATGGCCAGATCTCAGCTCACTGCAAGCTCCGCCTCCTGGGTTCACGCCATTCTCCTGCCTCAGCCTCCTGGGTAGCTGGGACTACAGGCGCCCGCCACCTCGCCCGGCTAGTTTTTTGTATTTTTTAGTAGAGACGGGGTTTCACTGTGTTAGCCAGGATGGTCTCGATCTCCTGACCTTGTGATCCACCCGTCTCGGCCTCCCAAAGTGCTGGGATTACAGGCTTGAGCCACCACGCCCGGCCTGATTCTACTTTTACCTATGTAGTTTCTCTTCCTTTTTTGGTGGGTTTACAGCATATGCACTACAAAATGAGTCATTATGACTTAATATTTTTTTATTTCTTTTAAGCCCAACATAGGTGATAAACTAGAGTCCTTCCTGGTCAATTCTAAAATGATTGGGAAAATGAAAATTAGAGGAAAAGCTTGGAGAAGGAAATTAACAAGCATGTATTATTCTTTTCTCCCTAAGGTTTTTGCCTTCACATGGGGTTGCTTTCATTTTCCTGATAATTAGTTGTAACTAAAATACTGTGTGTCTTTGGAATAATTTAAGAAGAAAGGTTTTGCCCCAATGAGGCATCAACCATGTGCAGGGTACCAGTGATGGACGGTTGCTGTAATTGGGGTAGTTTGGTTCGGCAAGGACTTGTCATGTGGGGGATTGTCTCTATATTTTGAGGGATTGGCAACTCTTTCCACATGCTCAGGGAGAGTTGCCACCTGGCCCATGTGTAGAGTGGCCCAAATCTGGTCTTTGCCTCCTCTAACAAGATGGGTTGGTGTGCTAGGCGATTCTGACACACACCAGGTCCCCTCATTCCTCCAGCAGCCTGACCCTGTCCTCTGTCCAAATCAGCTAGAAGGCCTGCGTATGTGTTTCACCTATTTAAGTGTTTCTGTGTGCTCATGGTCCTCACTGTTGGTGTGTTACTGGAAGTTAGCCGCTGTGTTCCAAAGAAAGGCACAGCTTGATTAAATAGGTTAGTAAGTGCTGGTTAGGCATGTGCTTCTGTTGAGTCAGGGAAAGGCTGGTGGTGATAAGGAGAGGAGGCTTTGAGATTTCTGTAACCTTTCTGTCCTCTAGATTTCTGAGGTTGACACTTGGTAGAAGGAAGAGAGAATGCTGTATACCATCATCTTCTCTGCGCAGGATGACCAAATGTCCTGGGTCACACCTGCTATCACAGCATGATTTTAACAGTGCCCCTTTCCCAAAACCATCTGTTTGGATATGGCCACCCCATGTATGCATCTTTGAAACTTTTGTCAGTAGGAATGAACCTCATTTTCCAGTGGCCTTTTCCCCCTTAGTAGATCATAATAAGAGTGAGATCACCTTCTTTTCCACCCAAATTAGCAAGAAAGAACAGTTCTGTGGATGGTTGTTACAATTCTCACCATTAATAACTTCAAAAAGCTACAGATCTGCAGAGCAGAGGGCACTTCACATCACCATTGTGGAGAGGGTGAGGTGCAGTGTGATATAATTGGTATTTATCTCCGTGGCCTGCTTGCCACAGTGGATTAAAACAAACCAAAAATTTCAAGGCTAATTGGCTAAAATTAGATGTGTAATTAGAGAGAGCAGAAAAGCTAAAGGAAATGAGTTTACCCAGTGTCACCTGATCAAGTAGGTAATGGTGAACAAAGAGTGTGTGCCCAGGTGTGTCTGGCTGTTTCCAGTGCCCCTTGCTATCCACCATATTGGCCTAATGTTTTCAACTCATGACACTGAGGATGGTGTCATTCTCATCATGCAGGGGATGAGCTGATTCAGAGCATGGTCATTGTTCCCACTGCTGTCTTCCCACAGCTAGGAAGTGGCAGAGGTTAGGTTTAAGCTCAGGCCTTTTTACCATTGTTACTTTGGGGAGGGCTAAATCGTGGATGTTTTCGACCTGATGAAAATAGTAGGAAGGGGCACTTGGTGTGAGGAAATATTGGTCCAGGGTGAACCTTTTCAAGTTTATTGGTGTGAGTTAAGTCATTTCCCTAGAATGTTGGCTAAGCCTCAGGAACACAGCACGTGGGGATGTTATTCATGTTCAATAAATGTCAAATAGCATCCACAGATTTGTGGGTTTGTAAATCCAATTGAAACGCTATTATTCAGGTTTCTTGCATGCTCAGGATTGCTAGCATTTGTTTTTGAACAGTTCTAATAAAATAGCTCATTACTATCAAGTATGGATTAAATACCTGGCTGAGAAAAGTAAGGTGATTTATATATCTTCTAATTAGTGCAATTGAGAGTGACTGCGGCAATGATTAAAAATTATTTTGTGGTGATAATAAGTTGCGGTGAAGGGTAGGAAGGGGAAGTGAAGGATTTTTCCATTTGTGTTACATTTCCACAGGTTTGGGATGTTTCTGAAAGTACATTATGGCAATCAGTCGGTTTTTCCATAGTTGTGATGACCTCTGAGTGAAGACTTGACTTTTAAAATTAATGATCTGATCAATGCAGTCTTTAATTAATATAGCTGTGCAGGTGGATTAAAAAAAAAAAGTCTTCAAAAAGTGTTACCGATAGTATCAGTTTTCACTGGGGCAAATTGACCAGACTAGCATGGTTTTGTATATTTTCTCCCAAGCAGTTCCTGTGGGAGAGACAGACAGACAGATACACACACAGAATATGTAGCCTCTGGGAGTCAAGTTCATCTCTTTGCCATTGTAAATACTTTGACCATTGTGATTAGTCACTCAGCCAGACTGCTCCATATCCCCCTCTCTCCGTTTGTATCATTTTCCTTGATATCTGATTCCACCTACATGCCTCCTCTCAAATCTCCATAGCTACGTCAAAATATGTATGAGAGGTTTATTTTTTCAGACAGGCAAGTATGACCTTGCAGATGAGCTCCTTTCATTATTAAGTTTTACACAAAATGCCCTGAATACAAATTATAATAGCACCTACCCTGTAGGGGTGTTTGTGGGGACTAAATATGATAATCCATATGAAATTCCGATCACAATGCCTGGCACACACATAGGTACTCAGCCTGTTAGTGTCTGTTTCTTTCTTGCTTTCTGTGGTTCCCTTATTTGTTGTCTCCACCCTGTTGAGTTGGTTCTCTGAAGGGTTCCACTGATCACAATGGAACCAGATCTGAATACTCTGTGCTCAGTCATTTGATATCTCTGTACCTCGTTCAGCTGCTGAACACTCTGTGCATCCTGGAAACAGTTCTTCTACGGGTTTTGTGGCACTGTGTTATTCTGATTTCACCCACACCCCTCTGGCCTTTCCTTGTCTCCTTTCCTTTGCTCTTTGGTCTCCTTTTCTCTCCTTGTTGTCCACAGAAGACAATCTCTGAGTTTCTGTGCTCAGTTCATTTAGGTTTTATCAGTCATCTCATTTACTTCTGTGGATGAAATTCAGATGTTCACCCCTGGCTTGACTTCTAGGTTCCATACATCCATTTCCCACTGCATGCCTAAGTACCTCTGGCTTGATGTCTCATGTCAGCTCAGATCCAACATGTCTCAAATGCAAGCCATCCTCCCCTCCCTTCTCCAAAGCATCTCCTCCTCCTCCAAACCCTCCTCCTCCTTCTCCTCCTCCTCCTTCTCTTTCTCTTCCCAACTCCCCACCTCCCACCCACCCCATCCCTGGGTCTTTAGATGGTGAAGCCCTTCTCTCACCACCTACTCCCTTTACCTTAATGCTTCGCTGCTTTTTCTATCTCCCATTATCCAGTGGGTAGCAAGTTCTCATGGATTCAACCTTGATGATTCTCCTTGCATCTGCTTTTTCCTTTCTCTCTCTGCTCCTTGCAACATAGCTGTTCCTCCTGCCAGCACCTGCATAGCCGCTTGACTGACTCTTGCAATGGCTTCTTACCTCCTGTGTGTCTCTGTTTGCATCAGATTTACTGCTCCCTCATCACTCCTCCTAAATCACAGGTTTGGCCATATCATATCCACCCCCAAATCTTCCCTTGGCTCCCTGTTGTCTATTAAACTGTGAAGACATACCAAAACTGTACACATGTCCTTTGATATATCCTGTCAGTGGACACAAGGGATGCTGTTGTTCAGATGGTCACAGATAATAGTCTGTTTTTGATGTCAACTTAGTGGTCCACTGGAGAGTGAAGTGTTATCAGTTTCCCTTTAATAAATGCTATGGACTGAATTGTGTCCCCA
The DNA here is from genome assembly GCF_001698545.2 of Rhinopithecus bieti. Lineage (NCBI taxonomy): Eukaryota > Metazoa > Chordata > Mammalia > Primates > Cercopithecidae > Rhinopithecus > Rhinopithecus bieti. The sequence continues at coordinate 2,246,803 of NW_016805589.1, forward strand.
GTCAAAATTTGTATGTTGAAACCCTAACTTCCAATATAACTGTATTTGGAGATAGGGCCTATAAAGAGGTAATTAAGTACAATTAAATGGGTTATATGGGTGAGGCCCTGATATGATAGGATTAGTGTCCTTATAAAAAGAGGCAACCGAAGGCACGTGCTCTCTCTCTCTCTGCACACATGCACAAAGAAGTGGTCATGTGAGTGCACAGCCAGAAGGCAAGCCAAGAGGAGGGCCTGCAGTAGGACTTGACCTTGCTGGCACCCTCATCTTGTCTTCCAGCCTCCAGAACTGTGAGAAAATAAAGTTCTTTTTCTTATGGCAGCTCAAGCTGACTAATACAAATAACAAACACTTATTTTGGGTCTTTGTGTGCCTGGCACAGGACATCTAAGGAAGTGTGGCCCCTGCCGTTATACAGTTTACGTAAGTCACCCTGTCCTTGCCCTGATATCTTGCAGCTTTTGGTCAAAATGTAAGAGCAAGACACTGTGTTAGGCACTGAGTTTACAAAGATAATTAAGAGCTTATATCTTAGAAGGAAAGAAAGAGAAATGATTCAGTGGGAGTTGAATCTGCTCAGATGCTCAAGACACGTGTATAGCCGAAATGATGATTTAGGCAAGCAATGTAAGGAATAGATTATAATATTAATTATCTTTCAGCGCCACACAGTTCAACTTTTTTCTAGTTTTTTACTTTAAAAAAATTTTGATTATAAAAGAAGTGTATAAAAGAAGTGAAAAATACATGTACCGGTAGAACATTTGAAAAGTATAATATGGAAAATTTGTAAAGCAGTAGGATGAAATACCCTCATAATCTTACCACAGAGAACTTTCATTTCTTTTCTTTCTTTTTTTTTTTTTTGGGATGGAGTTTCACTCTTGTTGCCCAGGCTGGAATGCAGTGGCACGATCTCTGCTCGCTGCAGCTTCTGCTCCACCTCCCGGGTTCAAGCAATTCTCCTGCCTCAGCATCCCGAGTAGCTGGGACTACAGGCACCCACCACCACACCCGGCTAATTTTTTATAGTTTTAATAGAGATGGCATTTCACCATGTTGACCAGGCTGGTCTCAAACTCCTGGCCTCAGGTGATCTGCTGCCTCAGCCTCCTAAAGTGCTGGGATTATAGGCATGAGTCACTGTGCCTGGCCCTTTTATTCCTTTTTTAAAAAATGTTTTTTAAAAAGCATGTTCATGTATTTTTAAATGTGTGTGTACTGTTTCTGTTTTACAGATATAAGATAATCTTCTTACCTCTTTACGTTAAACATTTAGAGTGTTTCCTTTGTAAGTTTTTTTAAACTATTTTAAGAAATATGATGGACATCTTTGTATGTACTTTTTCCCCCCATTTAAAATAATTTCCTTCAAACAGACTCCTTGAAGTGGAATTACTAGGTCAAAGGGCACAAGCATTTTTAAGGGCTTTGGGGATGTCCTACCTACCACTGATATTTGAATTCTTTCTGTGTGAGCAAGGGTCATGTTTGGCTTTGGCATTGCGGGTGGAGGCCTGGGGACAGTGAGATGAGAATGAGATGTGGCCACTACCCCTACAGTGTCTTTGTAATCTACCAAGAGAGATATACCCAGAAGTGTGGGAGCTTTGAGGACCTTTTACTTTGTAAGTAATTTGTGTCATCTTCCTGAAACAACACGAAAATTTCAAACTACCACTTGGAAATATCTTGACCTTGGCATTGGAAAGTTTTCTGGGATTTTGGGGCCTTCTTTAGACTCGTAAGTGGGACAGTCATGCTTTCGGCAAGAAAAAAACATACTCATATTTAATAAGCCATGTTCCGTTTTAAACTACATTTGTGTGTGTGATATCGGGGTGCTTCTCTGAGGAAATTTTGATTAGTGGACAAAATATTATGAGCTTGATAATTTATTTCCTTTAGCTACATATCCCTATTTCTCAAAGAGATTTGCCAAGAGGAGGCTTATTTTAAACTATTTAAATGTAAGCTTAGCATGTATCCAGAAAAGTACACAGCTCAGAAGTGCACAGCTTGATAAATTATCACACAGTGAATACACTTAGGTAATTGCAACCCAGGCCAAGCAATAAAAATTATTAGCATCCTGGAAAGCTCCATCTCATCTCTAGCCCTTCCCTCCTCTCCTAAGGCAACTGTTCTTCCTGAGTTCCAGCAACCTGGATTTTGCCTCCTGTTGAGTTTAAGACAAGTTTTTAATCATTTTGGAAACTTATTTTAAAAATTAAATTCAAAAGCCCTAGCTCATCTACTTGTATCCCTTATCTATTATGGTCTAACAAATCTTCCCAAGCCTTTGAGACCAAAGATGACAATAGTGTTTATTTCTTGTGACTCAGTGGATTGACTGGGTGGTTCTGTTGTCGTCTTCTGGGCTCACTTGTGCAGCTACATTCAGGGCTGGGACCACAGGGCCCCTTCCCATGTGGTCTTTCATCCTGGCCATCTATATGCTATGGCAGCTTCAGGGCAGCTTTCCGAAAGGACAAAGGTGGAAGCTCTGGGCCTCTTGAGGCCTAGGCTTTGGAATTTGCATAACCTCACTTCTGCCACATTCCGTTGGCCAAAACAAGTCACAAGGGATCCAATTGTATCACAGAATCCAGAGAGTGGAGAAATTGCCTCCAACTCTGGGTCTGAGGAATGGCAAAGTCACGCTGCAAAGGAACATGCATTATAGGTACATGGCCATTAGCAGTCTACCATATCACCCAAAGAGTGCTATGATCCTGTGTAGACCAAGTTTATTGTTAGTACAGAACTCGATAATACTGAGGCTCTACTCCACCTACTTCATGTCTGAACACTGTCAGTTGATAGAACCAGAATGCCTGGGGCTAGTAGGGGATGTATTGTCTCCATCTGATAGAAGAGGATTAGATCAGAAATAGAGCTTTTAAGGATTGCTTTTCTTTGGTGAATCAAGTTTGATCTGTACTAAATCATTTTCTTTTTCTTGATGTTTCTTTCATTATTTGAAATAGCCTCTGTTTATCTCATGAGGTGATTTGAAGTTAATGCTTTAACAATATGAAAACTTTTCTGGAGTTGGAATGGCTGTTCTTCAAAGCACATTGTACCTTAACCCATCAGAGGTAGAGTTAATGGTATGGAGATGTCTTCTTTTCCTTCTGGCTCTAGACACCCAGTGTAAGAGAGTATTTAGGTGGCCCCATTCATTTAACTCCTGGGTCTTGCATTCTTTATCAAAGTGAAATAGTCAAGGTAACATCAAGTCTATTTGATCTAAGATGAGTCTCTGACTCATCAAAAACATCCAACTGACATATTACCCAGACAGATACTTATAGGGTGGTTAAGTCTCACAATTTATTTGACTTGTCTTTTACCCAGGTGTCTTTTCAGAATGGAGGGAAATGGTGTTTTGGATTTGATTTGGTGATTTGGTAATGATAATAGCAAGGAGTGAGTCCTTTTTATTGAGCATTTTCTATGTTCATAGAGTTCCCTGAGCTTACTGCTTTTCCCACATTGTCTCACAGGGTTTGTGGGGAAAGAAATTAGGTAACCCATGGTTAGCACATGATACATAATAAAAGCCCAATAGTGGTTAGCCACCAACACCAAGAAATGGATAATAATAATTTTCGTTTAATTGAGCACTTGCTGTGATCTAAATTAGATTCTGTTTGTGTTATTAACTTGTACAATCAAATCATCACAAAACCCTCTAAGATTAAGTTTTAGTATTACACCCATTTTATATATTAGGAAATTCAGGTACACAGAGTTGAAATAATTCACAGAGTTAGTAAATGGCAGAGCCAGGATTTAAACCCAGGCCAGGGCATCTGAATCCAGGGCATTGGTACCCTTTCTTGGTTCTTGGGAATGGAATATACATGTACATTGACCTGGTGTCTAGATTGTTGGAGAACAAAAGTAAGATATCAACCCACTTCCCTCCTCTGGTGTTTAATTCCATGTCCAGGCATCCTGGGCAGGGGCTCTGAACGGTGATGCCAAGTTGCTGCTTCACTTAGTTAATGATCTCTCTGGGGTTTTGGCTTCTCAGTTAATCTGTGGTTCATTCTTCCCCTCTGAAGAGAGGAGCTGGCTTCCTTAAAGCCTGACAGCTTTTTTCCCCGGTGATGAACCAGTCATATAAATCATTTACAACTTACTCTTTAAAGAAATATTCCTTTTTCCCAATGCCAGAATTCAAGATACTCTGTAAGGCAGGAGCTCAAAGTCCTTTACCTGGGCTAATTAGACCACCTATGCTAGTTAGACCACCTCTTCTCATTTCTCTGTTTGAGGCTTCAAGTAAGAGTCTCCCATGCACTCAGTCTGAAGTAATTGCCATCATTTTCCTTGGCATCACTGAGTATTTTGAGACATCTCGAGGCCTGTGTTTTCATAGAAATTGTCTCTGGGTTACTTAGAAGAGTAAGGATTGGAGTAGAATTGCAGGGTACCCCAGTTTTAGTCTCCCCACGGAGCAGTTCAAAGGAATTTGAAACTCTCCAAATATAAATAAGACTTTATGGTTCATTTTTTTATTGCTACCCTTCCCATTTAGAAAACCCTTGGATCAGATACCATACTAGGCATTTTACAGGTATTATTTCATGTATTCTTTAAAACAGTTTTATGAGATTGGTATTATCGTACCTACTTTCCAGACGTGGAAACTGAAGGCCAATTATGTAACTTGCCTCAGGTCAGGTAGCTAGGAAGTAGCCCAGGTGGTACTGAGATCAGAACTCAGGTTTTTCAGATTTCAAATCCTGTTTTTTCCTGGGTGACTTACCCCATTGATGTGTCTGTCCTTCAGGCACCCTTTAAATCTCTCACAGAACACATTTGGAAACCAAAACAGTTTTTGTCTAAAATTTCTGGAACTTATGTAGTCAGTACTCTTTCTCCACCTCATCCTTTTTCAATTTTTTCCTCTGAGTTCCTGGGATGAAGTAATGAAGTTTGGAGGCAAGAAGGGTATTAGGTTCCTTTTTAAGTTACTTGGCAAGAGAAAACAAAAGGGTAGACGTCATGAGAAAGTTTCCCATTGTATCTCTAAGCTCAGTGGAGGATACTCTATTGGAAAGTTCTGTTCTTCCCATGAGAGGAATTAAGGAAGGGAAGAAAGATCTTGGCAAAATTCTGTTTTTTTTTCACCCTCTCCCTCTGACCAGCCTCAGTGCTTTGTGTTCACTTCTGCTTTCCTCTTCTACCACCCACCCTGGGTTTCTCGTAGTGAACACATCATTCTAACTTGGTATCTCGTTGCTCTCAGGTCTCACTTGAGCTTCACTTGGAGATGATAAGAAGGCCTGCTTTTTAGGCTTGCAGTGGCTGGTTGTGCCTGCTTCTTCTGCCTTGTGCCCTGTACTTGCCCTTTGGTACTTTGTGCAGCTGCGGAGCTTAAGAGTGAGCTAGTCCTATCTTTCCTCTGCAGTAGAAGATAATTTTGAATGCGAAATCAGTATTGAGTATTTCGTAAGATCCCTGATTCTTCTTGTTCCTTTTTGGGCGTCATGGTTTATGAGATTCTGGATCGGCAGCCTTGATAGAGTAGTTACATATTTATACCCCAGCTCATTCTCTTTTCTTAGGACTAACTCAAGCAATACAGAACAGTTTTACCCCTCACGTTGCTTCAGATGGAAGCGGAACAAAAGAATAGTTATTTGTGTACATAGTTTCACAGTAAGCAGATCTTCATTTTTCCCTACAGGGGTATTGGCAGATAGCAATCTGAGTGTTTTCAGGTATGACATGTCGAGGGTAGGCCGGGCGTGGTGGCTCATGCCTGTAGTCCTGGCACTTTGAGAAGCTGAGGCAGGTGGATCACCTGAGGTCAGGGGTTTGAGACCAACCCGGCCAACATGGCGAAACCGTGTCTACTAAAAATATGAAAATTAACCGGGCATGGTGGTGGGCACCTGTAATCCCAGCTACGCGGGAGGCTGAGGCAGGAGAATTGCTTGAACCCAGGAGGTGGAGGTTGCAGTGAGCTGAGATCATGCCACTGCACTCCAGCTTGGGCAACAGAGTGAGACTCTGTCTTTAAAAAAAAAAAAAAAAAAGTTAAGGGTAAAATATTGATTGATTCTGTAGTAATGTTTGTATGGTACCTTAACAAGGAAATAGGTTTTGCATTTTTCTTCTTCCTTATAGCCAAGCTTTCATTGTTCTTACCTTTTGATTGAACAAAGAAATACAAAGAAAGTTAATTTTATAGTGAGATGGCCAAAGGCATAATGATATACTAACGCAGGTATGAGGTCAGGTAAACCTGGGATAGAATCTAGGTGTAGCCACACTTATTGACTGTGTCACCTCAGACAGGTTGTTGAACTTCTCTGAGTTTTGCTTTTATCATCTTAGACAATAATGCCTACATTTCAAGATGGTTGTGACCATTAAAAATAATTAAATGAATTCATAAGCATCTTGGAGTGTCTGGTATATAGTGGGGCTTAGTACATTATAGTTCTTATTTTGTTTGCTACAAATGCACAGAACAAGCTGCTTTGAGGGACTTGTGTCTAGTAGTCATGTTGCAGGATCAACTTTGGAAAAAGAGACAGCTTTGGAATTATCTAGTCTGAAATTTTCATTATACGGACAAAGAAACAGACTCAGAAAAGTTAAGTGACCATGTCAAAGCTATAGAACTGGATAGGGACAAAGCTGAGACTAGAACTCATACCACTGACTCTTAGCTTACGGTCTTTTTATGCCATCATGACTTATTCGGTCTGGATATGTATACCAGCATCTCTAGGGCAAGATTTCCTAAAATCACCTGGGAAGGAGTAGTGTTGATGTGGTTAAAAAAAGTACATTCCTGGACTCCATCCTAGATTAATGACTCAAATCTCTGAAGTAAAACCAGGGATCTGCATTTTAACAAACATTTCAGATGATTCTTATATATCTTATAAGTTTACATTTATTTGGTAATGTAATACAAAATATATTACAAAGTGAGTTTGAGATGAGTTATTTGAGTTCACTGAGTTTGAGTCTCTGTACTTAAGCTGTAATTAAGATTTGATTTTCACAGAGTTGTCTGAGCACCTTCAGGCACTTAAAGAGTGCCTGGCACATAGCAAGCACTTTACAAGTGTTAGCTATAATAAACACATTTAATTGTTATAACAATCCTTTGAAGATTTTTAAAATTTCTTTTACAGATACAGGAAGCTAATATACAAAGCGGTAATATAACTTGCCCAAGGTCATCCAGCTAACAACTGACAGAGCCGATACTTGAACTTCTGTATGTCTGATGCTGAAACCCATGTGGGATAGTAGATTTTTTTCAATAAATACTGAAAGTTAAAGGATTTTTCTCATTAAAAGAATACCCCTCTGGATTTGGTTGATATAGTCTGTTGAGACAGGCCTAAGAGAGACCTCATATAGGTAAAATAATCCCTATTCTGGTTTTCAAAACCAAAAAGTTCTGGAATGAGGCTTTCCTGAGAGTGAGCAAGCTGGCAAAAGAATTTGTTTAAAAGGGAAAGTTTTTATTTTCAGTCTCTGTGCAAATGAAATGGATGGTTAAGGGAGAAAGTGGCAGCTGGCCGAGGAGCTTGACTCAGCTTCTTCAAGTCCAAAGAGCTAAGAGACTGGAGACCTTGGGGAAGTTTTGTGTGCTGTCCAGTTTTGTGTTTTGTGTGTGTGTATGTGTGTGTGTGTGTGTGTGTGTGTGAGAGAGAGAGAGACAGACAGACAGACAGAGACACTGGGCTAGCCTCTGGAGTCATGCATATTATTTTCCCCATGTTCTTTTGGTTGAGGTAGTTGCAGTGGTTCAGCCAGGTTGGAGGGAGCATAGACCCCGCTGCCTAGTGGAGGAGTGCCTGTGCCTCATTTGTCATTAAGAAGAATATGTGGGATGGGAATATGGGTGTGGCTATCTTTGGGAAATAGAATCTGCCACACGTGTTGACTCTCCTCTTGCTAAATAGGTTCATTCAAGGACTGGGAAGTTTATTGAAGTCCTTTATCCTCATAGTCAGTGTGATTTATGGATTTGCAGATGTTAGAAAGGCTAAACTTAAACAGTTTTTGGGTGGAACCTGAACTGTGTTTACTCAGAACTATGTAAATATATGATGGGGAGTGTCTGGCAAAGCCTTACCTCATCATGGAGGAATAATACATTGGTTATTTTTTCTTTTAGTAGGGAATAAATCCTTAGTCTTTGTCTAGAATCTTAGGCAGTACATAATCACTGTTTTTTTTTTTTGTTGTTGTTGTTGTTTTTTGTGTTTTGACTATTGTTAAGTAGGGCCTAAAATGTCTTAGGGGTTTGTGAACAAGACAGCCAAGATTCTCCTCTTATGAACTTGCAAGTCATGTGGAAAAGACAGACAGTAAACAAGAAAATGGTTAAGAATTGTAGTTCTACGGTTCCTAGGTAAATGAATGGGGAGGGCCCATGGCAAATGGTAGTTGTCATCATCTTATTTGAGCCTAGTTGGTCAGTAGAGGCATCAGAAAAGCCATGTGAGGAGTTTACTTAGCCTCTTCTCTGGGGTCCCCGTGTGTGTACTCCACCCAGAAGCTGAGATGAAATTGTCAGGGAGCAAACATGGACTTGTTCACAGAATCCTAGAATAAAAGCTAGATTAAGCACCCCTTGCATATCTACTCTGCCAGTTCTTTTTCTTGCCTTCCTCCTACAAAGAAAGGTTCAGTAGAGGTAATGTAAGAACATAAAAGGAAGTAGTACTTTCACACAGTAGACAGTAAACATGTGGAATTTATGTGTTTTCCGTGAGATGGAAAGGGTGAAAAGATGGAGATTTCATAAGTTCATGAAAACTAGATCTATAACAGGTTATTTAGGGAAGTTAGTAATATTATGATCTATGTCTCACCATTTAAGGATATCCAGGGACCTCCGCTTGATTTCCTTTCCTCCTCTTACCCCACCCATATAATAAATATTAATTGCTTGGCTTCTTTGTATCAACCTTGGGGGTCTGGGGATAAAACAGCATTCAGGGTTCCTAGCTTCATGTAGGCAGACAAAGAAGAAAGCAATGAGACAAAAATCACTGTAAGTCATCAGCTAGGAAAGAAACAAATCCTGGGTGATAGGGAAGGACTAATGTCAAATGAAGTGTCAAGATCTGTCCCTGAGGAGGTGACCACAGGTTTCAAATCTCACAGTGCTAAGCCCAACACCTAGACTGGAAGATATATTAGGCCAAATCCAGGACATCATTGCCATTATGTTTACAGCATAGTTGAGGAAAGATAGGATGGGAGCTGAGGATGCAGCGGTTCCTACAGTGTATTGAATCCTTGGAGCCTTCATGTTGAATAAGAATCCTTTACCCTAGCTGGAGGTGACTGTTTAGTCACACTGAGTGTGGGCAACCCTGCAAAGCTCCTCAGCTTCTGAACCCCAGGTCTGATGGAAACTGTAGATTTCTTGGCTCTGCTGAAAGCTTGTCCCGTGAGTGCAAGGGAGCAGGAGATGTCAGAGGCCTGACTTCATCTTGGCTCCTGTTTTTGTTGGAGGGCAGTTGCTAAGCAACACATCCCTCTGGCTGGAGCAAAGTAGATGGCTGGCAGAAGAGGGTAGAGGCAAGGAAAGTAGAGTAGTGCCTGAGTTGTGTAGAAGGATGACTTCTAGGAACAAAAAATCCATAGAGAGATTTTCATTTTCAGAGGGAGGTCCTGTTGCAGAATTTGCCATGTGCATTGTGTCTACCTCTCCCCACCTCTCTTGTGAGCTCTGCTGTTGGTTTAGGGGTTCATAGACTTTTGCTCGTTTGGTAAGAGCCATGCAAACCTCCAGATCTGGTGGTAATTACTGAAGCAAGGTGGCCTGGTATATGAGAGCGCATTTTCCCTTGTACAAACCTTCGAGGGGGAAAGGGCCTGTAAATGGGAACATTTGGTTCAGATTATTTTGATTTGTGTTAATGGGTTGGTTCCAAAGTCATGATTTGCTTTGGGAAATCTAATGGAGAACACTTGCAGGGTGTTATATGTTTGCTTTTTTCAAGTGATATTTCCCCTGCATTCTTCTCTGGTCACCTTTCCTTATTCTTTAGATACTCCACCAACATTTCAATAATTTTATTGTGTTCTGAAGAGGCGTGTTTCTTGAAATTGTTCTTGAAAATAGAAGAGCATGGAGTGATCTGGGTATGCAGTCTGTGGGACAGAAGGTTTGTGGCTGCTTCTTCCATTCCTTCTACCTGTTAATATCCACCTCACCCACACTTTGTGTCATTTATGCATCCGTCTTGTGTGCTTCTAAGCATAGCAGAACCTCTGGTTAGTGCAGTTGATTCTTGGGTTCAGCACCCAGCACAAGACATCTTGTGGAGTAGGATAGAATGGAGTAAGTTCATTCCTATGTTTCGGGAAGGACTAGGAGAAAAACATGCCTAGAGGTCCCACAGGTGAAACCCAATAATTGATCTAAAAATGCTTAGTGGTAGAGCATGGGATTTAGAAATCTGTCTTGTCACCTACCAGCCCTGTGTCCTTGGGCAGTCTGCTTAACATTTCTGAGGCCAGTTTCCCATTTGTAAAATGAGAATGGAAATTCCCTCAACATTTCATTTGGAGGATTACAGGAGGTAATATATGCAATAGGCTTAGAATGTAATTGTTTAATAAATGAATGGCAGCTGTTACTGTTAATAATTGTCTTAAGTGTGGAGACGTCAGAGATTATACTAGTGATGGTATATTCTTGTGGGACAAACTCATGAAAATTATCTTCCTTGAAGAATCACATCAGTTAGATGGACTTCTTGTAGGGATGTAGGGGACATGATTCAAAGGTCCTCCAAACCTTTGTTCCCCCATACCCTGGCTTTTTCCTCTGTTGGCATATCTGGCTCAGAAGTGGACCTACCCCACCTTTGGCAACTTCTTATACTTATTTTCTGGGTTGCTTTCTATGTCTGGAAAAGCTTGCCATGAATATTCCCTACTCCCTGTAATCACCCTGGAGGTTTCCAAGACCTCTTGGCACCTCAGATGATGTTGGATCATTGGCTCTGGGACCCAGGCATGCTCCCAAGTCTCTCTGGCTGCTCCTGCTGTTGCTTCCCAAGCATGCAGCTGAGGGAAAGAGTGTGATCACTCCTGGGAGCCAAATTGAGGCCTCTGTCTTTCTGACAATGAGTGGAGTTCAGAGATGCAGGGCCATGGGCTCATTCAAGCAACTAATGTGGGGTTCATCCAAATAAAGATGGTACCTTTGATTGCTAAGGCATGCTGTTTCACTCGATTGTCATGATTACAATGATGCCTACCATTCATTGAGTGCTTACTCCGTGCCAGACATGCCAGGCAAACCCACGTGCTTTGCACATTTTGCCTCCTTTTAATCTCAGTAACATATCTATGGAGTAGTGATATATAATCCCTGTTTTTCTGGCAAGGAAACTGAGGGCTGTATGGTACCAATGTACTTCCTTATAGCGTGTTGTTTTTTTTGATGGTTAAAACATTTCTCAGTATGAGTTATATGAAGACATGGGGCAGGGTGGATGTAGTAGAAAAAGCATTGAATTATAAGTCAGGTTCTAACCAATCTCTCATAACCTCTACCTTCTTTCTTTGCACTCTTCCTTTTGGTTTATAAAATCTGGGGCTTGATCTGCAGAAGATGCCTCTGTGATGTGGTGATGAAGAGCCTGAGGTTTGGACTCACACATTCTTAGGACTGAGTCCTGGCTCTGCCATTTGTTAGTTATGGGGTCTTGGGAAGTGGTGTGCTCCTGAGCCTTGGTTTCCTCATCTGGAGATGATAACTGTCTCCTTCCATTGTTGTGGGGACTAAGTGAGATAATATACAATAAGATACTTGACAAGTGTCATTATATGTGAGCTAAAAATGATATATATATATATATATTTTTTTTTTTTGGAGACAGAGTCTTGCTCTGTTCCCCAGGCTAGAGTATAGTGGCACGATCTCGGCTCACTGCAACCTCTACCTCCCGGGTTCGAGCGATTCTCATGTCTCAGCCTTCTGAGTAGCTGGGATTATAGGCACCCACCACCATGCCTGGCTAATTTTTGTATTTTTAGTAGAGATGGGGTTTCAGCATCTTGGCCAGGCTGGTCTCAAACTCCTGACCTCAGGTGATCCGCCTGCCTCGGCCTCCCAAAGTGCTGGGATTACAGGCGTGAGCCACCGGGCCCAGCCCGAAACATTGCTTTATATTAGTCTTTCTCAGACATTCTTGTTTTCCCTGAATGAGATGGCAGTTTTAAAGCTTTTTTTTTTTTTCCTTTTCTTTTTGAGAGTAGTGTCAACGACTTTGAAATATGATGAAAGTTCAGGACAATTTCCCAAGAAAATGCCTGTTTACCCAAAATTCATCTTCAATTTCAGAGGGTTCAGGGCCAGGACCTTCTAGAGCTCTTTAAGAACTCCAGAATAAGAGCTCCTTTAGGCTGGGTGTGGTGGCTCATGTCTGTAATCCCAGCAGTTTGGGAGGCCAAGGCAGTGGATCATCTGAGATCAGGAGTTTGAGACCAGCCTGGTCAACATGATGACACCCCGTCAATATAAAAATATAATAATTAGCCGGGCCTGGTAGTGGGCTCCTATAATCCCAGCTACTTGGGAGGCTGAGGCAAGAGAATTGCTTGAATCTAGGAGGTGGAGGTTGCAGTGAGCCGAGATCATGCCACTGCACTACAGCCGGGGCAACAGAGTAAGACTCCATCTCACACACACACACAAAATTACTCTTTTAGTTGATTGTAGGATGGTAGCCCCCCTTTTGCAGGCCATTCTTCACCTGCTGTCTGATGCCTGCTGAACTTAACTGAGGCCAGCACACGTGGAGGAGCCCTTTGTGAGGACTGGAGGGATGCAATTCCTTTTCCTCTTCTCCTCTGTTCGCTGATGAGCAACCTCCTGATTTCTTGGCCCCAGTGTTGCTGCCCAGAACAAGCGCCAGGAATGTCCTGAGGAGCCACAGCTCTTGAGGGAGGCTGCTAGGAGAGCAGGGAAGATCAGTCTTTCTCTTCCTCGGTTGGGTTATTTCAGGGATGAGAGGAGAGGGAGCAGCAAAGACTCTGGGACTGTAGGAAGAACCCAGCTACTCTGTGTTCTGTACCAGGAACTGTGCCTAGGGGGTTTGTGTTCATTATTTCTCATCCTTAGAAGAATACTTCCCAGTGGGTATTTGTTATCACCCTGCTTCACAGATGAGGAAGCTGAGACTCAGAGAAGTTAAGAATAGCAAATGTCCAAGGTGGGAGTCAGGTCAGCTCTCTGAAGTCATGGAGGTCTTCTGTGCCATGCGGTTCCCCTAGATGGAGTCAGGTCTCTGGGGTAAAGGGTAACTTCACGCCCTTTGCCGATAAAGGAAATGCTTTTCCTTCTGGTGGCCAGATATCCGCAGTTACTGTCTTTGTTATGATGGCCTTCTCAGCGCTGAACTGCAGACCCGTGTATTTTTAGAAAAGGAAGAGGCTTCTGTGTGTACTGTTTATGTACAGACACGTATCAGTTTCTGAATACTAAAATCAGCTAAAGCAGCTGAGTGTCAGCTCTGGCTGGTGTCCAGATAACTGGTGGCCCTGTCTTCTGGCTGGCAGGTCCTCACCAGGATGGCTTCAGGGACAGGACTGACCCCTCACGTCTTTCTTCTTGATAGACTAAGCTCTGAGTCCCCCCAGAGACCTGCCTGTGCTTCCTCCCCAAGCTCAGCTCCTGGCTTGTCAGCAGTTGGTCAGGCTGCATTCTTTTCTTTTTTTCCATTTCCCTGCTTGCATTTTCTCCTTGTTTCCTCACGCCCACTTCACTCACATGCCTTTTTTTCCCCTGTGAGACCAACCGTGTTTTGATTTTTTTGTTGTTATGGTCAAAGAGGAGTATTTTGTACACCACAACGAAACTGGCTACCTAAGGTATCCATGTGTGAAAGCTACACATTGATTTCATGGGAGGGCAGTGTACTGCAGCGTTTGGGTCTCTGTACCACCATTGCCTGCTCACATTTATAACTGACTCATGTTGAGTTATATGCCAGACGCTGGCTTTGTGTATTACCTATTGAGCCATAGTTACCTGTGTGAGGGTGGTTCTGGTATTACCTCACGGGCCTGAGACCTTTCCAAGGTCACGTGGCTGGAGTTGTGTCTGAGCTCAGAGGGGTGCTGAGGTACGTGTGTCGGGTGAGGAGGAGTCACCAGCGCATAGGCGGGACGGTGGGGCATGCCACCTTTGTGCCTGTCTCTTGCTCCCAGGGGAATGTCTTTTGGTGTGGCCCAGGTGAGCCAGAATTTCAGGTCTTTTTGAGGATTAGTCTGTTTGACCTTCTTCTCCTCTCTGGCAAAGAGGATTTGGATGGGATTTCCCTTCAGTGGGGATTTTGTCTTAGTGAGGGCTGCAGAACTGGGCCTGCTGCTTCTAGGATGTGCTGTGTCATTCCTGCTCACTCCTCTGCTGTGACCACCCCTGCCTCTTCCCCTTTATTCTTCAGAATGAAGACTGCAGCTCACAGACATTTGGGAGCAAAAGAGACTCACATTTTGTGCTGTCCTGTAGAGGATCTATATATAGGATGCTGAGTAACCACTTGTAAGACACTTTGGTGTCTTATTTGAGTAGTTTGGCAGATGTCCTTTAGTCTTGTTTTCTCTTTCTTCATTCATTAATTCATTATGTATTGATTAGTATGCTTAAAGCATACATGTCTGTGAATAATTCTCCCTTAAAGGAGGATACCATGGGGGACAGTGAGACCCAAAACCAGTCGGTGTGCTAAGGACTTTTCACGTCTTTTCTCAGAACAACCTTATGAGGTGGGTAGGAAACTGAAGAAGGGATCTGTGAAAAGAGGGGTAGCGGGTGGTGATTCATGCAGGGCCCCTTGTGGGGCTGCCAGAGTGAGAATCTCAGCTCTGTTGCTTGCTGTCTGTGCACCTTGGGCAAATCACTCTGCCTCTGTCACCTTCTGTTTTCTCATCTGTGAAATGGGGATAACAGTGCCTGTCTCATGGGAGAGTCAAATGAGACAATGTTTGTAAATTTCACAGCATTTCTCTGATACATGGTAAGATCTCAATAAAAGGTGGCTATTTTAAAAATTACTATTATTAGGTACTGTTATCTCCTTACACAGAACCTGAGCCTTGGGGAAACTGCCTCAGCTTAAGTCACATAGCGAATACAGCAAAGGATGGTGATGTCTTAATGGCCATTAAGTGGCACAAATAGAGTGCCAGGAAGAGGCTCAAGGGAGAGAAGCAGCACCTGTGTTGTGTGGGTGGTGGGCAGTGCTGCAGATGGACTGGTGTGGGCCTGGGAAGACTCCATGGACGAGATGACATTTGGAGGATTGGCCCATCTGGACACCTGGAGGTGGGGAAGTGCAACATTGTTGGTGGAGTGAACATCAGGGCAGAAACTCAGGGTTGAGAATTGGGTTGTGTGTGAGCTCAGGCATCCTCTGATTCAGAGCAGAGGTGGGGGTATGTAAGCCCATGAGGGCAGGGGCTGGGCTGGGTTAGTTCTGTGCTAGAAGAGTGCCTACCACCTGGGAGGGGCTCCACACACAGTTGTTTAATCCAATTGAATGGCAGTGTCTGGAGGTGGCAAGCTTTAGTTGGTGAAGGGGAGTGACCTGGGAGAAGGCAATTTTGAACTTCAGTTGGGGAAGTTGATTTCTGCCTGCCCACAGTGAGACGCGGAATTCTTTCATTTGTATTGCAAAAGGCTAGCTCTCTCAGCCGCCTGGTATTAAACTGTAAGTTGCTCTAGACACTAGTTTTGCTTTTATCTGGACAGTGAATCTGATACTCTCTGAGCTGTTTGGTCAACATTGCTTATGGTAATAGGAGATTATAGGACTGGGTGGCCATCACTCCCTGGGGTCTTTTAAATTTAAGACCACAGAACCGTGAACCAAACGAAAGCTTGTTTGAAGTAAATATCGTGTGTGGCCCTGTGGTTTTCCCAATCCTGTTTCCCTCCTTTACTCCCTTCCGGTTCTTCCTTGTTTTCTGTGGTCAGATTCTCACCATAGGTGGTTCTCAAGCCTTGGCACATCAGCTGAGCACAGGCGCTCCTCACTTCATCTAACATATGTGTTAGACAAAGGCTGTGTGCACATCATAGTTGTGAAGATGGCGTGGAAGCTGCCGAGGTGAGCACAGTGTGAAAGAATCTTGCCTATAATGAATCCTTAGTGAGGCAAAGGATGGCATTAGTTTTGAACATCTGTACCCTAATTCTGTATATGATTCTTTGCATGGTTTTTATACATTAGGTTTTCCTGTAGCAGGCTACAAGATTGGAAGCTCCTGAAGACAGGGGCCTGCTCCCTCACTGTATGTAACCTAGCCATGGCTTGTGGGAATTAACCAGTGGGCATCCGATTTATGGGCCAGGTAGCTCTTTCTTTCCTGCCTACTTGGTTTCTTGGCCTTACTAAGTAATGACGGTCAGAGGACACACATGGGTGTGTTAGAGATCTCAGGAGCAACTAGTTATCTTTGCACTAAATTGGTTTTAAACTAGAGGTAATGATCTGAAATTTACTGGAGTCTTTTCCATGTTGTTTATTGGTTCTGTGGTGATACCATTCCCAACTCTAACTTAATTTTTTATCAGATGTGTTTATTACTCTCTTCTCTGAGCCACAAACAACACTTTATAAAGGCATAAAGGGATGGGAGTCAATTTCAACAGTTTGAGAAATGATTTGAAAGATTGAAACCATCTCAGGATGATTTTCACTACCTAAAGCAATTCCAGTAGGTTTTCATTGTGAAGTAGGTGTGGACTCTTGTTTTCTCACCCTTGGGTAAAACAGGTTCTCACACCAAAAAGACCTAAGACTTCAGAGCAGGGGAGGCACACCTCTTGTCTCTCTCCTCCCAGAGCATTCCCATTTGCATTTGGCTTTTCTTTTAAAAAGACAAATGGTGCTTGAGAAGGTATGCGTGCTTTCAAACATTAGCTGCCATGAGATTTTTCTAACATTCCTTCTCTGTCTTGAAATTCTCTCCTCCTCCATTGACAGTGTGCTCTCTATGCTTCATCCCCTTCTGAACATCCCTTCCTTGCTCACCTTCTTTGTCCTGTAGGTCTTCTCAAGGTTCCTGCCCTTGCATTCTTCGTCCCCCCAACCAGAAGGTCTGCCTCTCTTTGTCACTAATCTCTCCAGTCCCTGGCTCCTGCCACCACCCACATGAGCATGATTCCTACACTTCTTTCTGGCAGCCCCAGCCCCTCTCCAGTTCTTTAGTTGATGTCTGCTGGTATCTCTAATCTGTATGCGTTGCTGGTGCCTCAATCCTGCCATGTTTCTGTCCTTTTTCCTCCAGCCTGCCTCACTTCCCATGCTCCCTGTTTCTGTTAAAGATGCTGTTGCTGTCCCGATCATCCAGGCACAACCTCTGGACCCACATGTGATTACTTGTTTCACCCAGTTAGTCCCCAAACCCCACGAGTGTTCTTCCGCACACAATCTTCTTGCCACACCAGCCACTGCTGATTCAGACCCTGGCTACCTCAAAATTAGGCCCCAGACAGAGCCACCTCACTTGGATCTTTCCTTCCCTTCCGCTGTGGAGACTGGGGCTCTGCTCTGCTACCTCCTGCAGCCTCATGCCCTCATTGTGTTCCCCGGGGCCTCTGTAGAGCTCCGCCTGCCTGTCGCGCTCTGCCTGTGGCCTCTCTCCTTCTTTTGGCCCTGCTTTTTCCCCTGTGTGCAGCCCAGCATCCTGCCTCTGTGCTTTTGTTTAAATTGTCCACTCTTCCCATAGGGCTTATTCTCCCAATCTCTCCTTGGTCAATTCCTTAGTGACCAGTTTACTCCTTCCTTAGAACAACATCATCCTTTCAATGGGGGCAATTTCTACTCTGACTGATTTCTCATTACAGATGATCTCTCTCTCTGTGGTACTTACTACTTTTCTTTTCTTGCAACCATCATGAAAAACAACAACAACAACAGCAACACACAAAAAACAACATTCTGTATTTTTGAAGCATGGTGTAGTTGTTAAGAGTAAACTTAGGAGTCAGACCTATACTTGCATACAAACTTTCGAAGTTATTAGCTATATAAGGTAGAAAAGTTTCTTAATATCTCTGAGCCTCAGTCTCTCCATTAAATGGGTATAATGATGCCTTCCTGATTGGGCTCTTGGGAAGATTGAAGGAGATGGTATAAGTCAATGTCAGACACATAGTAGGTCCTCTATTAGTCATGTTTCTACCCTCCTCCATTCTCATTAGGCTGCTAACTTCTTGAGTCTGCATGCATTTTAATTTTGTATTATGCAGAGCCCTGTGCCTCATATGTAGCAAATAAGGAATAGCTATTAGCTGGATAGCCAATGAATCTGAAAGGACTTTAAAGAGAAAGGATTTTAAGAGAAGCATTGGTATAGCCAATGCTTCTACTATGCAAATGTCTACCATTAGAGCAGTGGATAAGCTTGATATGCAGTGTCAATTTGGAGACACGAATAGTTTACAGATTAATCAGGATGCATTTGATGATGAAATAATTGTTTCACAGATGAGTGGATTTTGTAGTTTTGTTCACATGGGAAATACTTTTTTTTTCTTCCTGAGACAGAGTCTAGCTCTGTTGCCTAGGCTGGAGTGCAGTGGCACGATCTTGACTTACTGCAACCTCTGCCTCACAGGTTCAAATGATTCTCCCACCTCAGCCTCCCGAGTAGCTAGGATTACAGGTGTGTGCCACCATGCCTGGCTAATTTTTGTATTTTTAGTAGAGACCGGTTTTTGCCATGTTGGCCAGGCTGGTCTCGAACTCCTGACCTCAGGTGACGCGCCTGCCTTGGCCTCCCAAAGTGTTGGGATTACAGGCGTGAGCTGCTGTGCGCAGCCGAAAATACATTTTTGACATTAGCTAAGATAACATCAGGCATCAGCTTGTTAGCAAACATTATTCTACCATATCCATGCTTGAGATTGTAATTTTAATAGTTCAGTTCAGTTGTTTTATTGTGAACAGCTTGGCATTTTGCCCCTCATAGGCTTATGCACAAGAACTGAGTTTTACCTTGTAATCAGAAGGTAACTCCCAACGATTTACAGATCCCTGATGGAACTGGTGCCTCCCTGGCAGCTGTGCAGAATTGGTTATAATCCTTTAGGCCCTATGTGGCGGCCCCCTCCCTCCCATTTTACACTGGTCTCCCCACCCCTGCCCTTTCTCCCACGTGCTGGCCTTTAGTTGCTACGTTTTCTCCAGCCACATGGTCTTGTGCACCTGGTGCTCTTTCGGCATGGCCTTCTCTTCTATCTCATCTTTGCCAGGTTGACTTTATTTCTGCCTATTCGTTTCACACTTTGTCATACAGAGGTCCAGGTTATTCATGGAGTCTGGGTATTTCCAGCGTTCACTCTACATAGGCACATGGTCCCTCCCCAGTCTTGGAAAGATGATTCATGTTGACCAGAAGATAGAAATTCAGCTGTCCTCTAGCAATAGTTTGGGTTTGCTGACAGTCTCACTCCTTCCAGAACTGTATGAAATAATGATAAGCACTTGTGCTAGAGGGTTGGATAGGTTTTCTGTGAAGAAGCAAGTAATGCTGTGCAGAGGAATGTTAACGAGAAAGGAAAGAGTGAGGTATGCAGCAGCGGGCAAAGCATCAGAGAGGTGGTTTGGGCCGCAGGGGCTCTGAGTGGTCAGAGGTAGTTTAGAAGGGACAGGTCTCAGGTGGGAGTCATTCAGCCTTTGCAGTGTTGTGGGATGCTCACATATGTTAGTGGGTATTGTTGAGGGGACCTCATTGTCCTTGGGGGACATGGAATTGGCCCTCCTCACAGGCATTGCTGGGTTCCTCTTTACTAGTGCAACAGCTGGCTAAGGTCAAAGCCATTCTTGGGAAAGCAAGTCAGCATGGCAGGATCAGCAATCTTAAAACCATCTTTCTAACTCTTACAACATTCAGGGAGACTGTCTTGGAGCAGATTTATTTTATTTTTCCCTAAATGACTAATTATAGCATTTGTGCTATTAATATGGATGCCTATGGCTTTTAACAATAGGGATTTCTATCCACATCTCACTTGCATTCTCACATGTTGATGCATTTTGGCTGCTTGCTGCCTGTGGACTGCCAGCAGTTGGATTGATTTTCCATGATTTGGTCGAGTATCTTGGATGGAGACAATGGGAAGCTTCTTTGATCCAGAGGAGGTCTGCGTTTCCTTGGAACTCTGTCATCATTACAACATGGTCTCACTCAGTAAGTTGGTGACTTACTTATGTTTTAAAAGACCAACAAAGCAGATTTTAGCATGTAGAAGCCTTGTGTGTCGCTCAGCCTGCAGTCAGGGATTCGAGCTGCTGTCTCTGCATGTCCCGTTGAAGCACCATGATATTGAGCCTCTCCTTTGGCACGGAGATGTCAGAGTCTCTCTTTTGCAGAGACCTGCTGCTTTGAAACTTTTGACCTCCCTTATTTCTCAAACTTGCCTTCATCAAGCTCCAAAGGTGGAGGAAGTACTGATGGGGGAGGCCAGAGAGTCTACTCAGTAGAGAGCAGTGTAAGCTGAGTCTCAGTTTGGCCCAGAAGAACTACTTAGACTCTGAAGCAGGTTTCTGGGGTGGTTGGTGAGAACTTATCTTTATGGTAGCTTAGATTTTATTTTTTAATTTAATTTTTTTTTTTTTGAGATAGGGTCTTGTTCTGTTGCCCAGGCTGGAGTACACTGGCACTGCCTTGGCTCACTGCAACCTCTGCCTCCTGGGCTCAAGTGATCCCCCTACCTCTGCCTCCGAAGTAGCAGGCACTACAGGCATGTGCCACCACATCCAGCTAATTTTTGTATTTTTAATAGAGATGAGGTTTCACCATGCTGGCCAGGCTGGTCTCAAACTCCTGACCTTAGGTGATCCACCTGCCTTGGCTTCCCAAAGTGCTAGGATTATAGACATGAGCCACTATGTCCAACCTAGCTTAGATTTTATATTGAGGGTTCAAGAGTTAGGCTTCTGGGTTTTCACCTTGGTTCTATCACTTAGTGGCAATTTTTCCTTTGGTAAAAGGGATTTAAACAATAGTATCTATCTCGTAGGGATTTGGGGAGAGTTGAATGAACAATATCTTCGAAAGTACTTGGGGGCTAGCACAGAGTAAGCTTTCAAGAAATCATTGTCTATCATGATGTTGAAAATCCTTCAGAGTAGCCTTGACTCCGTGTTCTCAGATGCTGTAGGTCCTTCTCAGCGTGTAGGCAGCGCTTACCTTTTCCACTTGAGTCCACACTGGCAGGAGGCTACAAGCTTCCAGAGAGTTGGGTTATGCGTGTTTCTGTTTATAGTGTAATGGGAAACACTAATGGACAGTACTAGCCCTTAGTAAATGTTTGATAATTACTTATTGAAGGAACGAATGAAGCTGTGAGCAGGCCAAGAACAACAATGTGGCAGGGTGGTGTGTTTCCTGTAGCGAAGTCATTTTTGTTAGTTTATAACTACAAGAAACTTCATCATCTTGGAGATCATGAGAGATCATAAATGAGTAGCAAAATATTGGGGAAATTACTATGTTTTTAAAAGCTTGTCACACAAAAAAACTGCGTGTGTTTAATTGCACAATTTGATAAACTTTGTTACCTGTATACATTCACGAAGCCGCCCCCACAATATTGGGAGAATTCTTAATGCTTGTCTCTAAAGTGTTTTATCTCTCTGTTGCTGATAAACCACTTCCACCTTGGCTTTGAATATGGCCCCCAGCCTCATAAGGAAGTTAATGGGAATCTGCTGTGTTCCTCTCCACCATATTCCTTTCTAGCTTGCATCTGCTGTTTTACATTCTTGCCACTGAAATGTTCAGTGTTTATAGTATGTATTTGTTGAGTGTCTGTCTCCACTAGGTTGTAGGTTTGGGGGACAAAAGGACTATGTCAGCTTTGTTCAGTGTCTTATTCTCCATTCCTCCCTCAGTCCCCGAAATAGGAGGTGCTCAATGAAGAGTTAAAGGATGAATGGGTGAGCCTATTGCCAGAATAAATATATGACACTGTTGGGCCTGAGTTGGAAGCAAAGGAAACTTAAGTTGTTCTTGGAGATTAAAAGTTATTCTTACCTTCAGCAAAGGAAAATGAAAGGGAAGAAAGGTCTCCTAGGATCTGAATTACTTTAACTTCATTACTGATATGAGACCAAGTAGACCCTGGAAATGCAGAGAATCTAACATGGCTTAAGCCAGGCCCAAAGATGAGGCATGTCGGGGCATTGTGAGACTGCTGTCATTCTGAGACCCAGCTGCTTTGTAGGAGGTTAAATCTTAATGTTGGGGCTCTGTGTTTTTGTTTTATTGCAAACTGTTTCTCTACTCTAGGCTGCCATGGAAGGGGGCTTTAATTGGATGTGCTGTTCAAAGGACCCCCTCCACCACCAGTCCCTTTTTTTCTTCTTCAGCTTGTGGTATCCTCCCCCTGCCTCCCATCATATATGACAGTGAAGTGTTTAGAGTCAGCTCTGGGTCCCTCAGAGAAATGTCTCTCTTAAGGCACTAGATAAAAGAAGGATCACAAAATAATAATTAAAATGATACAACCTGGCAGTGGTGTGTGGTATGCATTTTGGCAAGAGTGAAGTCACCATTTTAGAACATAAATGCTCTCAGTGGTGGAGAAAGACTGGCAAAACAGCCTTTTAAAACCCCCATTACAGAAAGAAAGGGCAGGGTTGGGAAGAGAGAGAGAGCATATTTGTGTTTGTGAAGCTGTTCTTCTACTAAATGTTTACAGAGGAGGTGGACAAAGCTGAAGTGAGCACTGGGCTGTGGGTGGTGTACAGGACTGACCTGGTCCCTGTCTTCTTGGAGCTGTCCACACTGAGCAAGCATGATAAGTGTTGGGAGAAACCCAGAAGCTGTGGACACATAGTTGGGGCCAGCCTGGGCCATGTGTGTGAAACCACACCTTGAAAGGGGTTCCTGGAGGGCCAGGTGGCGGTCGGTTGGTTGTGTTGGTCAGGCTGGGAGAGGCCTTTCGGGCCAAGGAGGACGTATGAGGGTGCCAATCTGAGGACACATATTTTGGAAGATCGGTGTTTGGCCAGTGGGAGGGTGACTCTTAAGTGAGGCTGAACAGACCACCTACAGTGTTGGAAGAGCAAGGCTTCCTTTTTTCGTTGTGGCAGAACCCCTAGGTTTTGGTAACAATATAACTTTAAGGCCCAGGCTCCTTAAGGAAGGAGGTGTATTAGCCTCTTTGGGCTGACATCACAAATTACAGCCAGGCCTCTATGTCTGTGGGTTCTGCATCCATGAGTTCAGTCAACTGCGGATGGAGAATATTTACTGCATCAGTACTGAACGTGTACAGACTTTTTTCTTTTTTCTACTCTCTAAGCAATACAGTATAACAACAATTTACATAGCATTTACATTGTATTAGGTATTGTAAGTAACCTAGAGATGATTTAAAGTATACAGAAGGATGTGTGTAGTATGTTATATGCAAATACTATGCCATTTTATATCAGAGACTTGAGCATCTATGGATTTTGGTATCTGTGGGGAGTCCTGGAACTAATCCCCATGGATCCCGAGGGACAACGGTACCATGAACTGGGTGGCATAAAACAACAGAAATGTGTTTTCTCACAGTTCTGGAGGCCAGAAATCCAAAATCGGAATGTCAACAGGGCCGTATTCTTTTGGAAGGCTCTAGGGAAGAATCATTCCCAGTCTCTTCCTGGCCTTCCTTGGTGTTCCTTGGCATGTAGCCGTGCCACTTCAGTTTCTCCCTCCATCTTCACAGGGCCTTCTTCCCCGGGTGTGTGTGTGTGTTCTCACCTCTTCTTACAAGGACACCAGTCACTGGATTTAGGACCTATCCTAATCCTATATGACCTCATTTTAACTAGGTACAGCTACAAAGACCCCGTTTCCAAATAAGGTCATGTTCTGAGGTTCTGGGTAGACATCAATTTTGAGGGTACTAGCCACTACAGGAGGGGATATTGAAGTGGTAGGACCTGTGCTAGGAGGCTTCCTCCAAGTCTTTTCATTCTTCAAGGTTCTTGGGTTGATGGGGCGGGGCAGTGAGGCTGCTTGGGGGAGGGTGGGCCAGCAGCTGCTAGGATTCCTGTCTTTGGTGAGGGCTCCTGGGTACTGCATTCTTCTCAGGTGCCCAAGAGAAGCTGTGTGACTGAGAGAGGTGGCCCTGCTCATGCATGCCCCTGGCTCAGGGTCACCTCGTCCCTCCTGCAGCAAGGGAAGCATGTCAGGGTTTCTTTCTGACTGTCCTAGGAGCACCTTGAGATAGGAGGAAGTCTCCATGAATAAATAGCTAAAATAATTAATGACCCTAGCAAACAATGGCTTAGGGTTTTTCCACAGTTCTTCTCTCCTCTGGGAACAGTTTCCTGCTGCCTTCTTGGAGGTGCATTGCCAGGGACTTTCCGGGTCCTCAGGACATCACTTTCCTTTTCTTTCTTGTTCCTCTGCTTTCTCAGGTTTAGTACTATTAGTTTCTTCCATTTCTCTGGTATTAAAATATTACCTGCAGTGTCTTTCTGTAACAGTGGTTTTTAAACTTACTGTGCATAGGAATCATCTGGAGAGTTTATTTTAAAAAGGCATATTTCCAGATGTATTTTCCAGAATTTCTGATCCCGTAAGTCGGGGGCAGTTGGATTCAGGTGAAATTCAAAGGCCAATTCAAGAAACACGTCCTCAGAGAGAGAGGGAGAGGGAAAGAGAGAGAGAGTATGAGAGAGTGTGTGTGTGTGTGTGTGTGTGTGTGTGTGTGTGAGGGAGAGAGTGTGTGTGTGTGTGAGAGTGTGAGTATGTGTGTGTTACAGGTACGCTTTCCCTCAAGTGATACCTGATGTATTAGAAAGGATGGTTTTTGTATTGACCTGATGTTAATTGGTATGGTTTGTCACTAGTTTATTTATTTAAAATTCTGGCCTAGAGAGACTCCATCTCAAAACAAACAAACAAACAAACAACCTCTGGCCTAGATATGCTGTTTAGATACACACATGCAAATTCTTCTTGTATCATTTGCCTAGAGGGAAAGTGGTTTTAAAATAATATCAGCAGTACCTTGAAAACATGATAGGCATCTTGTTGGCTAAGGAAGAAAGTGAGTGGGGAATGGAAATGGGTGTTTTATGGCTTCAAGACTAAGCCTAGGAAATGGTGTTCTGATTGTTTGGTGTGTCCTGAAGGAGTAATGGGATGGCTGTTTTGTCTACGTTTCTGAGACTTAGCTTTCCCTTTTTATAAAAAGGGGATTGCAAGGTTTATCATTCTTCTGACCAAACTTAAAAAAGGTTACGTTCTTATTTGCTTGCTTATTTATTTATTTAGAAACATTATTGGGGGCTTCTGGCTTGCTAGAATTGTGGATGACTATCCTTTTATGAACAAAACAGTCACGGCTACTGCCTGCCTGGGGTTTATGTCATCGGAGCTGTTCACATTAAACAGTCACCAAAATCAAAGGAGATTACCAATTGAAAGGATGGGAAAGGGAATTCTGGGGAGGTATGAGAGTGTACCCCTCGGGTGGACAGGGCATGCGAGGAGGCTGCTTCCCTGAGGTAGTGACCCTTCAAGCAGAATCTCATGGGCTAAAGGGCAGTAACTAGGAGGGGAGACAGGGGAGTGTTTCAGGAAGAGGGCACAGGACAAGCACCATGCTTTGTGGCCGGCTGGATTGTGGCACCTTTGAGGTGCAAGTTGGCCAGTGGGGCTGGGTATAGAGTGGGGTGTGCAGACGAGGCAGGTTTTGTAGGCCTTGGTTGGATTTATTTTGAGGGGAATGGGAAGAGTTATAATCAGGGAGGGTATGGAAGGGACCATCAACAAGATCAGGTCTGCCTTTTGAATAGCTTGTTCTGGGCAGTTAAGTGACAAATGGACTGGAAAGCATCGGGAGGGAAGTGGGGAGGCCAATTAGGAGTCCAGGCCAGAGATGATGGTGGCATGGACTCAGGTCTTTCTCAGCGTACTAGTTGGAGGAGAGGAGAGCTAATTGAGGTTGAAAAGCAATCCCAGGGTATTCCTGCGCCCAGGACTGGGTATTTAATCTGTGGGGCTCCTTGTTCAAAAAGCAGACATAAGTACTGTTAAAAGCATTAAAATAGAAAGCTGCTTTCTTTCTTTCCTGGTTTCTTTCTTGACGTGTGGTGGTATTTTTAATCTGCCCATGTTCTTCTAAAAGGAAGAATTAAAATTTAAATTATTAGTATGAACTCTTCTGTTCATCTTTATATTGTACAATGCCAATTTTCTATAAGATCATCTGACTTATATGCAGAATCACTAGAGTTATACAATCCATATTTCATAGCTCATATGCATTTATTTCATTCTTCCAAGAACAGTGGAAATGTTGCACAAAATCAGTTTTCAGTTTTCTTCTTGATGCATGCACATTTTCCCGAGGTGCTCCACCTTCGGCTTACGATGTATGAGGAGGGCCTGAAAGGAAAGGAGCTGTGGGTTGCCCAGTCTGTCCCTGTCCTAGGTTACCGTGGTCAGTGTCAGTGATTGGCTTATCCAGGGAGGTAACATGAGGAAGAAGGCTGTGATAGGGTTCCTGGGCCGTTCATGTTTCTTTGGATGCTATTGTCTTCTTGCATCTGGCAAGTTCTGGTTGAAATCGTAGGTGTAACCCCTCAGGGCTGTCAGTGTTGCCCCTACAACTCATTTGTAGATATAAGACAATTACCTTTCTCTTGCTTTGAGTCTCACTGAGCTCCCATACATGGTGGGTCCACCAGAATTCTGTGCACTGGGGCCACAAGGAGCCCCAGTGGGCCCGCATGACATCCAGGTTGTACCTGTCTTCTCTACGCACATATATATGCTCCACTGTCCCATCGGATCTCACTTGCAAAACACAAGTTCAAAGATAAAGTTATTAAAAATTTCAAGACAGCTACAGCAGAGCATTAAGCCAAGCAGGCCCTTCTGAGCACGGGACCCGGTGCGTCTGTACTGGTTGAATGCCCATGAAGCTGCCATGCCTATACCTCAGGCACTCCCAATTTTCAGCTGCCCCTGTGAGACTGTTTTCTGGATTCACTTGAGTCTGTGTGTCAGGTTTAATATTTGCAGGCTCAGAGAAGATTAGCTGGGCAGAGCCTGTATTGGCAGACCCAGCCTCGGACTGTAGTCCAAGAGTGCTTGGCTCTCCAGCTGCCCGTTCTGTGGGAAGCCTGGTTTCCGGATTGGTTTCTGGGCAGTCGGCACCAGGGCCATTCATCAGCTCCAGGTGCCATGAGCTGGGTTTCTACAAAACAGAGATGTGTTCCCAGTCAGTTGTGTAGGCTTCAGAATAAGGAGACATGATTGAGAACATGTTTTGAGGAAGACTCAGGCTTCGGAATTTGTGATTTTTAAATTGAATTAGGGTGTTTCTTCCTCCCACCCCTGCTGTCACCTAACTTTCTTCTACCACGAGCATTAATTGCCTGCTTTGGGAACATTTGTAAACCTGCTGTCATGATTTAGAAGATCCAGCTTCTCTGTGGAGCTCCACCTTTGTCATCTGGAGGGGTTCCATTACTGGTACTTAGTACTAGATGTTCTGAAGGCTTAGGTGATATCAGCTCTCAAACTTCAGCATGCATAAGAACTGCCTGGGAAGCCCAGGCTCCTATGCCACAGCCCTAGAGATTTTGATTGAGGGTGGGCTCCCTGGAAGAGCCTGTTGCAAGTGGTGTTCAGACATGTTTTGAGAACCACTCATCTTTGGCCTCTCACGTTCTGTGGTGGTCTGCAGTGGCAAGGGGTACTCCTTGTTGGAGCATGAGTTCTTGCCTGGACTGGAATCCAGGCTGGAGAGGAGACAGTGAAGAGTGGGGAAGTGGGGAGCCTGGGGATTTCTTGGGCATCTATGAGGAGGGTAAGTGTTTGCCCACTTGGACTCCTGTTCTTGGTGCCTGGAACACAGCCTCCCCTGAGGTACAGCAGAAAAGTGACTAATTAAAGAGGGGATAAAAGGAAGTGGAACCAATTTCTGGGAATGTTATTTGTTCGGAATGGCTAGGTACTTTTTTTTTTCTTCCAGAAACATTAATTTCATCCAGGGGGAGACGAATGGAGTTTTGCTTTTTAATTGAATTTATTCTGATGCTTAGGAGTTGCCACCTTGCTTCCTGTGGTATTAGTGGCAAGGAGTCTCTGAGCTGTGTCCAGGGATCAGGTGGATTCAGTTTTGATCCTAATTATGCTGCATGGACTGACGGTGAGAAGGAGGGCGAGAGGAAGTCAAAGTGGTGGCGGCCGGGTGGCTTCATTGTTCTTACATTTTTACGCAGAAGCAAATCAGCCGGGCATGTTATTTATTAAATATATATGTAAATGATTCCAATACCTGTGGTTTACTGAGTGTTTGCTGCCGGCCAGGCCCTGTGCTAAGCACTTCAATGCATCATCTGTCTTCTCACAGGAACCTCAGGAGGCAGGTTTCCCTTTAGTACCTTTTCACACGGGTGGAAATTGAGTACCTTGTAAGTGTGTGAGATGGGATTTTGAATCCTGGGAGTCTGTTAACCACAAATCGAAGCTTATTTGGCTGGATGAAGGCCTCGATTTACTCACCATGCCTTGTTTTTTCCTTGATTATCCTCAAATTCGCTGTTGATAGAAACAGTACAGGGGTTTCTGATCCTTGTGTATCTAGGTTCTGCCGTCTGTGACTTTCTGAGTTCACGACTGTTGAATGCTAGTGAAACCCTGCTTCTTTGGGCTTAGTTATGGGTTGGCTTGTTTGTTGTTCCTTTTTTTCTTTTTGTTCTTTGCTAGAGAAAGCGAGAAAGCTCAGGGGTTACAGGGAGGTGACAGGCCTTGGCTTCTCTTTTCCTGCTTTTCAAGTGAGGTTCTTCCATATTTGTTCAGGGCACATGTGATTGCACAGACCCTGGAAGAGGCAGGCCTAAGGGTGTGGAAAGACAGTTGTACAACTTATAGATGTTGAGTTTTCCATTCACAGTTCTGACTCCAGTCAGAAAACCTTGGAACAGAAAAATTTGCATCCTATGATGACCTGTGGAGAAATGAATGTGGCTGGAAATGTATTATCAGCCCTAATTTGTTATTTTGCGATTGTCCTCTTTTTCATTTAAAAGTTTTACAATTATTTTGGTAAATATTTCTGCAGACTTTTCTGAGCTAGGAGTATTTTCCTTTTGTAATATGCATGAAGAAAGGCATAGAATGAGAATAAAATGGCAGTCTTTTGATAACTCCCTGGTAGAAGTGGTACTCAGATTTGTAGCTGTTTAACCAAATTCTGGGTTCTGTCTGGGTGCGTGGGCCCTGCCTGTGTGAACCTGGACAGGCAGAGCAGTCCTGCCCAATTTCCTCATCTGCTTGACTTCTCTGGCTCTTTGTCCTGAATTCCATTTATTGGCAAGGCCTTTCTTTTACTTATAAACCTCTTCCAAGAAAGTCTGGCTTTCACTGTAAGTTTACGACCATAAATTTTCAGATGGTACACGTCACCCTCTTAATCTAATTGAGCCAGCACATCATTGTGAAGACATCATTTCATTTGGGGGGTATTAGTTGCTATGGTTATTTGCTGAGACTAACAGAGTCTGTGTTCTCTCAATTGGATTTTGGAAACTGCTCTTTGAGAATGACATAGAGGTGTGCCTTGCTGTAGGAATATCCAGTATATAACCTCACCATTAAAAAAACTAAAAGGCACATAAAAGATACTTTGGGAGGGATCTTAGAGCTAGAAAAAGGGGTTGGATGCTTGATTTTCAAGTGAGGTGTTTTTTTCTTTTTGAGACGGGGTCTCGCTCTGTCACCCGGGCTGGAGTGCAATGGCACGATCTCAGCTCACTGCAAGCCCCACCTCCCAGGTTCAAGCGATTCTCCTGCCTCAGCCTCCCAAGTAGCTGGGATTACAGGCGCCCACCACCACGCCCAGCTAATTTTTGTATTTTTAATAGAGATGGGGTTTCACTGTGTTGGCCAGGCTGGTCTTGAACTCCTGACCTCGTGATCCTCCCATCTCGGCCTCCCAAAGTGCTGGGATTACAGGCGTGAGCCACCGCGCCCGGCCTCAAGTGAGTTCTTAAAGGCCGAGTGTGTCACGTGACTTTCCCTAGGTTCACATGTATAGTTGGTGGCTGCACAAGGAGACAGGCCATTTCTGGTTCTTTTTCTAGGTTCTTTTCTATTCTGTCTGCAACAGCTTAAATTCTCTCAAGGAATTTATTCATTCATTCCTCCAATATATATTGAGGTCCTGTATGTTTCAGGCACACGCCAGGAGGATAAAGAAGCTGTGATCTTCGTTCTCAGGGTCTTCACTGGGAGTCCAAACCCTTGCCTTGGAGGGTGTGGTGCCTGGATCAGCACCATTGGCTTCACCTGGGAATTAGAAATGTAGACTCCCAGGCCTGCTGGATCACATGGGCATTTTGACAGGGTCCTGGGTGATTGGGTGCACCTTAAAGCGTGAGTAGCTGTCTCTGCTGCAGGGGAAAAGGCATTCCAGAAACAAAATCTAAGTCTTGAGGCTCAAGCCAGGATCAACCCTCCTAGCCCCACTGCTGCCCATCTGCGCACCTGCTTGGTGTTGAGCAGAACAGAACTGCTGAGGTGTTGAGAGAGGAATCCCCGCTCCACCTGCCCCTCCCCACCATTCTCAGGCCTCTGTCTCCACCTACCGCCCCCTACCGGTTTTTCCAGCCCTAGTCCGACCCAGTGAGTGGGCCTGACTTGTGTGGTCTCCTCCTAATTCACTACCCCCTCTCCGTTCTAGAACCGTGCCTACCTTAGGGGCCAAGCTCAAGTTCCGCCTTCTGAGGAAGCCCAGTACTTCAGGCCTGTGAACGCTGTCAGTCTCTTGTATCTTAAATGTCATCTTAGCACGCTCATTCTTTTATCTGTTTCATCTGGGGCTGGCCTGCCTCCCCAGGCAGCGGACAGAAAGGATTTGATGATAGCACTGTTTCCTCAGTGCATTTAAAAGGCACGGCTTGAGCTTAATAAACTTCTCAAAAAGACACCCATACTGCTTTGAGTTCATTTAGTTAAAAAATGGTGTTATTTAGTCCATCGGGGTTTTGCCTTGCCTTTCATCTGCCAGGGGTGAAAGGAAATTGTAAATTTGTAGAAGCATTAGGGGTTTTCTGAGCACTGAAGAAAACCCTTAGGAACTCAGGTGTGTTTTTAGTAGTTCACAAGAATGGGGTTGATCTGGTGACTTGATGAGGCAAAAATTGCTTAATTCTTATGCTAATTAAGATTCTCCTTTGGTTGATTCTCCTTTCTCCAACCTGCTGGTAAACTTCCACTCCACTTCTGCTGTGGGAAGGAAAGCAAGGCAGGGCTGAGGGCATCCCTGTCCTCTGCTCTTCCGGAACACGTTTCTTTCCTATTTTGAATTCCCACAACAGCCCTGCAAGGTACATACTATCCTCATAGTTACATACATGCTTGGAAAGGTTGGGTAATTTGCCAAAGGCCACACAGCGAGGAAGTGAGAGACGGGGATCTAAGCTGATGTTTGTGCAGCCAATGCGCGTCATACACCTCTGAATTACCTTCCCCTTGCCCCGTGTGTGTGTGTGTGTGTGTGTGTGTGGTGTGATATTTGTACTTGAGCTGCCTGGAATTACCCTCTCTTTTTTGTTCTGTCACTTGATTAGTCCCTCTCAAAATGGGTTTCTTTGTTTTCATTAAGCAAATGTCCACAGTCTTCCTGGAGGGAGTTTTTCCTGTGGTGACCTTCTGCTGTCTTATCATATCTTGGGGCAGCATGTGAATGCAGTTATTCTAAATACAGTACCTCAGTTCTCTGTGCCAGGGCTGAGCTGGGGCTGGGCCCTTTAGGGGCTGAGTTTTCGTCGGAGATCCAATGCTGACTAACTCGCTTGACACAGTGGTCACTGATCCAACAAATGTTTATTAAGGGCCTACTATGTGACTTGCACTGTCATTAAGCCAGTCCTTAATTTCTTCATCCAGAAAAGGTCAAGTGCTTTCACTTAACTCTCAATGTTCTTATGAGGAAAAGCCAATACAGCACTTTGGAAATATATATGTATTTGTATACATTATTTGCATATAGTTATGTATAATTCAAGATGATGCTATGGATAATTCATAGTGGGCCCTGAACTTGGAGTTTTCAGCACGGAGCAGTTTTGTTTTGAATCCCTTATAACTCTTTCCTTATCTCCTGACTGACCAGTGGTCTGTGCACAAATGTCCAAGTTGAGAGGTGTTGCCTGTCATTTAGTTATCCTACAGGGAGAATGCCCCTTGGCTGTGGTTGCACATTCTCATAGTGAAGCATGCTGGAGGAGTTACAGAAGGTGTCTCCAACGAAGTTCTGGGCCAGCTCCTTAGTAAAAGGCTTAATTGTTGTTTAATTGATCTTGTTGCTCCTCTGTGTAACAATCCATTTCCCATTTCTTTTCTTTCTTTTTTTTTTTTTTTTGAGACGAAGTCTCGCTCTGTGTGCTGTGTGCTCGGGCTGGAGTGCAGTGGAGCAATCTGGGCTTACTGCAAGCTCCGCCTCCCAGGTTCATGCCATTCTTCTGCCTTAGCCTCCCAAGTAGCTGGGACTACAGGTGCCCATCACCACGCCCAACTAATTTTTAAAAAACGTTTTTAGTAGAGACGGGGTTTCACCATGTTAGCCAGGGTGGTCTCAATCTCCTGACCTCGTGATCCGCCCGCCTTGGCCTCCCAAAGTGTTGGGATTACAGGCGTGAGCCACCGCGCCCGGCCCCAGTTCCCATTTCTTTAAGGGAGTAAGTTCAAATTCCTTAGCTTGACATTCAGGTCCTTCCATGGTTTGGTTTTAACCGGTCTTCCCACTCTGACCTCCTGTCTATCTAAACTTGCCGCTTTTTCTGGGTAGGTTCTGCATTTCACATCTCCTTGCTCCATGTTTCCACTTCTACAGCATCTTCCCATGACTGCTTCCCTGCCTTGTACCGCTTCCGTTTTCTACATATCCAGATAGGAGTGAACTTTAAGGTTCAGCTCAAATGCTACTCCCTGTTCTTCCTTTTTTTTTTGTTTTTGGAAGCCCCAGACTGCTTCCCTGCCTTGTACTGCTTCCCTTTTCTACATATTCAAATAGGAGTGAACTTTAAGGTTCAGCTCAAATGCTACTCCTTGTTCTTCTTTTTGTTTTTGGAAGCCGCAATGGCCCTAACTGGAAGAATATCCCACTTCCACTTCTGTAGCCATTTTTTGTCTACTCTCTGATTGCCCTAGCACAGTCTATGTTAATTTTGTAGTTTTGTACACAGAGATTAGGCCGTTCTAAAAATTGTATTCCCCTTAAGGTATGGAATGTATACACACTGTCTTTTCATTTTTTTGGATACATTGATACCAGATTCTCAAATATTTGAGTAAATTAGGCAATATAGTGTAGTAGTTAAGAGTTTTGGAGTCAGAGAGACCAAGTTTCTTACGTTATTGCTCATTCCCTGCATGATCTTGGGTACGTTATTTAACCTCTCTGAGCCTCAGTTTCCCCATCTGCAAAATGGAGGTAATAATATGTACTTGACAGAATGGTTGTGAGGATGGAGGGATTTAAAGTACTTGGTAGGTACATGTTATATAGTAAGTACTCAGTAAGTTAATGTATACAATATATTCATAGTTATTTGGATATAGATTAAGGTGAGTTTGGGTAGCCCAAATTATTTTTAAGAGGTGTTTCATCTAAATAGAATTAGAAACCTCATTTTGGAAAGAGGAACACTTCTCTAATCTACTTGATTTCATTTTAAAAATCAACTCTGAAAATTTCATTAGCCTTAGTGCTCTGGTTGGAAAAACAAATTTTCCAGAATCAGTGCTGGTGATGGCCTCATTTAGGAAATGCTGTTTTAGGGAAATGGCCTCAGGAAAAGCATGCAGATGTATGATCAGAATGCACGTTATGTGATGTACTGTGGCTGATGTGGTCGGTGGGCACATCATCTGCCTGGGTGAGATGAGAGGTTTTCTGAATCTGCTCCAGCTAGAGCTGAAAGAACGTGAGAGACACTGTGGTGGTGACTTCATCCCTGTACCCCTCCCACTCAATGTTTCAGGCTTGACTTGCTGTATGAGAGCACAGGCCCTCTGAATGTGTTAGAGCACTTCTTCCCAAGTGGAAGCCAGGGCTCCTCTTTCAGTTGCTGAGTGTCCACTGGACATTTCTAGGTGGTTATTTGTTCCTCAGCAGGGCAGGATCTGTCCTCAGCACTGCCTTTAAGGCTGGCCCTGTCATTTCTCCTTGAGTCTTAGCTGTTTAAATTAGCTGCTTGGTCAAGGTGTTTGATGTAGTTGATTGCCACCTAGTGGCCACAGATAAGACTGCGTGTCACGGAAAGAAGAAAAATGTTATGGAGAATTTTGTTTCATGCTAAGATTTGCACAGGGTGTGTGTGTGCGTGTGTGTGTATATGTGTTTTGTTTGTTTTTGCTCGTACAATGCCAGGAGTCTGGGCTGTAGAATGGTATTTACAAGGGACTATCACTTGCTTTTCTTATAGTGAAGCACATCAAACTAGGTTAAATGCTACATACAGACTTGGGGAAATGGGGAGTCGTGGGAAGTGCCTCTCTCCAAGCACAGTTTCTGATTGGATATGTTCTCAGTCTTCCCAGATATGGGGAGAGGAGAAAGAGGGATCTTTGGGGACTCTTCCTTAAACTGTTTTAACTGCAACCTGGGGCTTGTGCTGGGGCTAAGAGAGGACAGTTGGTTGTGGCCAGCATTTGGATTGTGTGTAGCTCATTTCTCTAGCTTCCTTGGTATGGATGAGGTTTTACTTTATGCTCCTGCTGGTGGTGGCTCTCCCTCCAGCTCTGTGGTACTCTTCCTTAAAGGAAGGCAGGTGGTCATATGCTAATAGGAAGCACATTGCCACATATCTATCAGGCTCCAGCCAGACTTATGTAAGTTGGAGAGTTTGTCCTAACTTACCTGCTTTTTTTTCACTTGTCAAACATGGAGTCGGGAGGTTCACCTTTGATGGAAGCTAATGGACTCGTGGAGTGCCCAATTTCCTCTCTCTCTGTTCTTTCTGCAACACCTGCTCTCAGTCAAGAGGTAGAGTGTTGGACTTTGGGGATAGAGTGGTGAGCATGAAGGGATATGATCCTCGTCCTTATAGAATGTACTAGTTGGGGAGGCATTACTTGAAGAGAAGAATTACCTGAACAAATATAAAATTGCTCTGAAGAAAAGATGTATAGTACTCAGAGAGTGAGAAATAGGGTTGGGTTCAGCCTGATTAGATAAGTCAGGGAAGGCTTCCTGGAGGAAAGAACTTTTGGGCCAAGGGCTGCAGGCATGTAGTGGCAGGTAGGAGTTGGGCATGCCCCAGGAACTGGCAGAGGCCGGAGCAGCTGGAGCCCAGAGAGGGGTATGGGGAGGCCAGACCCTGCAGGGCCTCTCAGGCCTTGGGAGGGACTTTTGTCTTCACCTCCAGAGCTCTGGGAAGCCATCACAGGGCTCATTGCTGGTGTTGACATTAATTGGGTGGAGAACTGATTTGACGGACAAAAGTGGATGTGGGGAGGCCAGAGAGGAGGCAGTTGCAGTTATCTAGGCAAATGGAGTGTTTTGTTTAGGGGTTGCTGATAGTGATGGGAAGGAGTGGGCAGAATTGAGATGTGCTTAGGAGACAACATGGACAGACTTGGGAATGGACATGGCACATGAAGGACCCTGACATGTGAGAGGATGACATGCACTGGTGACTTGTGTGGCAGGGTGAACGGTGGTGCCCTTCATCACACTGGGGATGAGGAAGAGGCCCTCAGCTGGCTCTCTGTGGAGAGGGTGGCAGAGAGTGTTTGAGTAGAGAGAGTTTGGTTTTGAGTGTGTTGAGTGTGACCTAGGAATGGGGATGTGAGCTAAACCTGAAGTCTCTCTGGGGCTCTTGTCCATGTCTCAGCTCTCTGTCATGGGTCCTCTTTGGGGACTCTCAGGTGTTCCACCTGTAAGCCAGCTTGTGTTTCCTTGCCCACTCACATCAGTAGAACAGGTTTTGGGGACACTGTGTCCAGCCCTGTCCGAGGCACTCTTTGTGCTTTGTGACATGAAGCCATTCATGAATAGTTCCAGAGTTATTCCAAATACAAGGTGATGAGGCACAGAGAGTAATTGGCGTCCAGGAAAGGGAGAAATTAACAAGGCCCGGGGACTTTGGTATTCTTGTGCTTTAGGCAGCCACAAGGCCAATCCTGTTGCAAGTTCTAACCTCAGTGATGGCCTTTCTGAACTGTAATCACTTTCTTTTTTTTTTTTTTTTTTTTTTTTGAGACGGAGTCTTACACTGTCACCTGGGCTGGAGTGCAATGGTGCAAACTTGGCTCACTGCAACCTCTGCCTCCCAGGTTCATGCGATTCTCCTGCCTCAGCGTGCCCAAGTAGCTGGGATTACAGGTGCACACCACCACACCCAGGTTTTTTTTTTTTTTTTTTTTTTTTTTGTATTTTTAGTTTTTAGTAGAGATGTGGTTTCACTGTGTTGGCCAGACTGGTGTCAAACTTCTGACCTCATGATCCACCCGCCTTGGCCTCCCGGAACTGTAATCACTTTCTAAGTCCAAAGAGAAAGATGTGACTGAGCAGCAAAACATTTCAGGGTAGTTAATACAGAATTTTGGTGCCTTTGGAGGCCACAGAGGCAATAGAAATACACTGAAAATACAGTCGTAAGGTTACCTGAGTCCATGTGTGTGCACATGTGTGTTAAGTTTTACCCAAGGAGAAAAAGGAAATGACTTGACTTGTGGTATTACTGGTGCAACTTGTATAAAATTAAGGTAGATTCTAATTTAAAAAAAATTATGGCAAACCTTCTGTGTTAGTGAAAGATGGATCTATTTGGGTTAAATTTTCTTAAATCCGGTGATTAGTATCCGCTGGCATCTCCAAGAAAAGAAGGGCACTTTCCTCTAGTCCCTGAGTGAGCAGGTGGTTTTTGGAGCAGTCTCTCAAGGCCCAAACTTCTAGCTGCTTCCATATTTCTTAGCCATCTGGTCCCCTCACTCAGAGAAGCACAGCCCTATCTACTCTGGAAAGCAGATACTTGGCCTCCCCAGATGCCGGCAGTTACGACTTCCCTCCACTCTGGCCAGCATTCTGCTTTTCTAGCAACAGATGTTTCTGCAAAGTAAATATTATTGACTCTGCTTGGCTCCTTGCTGTGTCTTGCACTGCCTGTACATGAAAGAGCAGGGTTATATGAGGAGGGTGCCACGAAGCTTGGCATGCACCCAGCACCAGTGCCAGCCTCTTCTCTTTTCCCTCTCCTCTTACTGGAATGTGTGTGTTAGATTCCTGTGTGCATTAGAGGGAAAGCTCTTGAAATAAATCTTTGGGCTGCTCCATATCCAAGGTGAAAATCTACAAAAGATACCACCAATCCTACTGGGTTGAAATAGGCAAGAAGCAATGGTTTTTTAGGTAGAAAATTCTCTTTTTAGTGTTGTTTTCATTCTCTCAAGTAACATAGAGGGTTTACCTCAATGGGATGAAGTGGTATGGTGTTCCCACATACTACAAGGATCTCAGTTCACAGGACTTAAGTCATAGGTCCTCTCCTTAGTGGCCTTGTGCTCTCATGTCAGTCCTTTATCTTCTCCGAGCTCCAAACAGTTATTCATGCTTACCTTTCCTGGTTCCTGGTTTCCTTTACTGGAGGACTCATATATGAGAAAAGAACAGCCCAGCTATACCTAGAACTGAATCTTGTGATGTGCAGAGTGCCTATGAAGTATGTCTCACTGGATCCTCCCTGCCTAACCCCCAGGCTGACAGCCTCCGTCAGATGAGCTAACTGACACTTGACGACTAACCCAGGGTTGGTTACATATCTGATCTATGGTGGAGCTAGAACTTGAACCCAGGAGCTGTGGGATTGGGGTGGGGGCAAGGGGTTGGGGTTGATCAGCCTGTCACCACCACCCCATAGAATGCAAGTGGAGAAGGGAGGTTCTCAAAAACAAGCTTGAGATGCTGCCCCAAAGTCTGGGGACTGGATTCTAAACAAGTGAAAGGACAGCCATCCACTTTGACTTTACTGAAAAGTTCCTTTATCAGGCCTGAGGTGAGCTCCTTTTTCAGGCCCATTCATTACGATTCTCACTCTACCCAGCTTTCCTCGTTAACCTGAAGCCCAATGTTGACTCCATACCAGCAGTCATTACCTAATCGTCTTACCGGGGGATCGGCCTCTCCCTCAGCTTCATGGGATCCTCACTGCTTCTCAGGCTTGCACTGTGGCAGGGTGTGCTCTGTGCCAGTGGACAAGGAAATCAGGTCGCCATAAGCTAACAGGCCCTGCCCTGGTTCAGCGGGTCCCCCTGTGCAGAAGCCTCACAAAGGCCCCGTTGTGCATGACCAGCCACTCCCTGTCCTCACTGGCAGCCGCCCTCGGCAGTGCGGCTTTTCAGGTGTGTGCTGGGAGCTTTCCCGAGCCTGACTTGCGTTTCACCAGTTTCCACTTTGTTGAGGTGATTGAGTTTCTCTTGCTTACTGGGGAGACACAGGATTGTCAGCTGGGTAGAAAGGCAAACCTGTGTTACTCTTAGTGCAGACCTTTGTGAGTTCTGATCAGGGAACATTCTGACTAAAATAGGAATGTGCATAACCATACCCACATTTGATGCACACGCATTTGGGGACTCGAATAGAACATTGTCTTCTACTCTAAAATGTTATTCTTTCCCTTTTTCCTCGTGTCTACTTGTGGCCTCCTCCTGCCTTCCTCCCCACGATGTTCTGGCTTTCGGGTGCATCTGTTTCCTTCTTGGTTTGCCTTTTGTGATTTGTGTTCTGAGGGATAGCCTCAGCCTGGGCTGGCCAGTTTTGTGATATGCCCGAGTCCCCTGCCAACATCTTTTGACATTTTGGTAAGGACCATTCTGTGCAAGTGACTGAACAAGGGGGAGATCAGAGACTGTTGGCTCCTGCGTTCCCCTTCTCCACCCCAAGTGCCTTCTTTTGGTGTAGAGCAGAGCACTTTGGATAAGCTGCAGCTAGCTCAGGACCGTGTCATCACAGCGTGTGGGAGGGCAGTCCAGGAGTAGGAGCTGCAGCTGCTGTCCATGCAGTAGCCTGAGCCCTGGTCCTGAGAACAGCAGCACAGCCCACGCCCGGCTCTTCCACTAGCAGCCATTGCTTGGAATGAGCACTGAGGATTGGATTTGTATCCAGTGCCCCTCCACCATCCCCCACATTTATTCAGCATACACTGAGCAGGATGCACTGCCAGGTACACAGAGGAAACAAACCAAACCAAGGAGAAAGATGGAAAACACGATCCCTAACCTCAAGGGACAAATCTGGGAGCTAAGAAAAAGTACTGGGAGTCACGGATGCTTTTATTCTAGGAGGTTATGTTGATCTGTGCAGCCACAATACACCCCCCACCGCCCCACCCCGTAACCC
This sequence comes from Rhinopithecus bieti, assembly GCF_001698545.2. NCBI lineage: Eukaryota > Metazoa > Chordata > Mammalia > Primates > Cercopithecidae > Rhinopithecus > Rhinopithecus bieti. The sequence goes on from NW_016805589.1 coordinate 2,286,197, forward strand.
GCCCCCCCCGCCCATATCTTATTAAAGCCAGGCCTTGTTGCCGGTTCTGCCTCATGTTTCCCTCCCCTGGGCATTTGGACGTAATGCCATTTCCCCTTCAATGAGGGAAACATGTATGAGGGTAATTTGAATGATTAGCCTAATCTGCAGGAAGACTGCACATGGAATTAAGTTAAGCACATTTGTCCTCAGCAGCCAGATCTGCCAGTCCACTTAAAAGTACCTTGGTGGTTTCATACCCTTAAGAGAAGTTGAAGGCTCCGGAAGGATCGTTGGCTTTCATTACTATCTTCAGTGAAAGCTTATGATGATGATTTTTTAATGATAAGGGCCCTTGAGAGTTTTTCTTATGGATACTGTGTGTGGAATGTTTTTACCCTAATGCAAAACATTGCAGGGGCTTTGTTCTCCTGGTGGTGTTGGATGTGGCCAGCCAGGAAAATTCAGGTGAGCTTTGTCAGGCCAGCAGTCTACTCTGCTCATGAGAAGAGTGGAGAGGGTTGTGAGAACCTGGGTCTCGCCTGTGCTTGAGTCAGAAGAGGAAGGCCAGGTACTATGGGTAGGGCAGTTCCCAGCTCCTCCTTCCAGCCTTCTCCAGGCTCCCTCCCTAGTGAAAGTTTGTGTTGTGAGTAGGACCTAGGGGAAATTATTGTTGAGTCATACGTGTGGGGAAAGCTGCACTGACTGTGTGGAGGGTCAGTAGCAGAGCAGACCTGCAGGCTGTGGACACTAAGGTTGGCTCTGATCCAAGCTTTCTCCCCAACTTCCTTTGGCAAGTGGATTCCCACCTATCAGATGGAGATGACAAGTTGCCTTTAGGAAGTAGAGCTAGAACTTGAATTGTTAAAGCCAATATAACAAAAATATTAACTTCTAGAACAAATCAGTGCTTCATGTTTTAACCGTGTTGGCTATTTTGAATGTATATTCTTTTGTGCTTTGAAATGGCCTCAGGAACAAATTCGCCTCCTAAGATATTCCTAGAAGGACCAATACAGGCAGCAAATGAGAAAGCCAGTTTAATTTTAGTAATTCCTGATTTTTCCTGTCTTTTTCTTGCTAGATTTGTCTTCAGCGAAGCGGAAGTTTGCAGATTCCTTAAATGAATTTAAATTTCAGTGCATAGGAGATGCAGAAACAGATGATGAGATGTGTATAGGTAAGTCATAACTGTGCAGAAGATAAAAATGTTCATTGTTTGTCATAGTCTTCAGTGTCCCAGCAGAGCCTTTTTCCTGGGATAGGAAGCCTCTAAGGTTAGTAAAGAAAGAAGTCCTTAGTGGAAGTGGAGGGCCAGAGATATGTGAGGATCGGGGCTTGGGGCTACTGTGGTCTTCTTGAGTTTTGAGATTGCCTCACCCTCTAGCATGCAGGAGAGAAAGCTTGAAGTTTTGTGGTGGGACTCTCCTTTCCACCTCCCTTTAGTGATTTTCTGGCTGGTGACATTCTTTCCCTCCAACCACGATACTAAGCTTAGAGCATATGTAGAACACAGGTAGATGAGGGGAAAATTAGATCAGAGGTTGCAAAATGATAGGCTGGGATCAGAACACAGCCCAGTTTTCTTTGGCTTTCATTTTTTAAAATTGAATGACCATATACATTCAATTCATACTCTAAAATTCCAGTTTTCCAGCTTCTTCAAAAAGTTTGAGAATTTGATCTACTGGCCCCCTCTTCTGACCTGGCAGCAGTTGCCTGAGCTATGCATCTGCCACTGCCTTCAGATAGGGAGAGGAGCTCCATGTTGGGTTCTCCTGTGCTGTCTACAGGGAGGTCCCTGCCTCTCCTGTTTCCTTAAAAAGAGGCTGAGGTGGGTTACTGTTTATCACCACAGTGTGTTGCTTCACTCTTCACCGTCACCTGCCTTGATCTGTAGGCAGCTGTGAGCATGGAGGATTTGCAATGTCAAGACACCTTTCTTTGCCAGGGCCATGTCATTGCACACTGTTCTTCTGTGGGCACCCTGGTTGACTCCATTAAATGGGCAAGAATTGAGAAAGTTTTATTGGATGAATTAATTCTTAAAATGCTTATTGAGTTCCTGTTGCCATGCAGAACATCAGCATCTGGAGCTGGCACAGGCAATTGGGAGACAGCTGAGGGTGGTGAAAACGCATCCTTGTAACTTGTGAATGTATGGATGCTTTTCCCAACATGGCTCAAGGATCTCGAGTATCCTCAGGGTCACTGCACATAATGCTTGTTGCTTTTGTGAATAGTTTTGGCAAGGATGACTGTTCATGTGTGAGCACCATGCTTCAAGCTGCATTCTATTAATGAGTGGCTTGAGGACTCAGAGAGGAGGAACCCAAAGAGAAGCCAGAGATGTGGCTTCCAATGCCAGCAGCACTGTTTGTTTAGCTCTGGTGCCAAAGAAAAGGCTGGGTTCTGACGCAACGCCATGACAAAGGTTGAGGAGGTCGAATCCGGACAGGAAATCCTTCAACTCCTAAGCGGAACTCTGCCCCTTCCAGCCTGGGGCCTGGAAGCCTGCCAGCATCTCACCAGTCCTGGGTACTCTCAGGAACAGGCAGATCTTTTCCTTGAAGAAATCATTCCCTAGCTAGAGTGCCAGGTGGAATTAACCTGCATTTCTGGGTCATCCTTAATGGTTAATGATTAAAAAGATGAAGGGAGCCTTGGGAAGCAATTGACTTTACGCATCTGTGTGTGCCAAGGAATTAAAATCCATAACATAATAGCCAGAAGTGGAAAGGCTCCCCAAGACCCGTGGCACTCCTTCCGCCTCATGGCCCCTTTCTCTTTTCCAGCAAGGTCTTTGCAGGAGTTTGCCACTGTCCTCAGGAATCTTGAAGATGAACGGATACGGATGGTGAGTAGGGCTGGGCTATTCCTGGTCCCAGATAGTGTGTTCATGTTGAGGGAGCGAGGGATTGGTTATCAGAAGAACTAGATTCAAATCCAGACTCTGCCATTTGAGTGTTTTGAGCTCTTTAGCAAGCCTCATCTTTGTAGAGTTTGAAGCCTTTTGTAAATATTAAAGGATTACACTGGTGGATAACTTTAGAACAACATAGTTAAATGACGTTCTTCTGAAGGTTCATTTTAAGGTCTTTTCATAAGGTGTATGGCTTAAGGGTGGATCTTTTGAATTATTTCACTTTTTTGGGCCTCAGATTCTCTACCAGCAGAATGGGAAAGAAGGTGCCCCACTCTGCCCCTCCCCCCATCTTATTGAACCTGATCAAGAGCCCTGTGAGTGCAGGGATCACTTCCCTATTCATTTTTTTTTTTTTTTTTTTTTTTTTTTGAGACGTAGTCTTGCTCTGTCGCCCAGGCTGTAGTGCAGTGGTGTGATCTGGGCTCACTGCAAGCTCCGCCTCCTGGGTTCATGTCATTCTCCTGCCTCAGCCTCCTGAGTAGCTGGGATTACAGGTGGCCGCCACCACACCCAGCTAATTTTTGTATTTTTAGTAGAGACGGGGTTTCACCATGTTAGCCAGGATGGTCTCGATCTCCTTGACCTCGTGATCCACCTGCCTCGGCCTCCCAAAGTCCTGGGATTACAGGCATGAGCCACCATGCCCGGCCTTTGCTTTTCATTTTTAAGTACCCAACACAGTGCCTGCCAGGTAGGAGGGACCCAGTAAACAGGTACTTTGTAATGAAGGTAACTCTAAAAAGCTCTTCAAGAGAGGCATTGTCCACATTTAAGAGTCAAATGCTGATCTCCAGGTTCTTAAGAGATATATTTTGTACTAGAATTTATTGTTCTGGGAGACAGAGAGGGCCTCACTCTATCACCCAGGCTGGAGTGCAGTGGTGCCATCATAGCTCACTGCAGCTTCAAACTCCTGGGCTCAAGCGATCCTCCTGCTTCAGTCTCCTGAGTTGCTACGACTATAGGTCTGCACTACTGTGCCTAGCTAATTTATTTTTGATTTTTTGTAGAGATAAGGTCTTGCTGTGTTACCCAGGCTGATCTTGGACTCCAAACCTTAAGTGATCCTCCTGCCTTGCCTCTCAAAGTGCTGGGATTACAGGCATAAGCCACCGTGCCCAGCCTGTAATTTATTCTGATATAGTTCAGCATTAGCAGATAAGAGATTCCACATCTACAGGAAGTTCCTTTGCATTTTCCTCCATATCCCTAAGATATGAGGAATGAAGTCACCTGCTGACTTGAAGTCCCCTGCTGCCTGTCCACTGATTTTCCACTAGGAGGGCGTATCTTCAGGCAGCAGTGCTCCAAAGTCCTAGGAAATCTTGCGTCAATCAACATTTTCTTCTCTTCCCATGCTAACAGTTGGTAATTTGAACACTATTCACCAAGACATTATGTAGCCAAGTACTTTACATGCATTTTCTATTTTAACCCTCGTGATGACTCTGGGAAGTGGTATCTGTATTATCGCCATTTTTTAGATGAAGATATTGAGGTTTACAGAGGTTAAGTAACTTGTCACGGATCACACAGTTAATAAGTGGTACAGTCTGGGTTCAAACCCAAGACTGCATTATATTAAAAAATGTGGGGGCCAGGTAATGGCCTGTAATCCATGGCTCATGCCTGTAATCCCAGCACCTTGGGATGCCAAGGTAAGATAATTGCTTGAGCCTAGGAGTTCAAGACCAGTCTGGAGGCAACATAGACCCCATTTCAACAAAAATTTTTTTTAAGTAGCCTGGCATTGTGGCATATGCTTGTAGTCCCAGCTACTTGGGAGGAGGTAGGAGGATCGCTTGTGCCAGGGAGGTCAAGGCTGCAGTGATCTGTGATTGCACCATTGCACTCCAGCCTGGGCAACAGAGCAAGACCCTGTGTCAAAAAAAAAAAAAAAAAAAAAAAAAGGAGGATTCCTTTAAAACTCCAAACAGAGTAGAAGCCTCTTACCTTCTGCCCTACAGAAAGAGCAGTTTCTTTTGATTGCTCACTGCTTGTGGCTGAACCAGAATCAGAAGGGTGGTGGTGGTGGCAGTGGAGGTTGGTGGTGGGTGGAAGCAAGGGAAAGCTTGTGTGTTTGTGCATGTGCTGGTGCCTGAGAAAGGGAAATGATTCTTTTGAGTCTGATTCTTGGCTGAGTTAGTATTTGGGGGTGGGGGTGTGGTAAGCAAATCACTATGAATACCCTGCAGATTGCTATGGCCTGTGGTAAGGGAACAATGACTGGATTATACTTTTCAGCTTGCCTCTGCAATTTTATTATTAATGTCAGTGAATTGAGTTTCTACTGTCTGCATCTGAGTATCTGGCCATTGCAAGCTCCTTCTGTACCTCCTTGCCCTGTGACAACTTCATCAGTTCAGTTAAACTCAGCAAGTAAAGCTGCACCTTCTCTGGGAAGCCTTTCCTAACTTCCTGGGTTATATGGCTACCCTTGGTATTTTCCTAACATCCAGTTCATGCTTCTGATCCTGTGTTTACCACATTGTGTCCTGATAAACATTGTACCTGTCTGTGCCCTATAGTAAATATGAGTTCCTCAAGGGTGGAGAATGGGCTTCCATGTCCCCAACATCAGGCAGTGTTGGAACCAAGTGGATGTTACATAGTCATAGAATCTAAGACTAAGTGGGACCTTATTCCTCACCATCTGCAATTGCTCATTTGACAGATGAGAAAACAGGTCTTATTAAGGCTGACAGCAAGTAGTAGTATGGCTAGGGGAAGGACTTGGGTGTCCTGATTCCCAGGTGAGCAGATGAGCACTTTCATATTATAAGCGGCTACTTAGGACTGCATTCTCAATCATGGATGTCCACTGGATTTAACTTGGGGAGTTTGAAAAATACTGATATCTTGGACTAAAGAAGTCCAGGGATTCTGAGTTAGTTGGAGTGTAGCCTAAACATAGGAATTTTAAAAGCTTTCCAGGTGATTCTCCTGTGTAGTTAAGGTTGAGAATCATTGACTTAGGGGCTTGGCCCACCTTTGTGAGCTTCAGAGACTTGCAGATGGTTTGTGGAGAAGTCTTAAGTGAACTGATTAAGTAACGTCAAATAACAATAAAAATAACAAAATCAAACAAATTAACACCACAACACTCTAGGCTTAAATCTCACTCTTCTGAAATAAGAGATCTCCAAATTGAGAAAAAGGCAAATGGGAATACATTTGGAGACTTGACTTTTTCTGTCCCTTACATTGTTCAGTTAGTTCTTTACTGTGTCCATCTGTGACTTCTGGCATTTACCCTGTTAGTTTCATTGCAGTGGACATGCGTGTGGTTTAGGAAAAATAATGCTTTGTTGCAGCGAGATTCCTGGAATAATTAGTTGAGCAAAGAGTGATAAATGAATGACTTAAAAGGAAAAACTGTAAAATATTGTACTGCCTTAGAAAAGACCATAGAATCTTAGAGCTGGACAGTTCAGCCCACTTGTTTTGCAGATGATGAAATCAGAGCCCAGAGAGGTTAAATGTTTTGCCCATGGTCACACAGTTGGCAGCCAATCAAGAAATAATCCATTCATTCATTTAGTCATTCAGAAATGTTTGAGTGCTCCTTTGTCTCAGCACTCTTCTTTGTTTTGGGGATAGTGGTGGCAAAGTGAGCCTTTACAAGATACTGATGTGTGTGTGTGTGTGTGTGTGTGTGTGTGTAGTGTGTAGTGGTGAACCAGAACACACTTGGTAGGGGAGAGAAGTTGAGTTATGTTGGTAATCAGGGAAGGCCTCCCTAAAGAGGTGACTTTTAAGCTGAAACCTTAATTACATGAAGGAGCTGTCCCTGTAAGGGTTTGGGAACACAGTGTCTGAAGGAATAGCCAAATGCTATGGCCTTGAAGTGGGACAAGCTTGGTGCATTTGAGGTGCATTGGAGTGCTGGTGGGTTGGAATGCAGGACCTGAGAGGTGAGCCCTGTGAGATGAAGTTGAGAGGCAGCCAGTAGTCAGGAGCCACAGGTGTCCTGGCTCTAGTCGAGTCCTATCTTGGTAGAGCAACACAAAATCAGGCTTGAAAGGTTTTACTTATAACTTGGGTAAGTGAATATTTACAAGAAAATGTCACCTGAAGCTTGTAACTTAGACCCCACTCTTTCACCAATTCGTCTCTGCCCCTTCAGATGGTTGCTTACAGTTTTAGAGTTCCTCATTTTTACTTTTAAAGAATCAATATTAATCATGCATGGGAGGAAGATTATCATGTTTTGAAATAATGAGTTTTGATTTGACATGCTGTTGGTTCAAGGGTTGTAAACAGTTGACACGTACAACACTGCCTACCCAAGTTTTATCTTAAGACATGGGGAGGCATCTCGTGCTGGAGCTGCTGTAATTCTTTACTGATACTGCTTTTGTGTCTTCTTTCCGCTACTCTGTTTTTCTTCACCAGATTGAGAATGCCAGCGAGGTGCTCATCACTCCCTTGGAGAAGTTTCGAAAGGAACAGATTGGGGCCGCCAAGGTGAGAATTTTGCAAGCTTTGGTCTGGATTTTAGGGTGAGAGGTCTGGAAAACATAGCACCTTCTTTAAAAAAATCTAAGAATGTCTTCAGAAAATCGAAGCCCACGTTATTCAGAAAATCTTAGCAGAGAACTCTATAGAGCCCAACTCATCAGTTCTTTATGGGTGACTGAAGTACGACCATCTGAGCTGTCAACCCCGGAGCAGCCATTCTGATATTTTGTTATCTAATTGTTTTGTGCTTGTTCATAAATCATCCAAAGGTATAAACCACACCTCGTTTGTGTTATTATAATAGATAGCTGTGTGCTTAGACAATTGCCTTTATTGGAGAATACATTTGTTTTTGTGGAATTGTATTTTGTGGAGGTCCAGGACTTGCAGCCTAAGCAGGGGTTACAAATTTGTGCCCTGTGGGTACAGGGACTTTCTTTAAAGGGAGGCAGCTGGTACTTGGGTGTAGCTGATTTTTGTTGGGTCTGGAAATGGGCCCTTTGTTGCTGATTCTTTAAATGTTTCAAAACAAACTGAAAAGCCAGTTTTATGTGAAATTTCTTGTTGGCAAATAATTTTAAAATATGTATTACACATTGTGCAGGTTGAAAAATGACATCTGCAGGCCTGCTTCATCCCAGAGATCACCGTTTGTTATCACTGACCTGGAGGGACTGTAACCTAAGCTTGACTAATTCTAGTGTGTTCTTAAGACACTGCAAAGGGAATCCTGCTCCTTTTTAAAAGGTGGATTCTCCAGGGCTCCTTTGCCCTGTAATAAATCACAAGAAGGACCAGGCACAGTGGCTCACGCCTGTAATCCCAGCACTTTGGGAGGCTGAGGCAGGCGGATCATGAGGTCAGGAGTTCGAGACCAGCCTCACCAATATGGTGAAACCATGTCTCTACTAAAAATACAAAAATCATGGTGGTGGGTGCCTGTAGTTCCCAGCTACTCAGGAGGCTGAGGCAGGAGAATCGCTTGAACCTAGAAGGCGGAGGTTGCAGTGAGCCGAGATCTTGCCACTGACTCCAACCTGGGCAACAGAGCAAGACTCTGTGTCAAAAAAAAAAAAAAGAAACTCTAGCCGGTTTGACCTTCGGTAGAGTGTTAGAGGCCACCTGCAGGGAAGATTTTTCACTGGAATCAATGAAAGCAAGAAGATTTCCAACATTTCCTTCTTGTTTTTCTAGAACTGTGAGTCAATTCAGCTGCAGTCTCTTATGCCACCTGCAGGGAATTTTGGGCAATACCACCCTCTTACTTTGGATTTTACTTAGTTGCAAAATGAGGAATTCCTTACCCCTACAACACACACACCCCTAAGTGCATCTGCTTTCTGGAAATAGATGTGATTAGGGCCTGCAAAAGATGATGTTTAGTCAGGATCTTTCAGAGGGATGGTTGATCACAGTTTGAAGGAGGGACCGTGGCAAAGATTGTCTTTCAGTTTTATAGTAATACTTTTCTACTTATTTTAGTTTACACATTTATGAGGAAGTGGGAGCTCACTGGTGTTGTATCAGAGATTAAGGAATGTACAATTTGCACAAAGTCTTATTCCACTAAGAATTCATACAGACTGTGAACCAGTCCAGTGATGGCAGATAATAAGCTGTGAGAACGCTACCTCAGTTCCTGGCGTTGTGGGCCCTGCCAGCAGGCCTCCTCTTGGTGGCTTTGGGGCCTGTGCCTCCCCACTCTTTTTTTTTTTTTTGAGACGGAGTCTCCCTCTGTCGCCCAGGCTGGAGCCTCCCCACTCTTGAACATGCTTGGCAGTGGCTTCCAGGGGTTATGCAGAGCTTTGAGACCGAGGCAGAGCAGACTTGTCATCTTTTCTTTCTCTTTCTTTTTTTTTTTGAGATGGAGTCTTGCTCTGTCACCCAGGCTGGAGTGCAGTGGTGCTATCTCAGCTCACTGCAAGCTCCGCATCCCAGGTTCAAGCGAGTCATCTTTTCAGTAGTTACTTCTCCTTCTGAGCACAGATGCCTCTCACTCTGGCCTCTTTTCTCACTGGCTTGGGGGTTATCATGGTTACCAAGGAGGTGAGGCAAGAGTCTGAGTGAGCTCCCTCTGGACTTAATACCAGTGATTTTAATGACAGGAGGCGGTACTGTCCCCCCGGGGGGGGTATAGATGGTGACATATTAGGATAAAAGAATTTAAATAGTCACTCACCAAAGCATGTTTCCCCTCATGCATACTCTATTCTCCCATTCTTTAAACCATAATAATGATCAATTATTAAATAACTTTTGGATGATCATTAAAGAAGAATTGTGATAACATTTGGGTGATTTCTTATCCCTCCCCATTTGTCATTTTTTCCCCCGGCATAGCCTCCTTTCCATCATTCCACACACACATACATTTATATCATAGCATTATGTAAATTTAAGAGAAAACATACAAGCAAACAACAGATCTACTTCTAGGTGACCCTGGGAGCAGTCTCAAGAACATCTCAGAGCCAGCAAGTGCTCTTCAGGTGATTTTGGTATTGGCCGAGTGGAGGTTCTGAACTCTGCCTGTGCCATGCTAAAATTACTTTTTCCTCCTCCTCCACTCTCTGGTGCTGCTTCGGTTGCCATAACAGCCTGTTGCAGAGTGCACTGTGTGAAGGCTGTCAGGGAAGAAGATTCTTGGGCATTCTTGTGCTAATGTGCTACTCTGGAGTAGGGCACAACTCCTGGTGCTTGACATAACCATGGCCCTAAGTTTCTATTTCTGAGTTTGAGGAAATTATTTTTTCCTGTATCAGAAGTACATTTGGAATGCTGGACTCTGGAATAAGTATAATAGACATAAGAGAGTAGCGTAGAGAGTGAGTCTACAGCTAGACTGTCTGAATCCAAATCTCACTTCTGCCATTTGCACGTAGACTTGGGGAGGTTACTGAACCTCTTCATGCCTGTTTCCTGATCTCTAAAATGGGGGTAATAATAAAACTTGTCTTGTAGAGTTATGAAGAAGAAGTGAGCGAACTCTTATCAAATGCTTAAAATGGTGTCTAACATATAGCTACCTGAACGTGAGAACAATATTTGTCATGTAGTCATTCACATACAGTTCATTCGTTTAAAAAATGTGTGAGAGCCTGCTCTGTGCCAGCACTGTTCTGTGCCCTGATATTTTGTGGAGAACAAGGCAGGTGTGGTTGCCATGCTTATGATGCAGCTGGGGTGAAAGACATTAGACAAAAAGATATAAATAAGTGTATAATTTCCAATTGTAGTAGGTTCTTGGGAGGGTTACCTTCATGGCACACGGGACGTGGAAAGCAGGTGTGTTCTTGATAAGAAGGAGGCAGGTTTAGGTGATGAGCTCACCACTGTCACCACCATTGCTGACATTTATTGAGCACTTTCCATGTGGCAGGCACCCTGCCAAGCACTATATGTGGTTTATTTCATTTAACCCTAGAAATCCTTTGAGGAGGGGTGTTCTTATTTTATTTTGTTATACGGTCTTTGAACTGAAAGAAGAAATCTGAGCAATTATCTAATCATCCTCGATTTATAGTTAAGGATGTTGAGTCCTGGAGAGGGATGGTGATTTGTTTTCTAGCCAGTCTGTATTGAGTTGAGAATAAATTTTAGGATTCTAACTCAATCCTTGACTTAACTACCCCACAGTGTACTCTGTGGAAGGTGAAAACCATCTTGTGTCCTGAGTAATGGACACGCTCTCCCATCTTAAGAACATTATCTAAGCTGTAGTACTTTTTTGTCGCAGAGGTCTTATTGCTGTTTTCTCAGAACAGAAATGGCTTCCCTTTCTCCTTATTTTTTTCTCTAACTTTGGGTGTCCTCTTAAACATGGAATGTGGAGGCACAAGTTGCCAGAATGTCCCAGAATGCCAGTGACTCATGTTCCCTGGCCTTTTCTCACCTCTGGCCAGCTGGACTGTCCTTTTGGCGTTGCTGATAAGGCTGATGGGAGTAGATACATGTGAGCAGTATTTGGAGTTGGAGCCCCAGTTCAAAGTTGCTGGTTTCACTAATGGAAAAGAATTGCTTAAATCAAGTCTCTTGCCTGTACCCTCCTCAAATTTGAAGGAGTAATGTGTCGTCAGGCTTTTTCTTCATTTGCTGCTAAGTGTTTAATTGGTCTGGTACGTGAGCAGTCTTTTAAGCAAAACTCAGATTCATGGAAATGGGTATATGTCAGCTAAAATGGATATGTGGTTATTCTGCCCACTCTGTGAGCATGTGCCAGATGAGTGGTATTCTGACATGGCGGAGCTTGTCAGGGCTCTGGGTGATGGCTTCTTGGCTCAGAATGTTCTGCCCCAGGGCATTTGCACTTGACGGTTCTGCTCTAGAAGGCTCTACTCTGCTCCTTCTGTATTTAACATGTAGGTCTCAGCTCACATCTCCCTCCCACAAATGATGCCTTTCCTGGGTGCCCTATCTAAAGAATCTCTGTGACCGCGCCCTGTTTATTTTCTTTGTAGTGCTTGCAGCAGTCTATAATTATGTTGATTATTTGTTTAGTGGTTAATCATGCTTCTCCTACTAGAACATTTCTACTATGAGGGTTGGGACCATTTTTGTCTTATATTTCTAGTGCCTAAAGTAGAGCCTTACACAGAGTGGTTGCTGATTATAAATTTGTTAAAGGAATAAAGAGATATGTCTGAGCTTCCTTATTTGGCCAGAAAATGTTTTTTCTCTTCTAGGCTTTGGAGTTGCAGAAAAACATCTCTATGGATTTGGGCTCCACAGGAGTCAAAAGCAGGAATAATGTACCCAATTAGTGAATTTGATCCTGCTTATCAGCCCAGTGCCAACCTTCTTCCAGCCTCCTTGTCTGCTCTTCCCATTGGAATGTGGAAGGAAGGCAGACTGCCTGTGACAATCTGTCTCAACTGTGGTGGAGAACACAGGCTTTGGAGGCACATTGTCCTGGGCTCCAATCCCAGCTCTGTCACTCTCCGTGACTTTTTACAAGTTCACCTCTTTGGGTCCAAGTTTTCTTATCTGTCAAATGGGAGATAGAAATAGAACCATAGTGACCCAGTGATTCAATGGTGGGGAGCAGGGATTAATACGTATATTATGGTAATTATTTTTCATTTTGAAGGCAGTAATGCGGCCAATAATTTCTTAAAGAGAAGAAAAAAATAACTGTTACCCCATTACCATAACTCAGGTATTTTCCTATAAGTAAATTCCCACCTCATCTTTGTCCATAGGTGGTAGACACACTGTATGTAGGATGCAGCAAGTTTATATAATGCTCTTTTACTCTTCTCAAGTTTTCCAATGACTAGTTGTGCTTATTGGATGTTCCATACTTTATGCCAAACGTTATCCTTGGCAGTGATGTTGCTGCTGTTGCTTTTATTTTTGTTTTGCTGGCATAAATGGTGCCATGGTAAACAAATCTGTGTGAAGATAATATTGTCGTTTTGAACTATTCCTCAGCTTAAAGACCTGCATGTGATATTAAGTGTCAAGAGATATTTAGGCTTATGTACCAAGAAGTGTTTTTTCAATAGTATTAAGGCTGGGTCTAGCCTTAGTCTAGACTTGTCTCATTCAGGCTGTAAGGAGATCTTCCTTCCTTGGTGTTAGCTTCATAGGTACCCCCGCTGCTGCTGCCCCCCAACCCCCAACCCCTGGCCGCCTTCTAGCCTTGAATATCCTTGTGAGTTAGAAAGTAGAAATTTCTGTTTCACAAAGTTCTTAGAGGGGGAATCTTGGCTTTGCCCCCATTAAATATTCATATTTACCTCTTTTCTGGTCTTGTACTGGTTGGTGCCTCTCTGCTAGACACTCAAACCCGGGGGGCTGTTGATGGGTGGCTGCAGGATTTAATGGGCATTACCTGAAAAGTAGGAGCCAAGTCATCATGTGTGATCTTGAGAGATAGAGGCTGCTTTTATTCCTGCAACGTGTTACTCTTTTTCTTTTCTTTTCTCTTTTTTTTCCAGGAAGCCAAAAGAAGTATGACAAAGAGACAGAAAAGTATTGTGGCATCTTAGAAAACACTTGAATTTGTCTTCCAAAAGAAAGAATCTCAGCTTCAGGAGGTAAGAGGCTTTATTTAGTATCCTGAATAAAGTGTTCAATTTGTACACGATGCTGTGGATATGTGCTGGTTGCTCTTTGCTAGAAAATCTTAGGGTTAGAAGGGACCTGGGACACCAGGGGATTGCTCCTGATCCCTCATCCAATGCCTGATGCCTGGATTGCCTTTGTGTCCTCCCATCCCACTCCACTGTTTGTAGTTTTCCAGCCTGTCAAGGTGGAACACGCTGCTGGCCGAGATGACCACCTCCTTGTTAGGCTGCCCTGGTTGCTGGATGTCTTCATTTCATACTGACATTTCTTTTCCTGTTTCTCTCACCCTTGGCCTTAATTCTGCACTCTGTTACTTTACCTTTTGACTTCCTGCCTTTTATCAGTGATTTGAAATGTTAGCATCTCAAACACTTTGGTTATCCTTCCTTAATATTAATTTTTTCGTTATTTCAACCAGCACTTGACATTAGTCTTCTTTCTTTCTTTTTTTTTTTTTTTTTTAAAGTGGTGCTTTATTATCCTGTGTATGTTTTCTGCTTTGGTAATGTTGTTTCAAGAAAATACATTCTTAAATTTGCGCTTGATTTTTCTGGGTTTGCGTGGTATCTTTTAAAAGTAATTCACTTGGAAAGAAAAATGATGGAACCCTCGCAGCCATGGAGCTGTGACCATTTTTATTTAGTTCATGAAGACTGGCATGTTTAAGGGAGTTTATGCTTCTTGGAGACAGGGAGTTTCCTAGTAGAACCTCAAATTTGGCTTTAAAAATGTCATTTAACTCAATAGTTTGCTTGATCTCTCTCATGATATTTTTGCCAAAAGAGGCTACTGTGGCTTCCAGGCCGGCCCTTATTTTAAATTTTAATTCTTTTTGAGCAGATACCATGCCGGTACTTCTGCTAGGTGAAAGTTTTATGAGGACAGTAGAGTCAGAGGTTGAAAGGTTGAAGTAACTCAGGAGATGGTGGAGTTCAATCCCCTCCCAACCACAATTGGTTATACATCTTGGGATGGGAATGTGGTGTTCTGGGAACTCTTTGCTTTGAAGTGAGTATTTAATCCAGTTTTTAGAGTAGTGATGAGGACCGTTACTTAACAACAATGACAACTGTAGCAGCAACAAATGTTTATAATGGACTTTGTAGATCAGTTGTTGGCCAGCCAACAAATAGCATTGACTATTGGGTGTGTGCTTTACAAAGTAGAAAATGCTAATTTATCCTTGAAGATCTTGTGCCTGAGTAGGGAAAAAGAAGCAAAAGCAGAGGAAGTGCTTCTTGAAGTGGCATAGCTACTCAGGCAAATCTTGTCAAATGGGATTGAAAACCAAAAAAAAAAAAAAAAAAAAAAAAAAAGTCTTGTTTTCATGGGATATAAAGGCTATCCCAACTTGACATGAGGATATGGGCCCTATCTCGAAGACGCAGATAGTCCATGGTAAATATGGGATTCCATTTAGAATCTGTCTTGATACCCTCACTGTTTAGTTATTCTTCTGGCATCACTTGGCATTTAGGATTTGGAAACTAATTTATATTTAAAGAAAGGCTTTTTGGCTGTGCTTCACAATGACCAGGTTTGCCCAGCTCTCCAGTTTCCAAGTAGGCATAAATTATGGATTTGATGACTATGCATCATTAGTGCAGATATTCAGAGTATTCAGAGTTGAGCAGGTGTGTGGTTATTCTAGCACCTACTGAATCTGGGAGACCCACAGCACACTTGCGCTGTAGGCATGGCACTCTCTAGAACAAAGGTGCTTCTCCACCAGATCCATTCTCTCTGTGGTCAGACATTGCAGACTTGGTCTGGAATGAGTCCAGCATTTTCTTTTAGGACCGTAAATGCCCTCTGAATTACCACAGTGTAGGGACTAGGCCACTGTGCTGGCAAAGAGTATACCTTGCCTCAAAACCTTCTCTGCCATATATTTACTCTGTGACCTGGGGCAAATTACTTAGACTCTCTAAGCTTTATTTCCTTTATTTGTTAAATACTCACGTCCTACTTATGTTAAGCATGAGAAGGCAAATATAACTGCTGCTCGAATATAAAGTATTTTATATTTAATATAAAATGTGTAAATATCCTTAAGATTGGCCTGTTCGCTCCATTTTCTGTTCTCAAATTGGATGCCACTATTCCTGACTTTGACAGTTCTGTATTTCAGTGGATGTTTTCCATTATGTTCTTTTATTATAGTCCTTTATGTTCTTGCCTTTGACCTAGTCATACTTTCTAAGTACTTTGAGTGTAAGGATTAGGTTGCGGATCTTGCAGGTTCTGATCTGTTCAGGTAAGTTCTGAGGCATTGCTTTTTAGTTGTACCTGAACTAAATTAAACTGTATAAAAATCTAACAGTAAAGAGGTAAAGAGATCGAGACCATTCTGGCCAACATGGTGAAACCCCGTCTGTACTAAAAATACAAAAATTAGCTGGGCATGGTGGTGGGTGCCTGTAGTCCCAGCTACTCAGGAGGCTGAGGCAGGAGAATTACTTGAACCCGGGAGGCGGAGGTTACAGTGAGCCGAGATTGCGCCACTTCACTCCAGCCTGGCGACAGAGTGAGACTCTGTCTCAAAAAAAACAAAAGCCAAAATCAAAACAAACAAAAAGAACAGTGATGGTATTACTACTGCCACTAACCGCATCAGTAGCAACTACAATATAGGGAAACATTTGTTGAATGCATATTTATGGCCCGGGTATGGTGTTAAGCACTTTACATGGAATCTTCTGGAATCCTCACCCTAAGAGGTATAGATGTGGTTATCACTCGGTTTTACACATGAGGAAACTGAGACTCAGGATAAATAGCTTAGTGGCAGCGAGTCAACCCCAGCACTGGCTGTGTGGCCCTTTCCCTTCACCCAGTTTGCTTTTCTATGTCTCTATCTGGGGAGGGATGCTGACCATTATTTAGTGCCAGTGTCATAACATAGAATTGGAGAGAGGGAAGGACCTTAGTGATCATCCATTTCAACTTTCTGGAATTACACTTTGTGAAGGAACTGGGTTTCTTGCAGAGGTCAGGTGTTTTACTGAAGGTGTTCAGCTATGTAGTGATCATTTTCTTCACATTTATTAAAAATTCAGCTTTTAGGAACATTATTGAGCACCTGGTACACCTTTGATGAAACCTTCCACTTTGATTATCCAGAGTTGTTCCCTGATTGCAAGGTTCTGCACGGAATACTTTTAAATTCCAGCCCATCCCTAGATCCCTGGAAGTAGAAACTACAGGCGGTGCTGTGGAATGGCACTGCCATCTAGTGGATAATTTAAGCAAATGTGTAGTTTTGAATGGTAAAAAAGTTCGCTTCAAAAACAGTAGTCATTCATTCAACAAATACTCACTGGACGCGTCTGCAGCAGTCTGTCCAGGCACTGGGTGTTTTGTAGAAAGTGAAATGAAGGATCTTCCTTCATGGAAATTACGATATAGGAGGAAGTCTCTTTTAAAAGAAGCACAGAATGGTTGATGGGTTTAGGCAAGCCAGTAGATTTATAGCTTCTCGAGTGGCAGCCAGGAAAACTGTCTTGAGTGGTCTGCAGGGTGGATTGGAATCCTGGCTTATAATTCCATTACATGGGGCTCAAGGATGTGATGGATTCCATGGCCCACACCAAGCAGGGGCATTGGCAAGGGAAACGTAACATTACACTTGGGATTTCTTCTTCCTTTTCCTTTGGGAATGCATTGAATTATGCATTTGTTCTTAGTTCTGGGTCACTGCCAGGACATGCCTTGGGTGCTGACTGATGGCCACGTGGGGATCAAGTCATTCATTCTCCATGCATCTGTTGAACATTTATTATGGGCTATACACCATTCTGAGCACTGGAGGAGAAAATGAAAAAATTAGATAAGGTCTTTGTTCTCTTGGACTTTATATTCTAGTAGTCTATACACAAGACAAGAAAGGAATAGGCCAGGCACAGTGGCTCATGCCTGTAATCCCAGCACTTTGGGAGGCCAAGGCGGGCAGATCACTTGAGGTCAGGAGTTCAAGACCAGCCTAGCCAACAAGGCGAAACCTTGTCTCTACTGAAAATACAAAAAAAAAAAATAGCTGTATGTGGTGGTACGTGCCTGTAATCCCAGCTACTTGGGAAGCTGAGGCAGGATAATCACTTGAACCCAGGAGGCGGAGTTTGCAGTGAGCTGAGATCATGCCACTCCACTCCAGCCTGGGCAACAGAGTAAGACTCTGTCTCCAGAAAGGAATAGATAAGAGTTTAAATTGGGAGATGAGATAGAGATTTCCTGGTACCCTATTTAAAATAATATAGTCAATGAAAACTTCTCCTAAAGAGGTAATATTTAGACCGAGCCCAGAAGGAATGAGCTAATGAAAGGCCAGGACAATCTTCTTCAGGTTGTGAGTGTGTCGCAAAATCACAATTATTGGGTCTTGCAATAGGGTAGGCTAAAATAGAATAAAAAATATGAGGCCGGGCATGGTGGCTCATGCTTGTAATCCCAGCACTTTGGGAGGCCAAGGCGGGTGGATCACCTGAGGTTGGGAGTTCGAGACCAGCCTGACCAAGGTGGAGAAATCCCATCTCTACTAAAAATACAAAATTGGCCGGGCATGGTGGTGCATGCCTATAATCCCAGCCTATAATCCCAGCTACTCAGGAAGGCTGAGGCAGGAGAATATCTTGAACCTGGGAGGCGGAGGTTGCAGTGAGCCGTATTCATGCCATTGTACTCCAGCCTGGGCAACAAGAGCAAAACTCCGTCTTAAAAAAAAATATGTAAGTGCATTGCACTTAACCATTATAAATGTGTGTTTATTGAGTCATAATATAAAAAGTATTTCTTACTGTATGTTGAAGTTAAAATGTGTATTTATCTAGGAGAAGAGGTTTTTGGGCAGAAGGAACACCAGGTGCAAAGGTTGTAAGAAAGAGGTTTGGAGTGTTAGAGGACAGGAAAGAGACCAGAGTGGCTGGAGCATGGTGACAGTGGGTTAGGTTGGGAGGAGGTGAGGCTGGAGGGTTGGGCAGATTACACGGCGTCTTGCAGACCATGGTAGAGGCCATGGGAAGCCCTTGAAGGGGCCATGAAACCATCTGGTTTAGATTTTAAGGAAGATATTCTGGCTTCTGGGTGCAGAGTGAATTGGGACAGGGAGAGAATGAAGACAGAGAGACCAGTTAGGAGAGAAGTGTAGTACCTCAGAGATGATGTGGCTATCTGAGGGTAGAGCAGGAAGTGAGACCCTTGTGTTCTGAAGTGCCTGGTGACAGCAACCACCGACATGCACAGTACATTTTCCAGTTTTCAAATGGTTTACATCATTTGGCTCATTTTCTCTTGGAAACACTACTCTGAAGCAAGGGCTGATATCTCCATCTTCTAAAGGAGGTCAATGGCTTGAGCAGGTCTCACCAGCTAGGACATTGTAGAATTGGAGCTTGCACTTGGGCAGCTCTCTGATGTGGGAGTCAATTCTGTGTTCCTCATAGGAATTTCCTTCTGGATCCTTCATCCCTGCCTTTGCAGACTTTTGTAATGATTTCTTCTGTTTCCCCCCTCCACTCGCAATGTCAGTTGGCAAGCCCAGGCAGAGAGAAGCTTTGAGGTGTGTGGGGTGGTCGGGAGTAGATGCATCTCTCCGTGTAAGCGTGTTGGATTTGTGCTACAAGGAGATCAAAGGCTACAGGAACACATGGGGCTTAGCAGCAGGAGCCTGGTTGGAAGGCATATCAGCCCAGTTGTCTCAGCAGCCACACGATGCAGGGGGTGGTGGTGGTGAGTAGGGTGCAGGACCTTCTGAAACCTGTCTCCAAATAAAGATTTATCAGTGCTCAGATATCTCTTTTCCCTGCTTGGGAACCTTAGAAAATGCCCCCAGTCTTAGCCTTTCCGATTGGTTTGATCCAGCAGTTACTCAGCAGACTGGCTTTTGGGTATGAGAATGTCCATTGCTGTGGGAGGAAGTTGCTAGTGTGAGAGACCTGAATATATTCTTTCAGGGTGTTTTATAACGTCTTGTGTTTTACCAGAGCTTGTGGTTTTCTCTTAATTTACTTACTTGACTAATGTCTCTTTTCTTTACTACGCTCTAAGTTCCAGGAAGGAAGTTTCTTTTGCTCATGATGGTGGAACGGATAGATGACTTGCTAAACTCTTAAGATGTCCAAGTTGCATATTGTATTTGGTACAATGGAAGTAAGGGTCTGTCCCGAGTTTCTTCTGTAGGAATGTTGACAAAGGAACACTCAAAGAAATATGACTTTGGGAGCTGTGTCTTAGTAAAGGGTGTTATAGAATGGTTTCTGACTGTGTCATTTCTAAGGAAAACAGTGTTTTGTTTCTTACTAGCAGGATATTCATTTATATTAAAAATATATATTCACTTTAGTGTTTTGCCATTGAAATATGCTTTCCGTATGATTATCTGCTTTGAAGGATTGAGTTGACACAGACACATTAAGGAAAGGTTTAGAGCTTTATAGTGAGAGTTGAGGTACTTCCCAGCATAGCATCTTGCAACTCCATGCTTGGAGTTTCTCCCTGGGTGCCAGATCCCAGATCAGTGGTTTAATTGTACCCGCTCGTTGGCCTGTCCTGGACACATGCCTGCACAGAGGGAGAAGTGAAATTGAGAGGGAATGTTGAAATGTCTCTGCTTGTAGTAAACTGTTGTTCTTATCACAAAGCTAATATTTGGGACTTCTGTGAACATGGCCTTTTCTGAGATTCCCTGCCCTCTGACAATTTGTTTTGTGCATTAGAAAGGCCTGGATGAGGATGACTCTACAGGAATTTCTTTTTCACTGTAAGAATCTGTCTCCCATGGAACTCAGGTTGCCCCAGGGTATGGCGAGACAGTGGAGACTGGTGGTTTCAGGATGATCCAGTGGAGACTGGTGGTTTCAGGATGATCCAAGGGCCTTAGGGGCAGATCCACCAGGACAGGAATCCCAGGTCTGCCTTCTACTAGCTGTGTTACCTTAGTCAAATTCCTTAATGTCAGTGGATTATATTTTCTTCCTGTATGTTAGAGATACAGATAATATCTCTTTTCTAGGCATTTAGTGAAGATTAAATAATTAAAATTAATGAGAATTAAATAAGGTAATGTAGGTACAGCTATGGGCATGGTTCCTGGCACAAAGTTAGTGCTCAGGTAACCATTATCATTATTCTTATTTCTGTTTTGTTTGTTAGATTTGATTACTTTTAACATGTGACATACTATTTGGGCTAATATGATGTCTGTTTGGCTCACTCACTTATCTTTTTTGTTGATATGTAATCATACATACTTATGGGGCATGTATGCTATTTTGATACATTCCTATAAGGTGTAATGATCAAATGAAGGTATTTAGGGTATCTGTCACCTCAAACATTTATCATTTCTTTGTGTTGGGAACATTTCATATCTTCTAGCTTTTATGAAATATACACTGTACATCAGTTAACCATAGTCATCTTACTGTATTATGAAATACTAGAACTAATTCCTTCTATCTAACTTAACTGTATTTTTGTACCCATTAAGCAACCTCTCTTCATCCTTCCTACCCCTCCTTTTTTTTTTTTTTTTTTTTTGAGACAGTGTCTCGCTCTGTTGCCAGGCTGGAGTGTAGTGGCACGATCTTGGCTCACTGCAACCTCCACCTCCTGGGTTCAAGTGATTTTCCTGCCTCAGCCTCCCAAGTAGCTGGGATTACAGGTGCGTGCTACCACACCCAGCTAATTTTTTTATTTTTAGTAGAGATGGGGTTTCACCATGTTGGCCAGGCTGGTCTCGAACTCCTGACCTCGTGATCCGCCTGCCTTGGCCTCCCAAAGTGCTGGGATTACAGGCATGAACCATCACTCCCGACTTCCACCCCTTTCTTAACCTCTGATAACTATCATTCTACTTTTTACTTCCTTGAGATTCCCTTTTTTAGCACCTACATATGAATGAGAACATGGGATATCTGTTTTTCTGTGCCTTCACTTGACATGAGCTCCAGTTCCATCCATGTTGCTGCAGATGACAGAATTCCATTCTTTTTCATGGCTGAATAGCAGTCCGTGTATGTGTATTTATCCGTTCATCCGTTGAAACTTAGGTTCACTTCATATCTTGGCTGTTGTGACTAGTGCTGCAATAAACATGGGGGTACAGGTATCCCTTTGATAGAGTGATTTCCTTTTCTTTGGATAAATACCAAGTAGTGGGATTACTGGATTATATGGTAGTACTATTTTTTACTTTTTGAGAAATCTCCATACTGTTTTCCATAATACTTGTACTAATTTACATTCCCACCATCAGTTTCCTTTTCTCCCCATCCTTACCAGCATTCGCTAATTTTAATCTTGATCATAGCCTTTGTAACTGGGTTCAGATGATATCTCATTTTGGTTTTGACTTTCATTTCCCTGATGATTAGTGATGTTGAGCATTTTTAAATATACCCTTTGGCCATTTGTATGTATTCTTTTTTTTTTTTTTTTTTTGAGACGGAGTCTTGCTTTGTCGCCCAGGCTGGAGTGCAGTGGCCGGATCTCAGCTCACTGCAAGCTCCGCCTCCCGGGTTCACGCCATTCTCCTGCCTCAGCCTCCCGAGTAGCTGGGACTACAGGCGCCCGCCAGGTCGCCCGGCTAGTTTTTTGTATTTTTAGTAGAGACGGGGTTTCACCATGTTAGCCAGGATGGTCTTGATCTCCTGATCTCGTGATCCGCCCGTCTCGGCCTCCCAAAGTGCTGGGATTACAGGCTTGAGCCACCGCGCCCGGCCCATTTGTATGTATTCTTTTGAGAATGTCTGTTCAGATCTTCTGCCCACTTTTTAATGGTATTATTTGTAGGTTTTTTTTTCTTTCTGTTGAGTTGTTTGAGTTCCTTGTATACATGTACCTTTTTAAACCAATAATCTCATTAGAAAGCTTTCTGTTTTGTTTTAAAAAAATTATATGTGTTTAAGTTGTATAACATGATGTTTCAGTATACT
Organism: Rhinopithecus bieti; assembly: GCF_001698545.2. NCBI lineage: Eukaryota > Metazoa > Chordata > Mammalia > Primates > Cercopithecidae > Rhinopithecus > Rhinopithecus bieti. The sequence goes on from NW_016805589.1 coordinate 2,308,562, forward strand.
TTTGCGTTGTGAAATGGTTACTATAGTTCTTCTTCTTCTTCTGTGTAATGCTATTTGATTTGTTTTTGAAAATTATCTCCAGAGTTTTTTTTTTTCTGATCTGCTTTCAGAATGCTATCCTTGGGTAGTGACTTGATTTTTCTCTTAAATTCCATCTTGTTTGTAGGCAGACAGCCAAGTGGACCTGGTCCGGCAGCATTTCTATGAAGTATCCCTGGAATATGTCTTCAAGGTGCAGGAAGTCCAAGAGAGAAAGATGTTTGAGTTTGTGGAGCCCGTAAGTAGATATTCAGGGTTTAATGATGTACCCAAACATTCATTTCTCACTCTAACTAGTAGTGGATTACAAAATGCTCTAAGTTGTTGATGAGGAGGTTGAGCAGCCCTGATGCTGTGCCTTCTATAAGTATCAGTGCTTTGTCAGCCTGGCTGCCCTGGATTCTTCCCAGCAGCCGTTCCTGTACAACGCACAGCAATGGAGACAGAGCGTCCAGCAGTCATTCTTTCCTCTAGCTACCCAGTGATGTGCCATATGATTTTCAGGTGGATAGAGTAGAAATGGGAGTCCAGAGGGGAGGAGTATCTTGCCATGAAATAGTAGTGATTATACCTTAATTTCCCTCCTCTTTCCTACCCTTCTTCTCTGCCTCAAATAATTCAGATGTAGTAGTCACCAAAAGACATAGTACATTTGTCTTTTTACCCCATGGTTCAAAGCCCCTTCTCACCCCATTCAGGTATTAAAATATGCTATATAAAGTTTCTCACATGGATTTCTCACATGGATTTGTTATAAACAGGGCAACATAGAGACTCTGCTGAGTGGACCTTGATGGAATTTGGACTTTTACAGGGTCCCAGTGAACATGAATATTGCATTGTGGGAAAAAGGCTGACTTTAGTTTAGGCCACACCAGCATGGTTGTGGTTTCGTTTGGACGTGGTGCCACTCCACTCTGCTGGGTGGGTCACTGGTGTGGCGAATCCACAGCAGGAAGACTTCATGGAAACACCAAAATAGTGTATGGACCTCAATTTAAAACTCTTGCAGACCGTGGATTTTCCAGCCAAAATACAGCCTCTGATTTAGACTCAAGCCTGGCATCTCTGTACAAATAAGATTCTCTACCTAGATTTAAGAAAGGATAATTTTCTTTTTTCTTTTTTTTTCTTTGAGACAGAGTCTCGCTCTGTCACCCAGGCTGAAGTGCAATGGCGCAGTCTCAGCTCACTGCAGCCTCTGCCTCCCGGGTTCAAGTGATTCTCTTGCCTCAGCCTCCTGAGTAGCTGGGAGTACAGGCACGCACCACCATGCCTGGCTAATTTTTGTATTTTTAGTAGAGACGGGGTTTCACCATGTTGGCCAGAATGGTCCTCATCTCCTGACCTTGTGATCTGCCTCTCTTGGCCTCCCAAAGTGCTGGGATTACAGGTGTGAGCCACTGCGCCCGACCAAGAAAGGATAATTTTCTTAAGCAAATAAGAATAAAACTATAAGAAACGGAAAGAAATGACCACTCTTTCTAGTAAAGAGCGTTCTGTACCCCATGTCTAATTTATAGACTTTTGGGGTGGGTGTTTTTTAGGCATGTAGACTTGCTGGTGGTTTCATCAAGACTCCAGTTGGTGGCCAGGCACAGTGGCTCATGCCTGTAATCCTAGCACTTTTGGAGGCTGAGGCAGGGAGATCACTTGAGACCAAGAGTTTGAGATCAGCCTGGGCAACTGGGCAACATAGTGAGACTCCATCTCTTAAAAAAAAAAAAGGATTCCAACTGGCTTTGGAACCTTGTGTCTACATCATTTGCTATGCTAGAACTATAATTTCTGGATACCACTCCCAGCTACCTCATTTGGCAGATTCCTTAAAGTCGTCAATTACTTCAGTCTCCATATATGAATATTAAAACCTTAGACCCAACTTCCTGCCCAGCAGTGGTTTCAGTCAAGGTCCCAGGTCAAAAATCCCCATCTTTCTGCAGGGTCTGTTAGGTATGAACAGCTATTGTCAGATAAAGCTGCCTTATTGATTTTCCTGCTGAAAGCACAAGCCCTGGACTTTCAAGCAAAGGTTTACTGAAGACTTGCTTCCTGTGGTCAGGGCAGGAATTCAAATGCTGTCACATAGAATTTTCCTATAGCATTATTTTTATTTGCTTTTGCCAGAATTTCTGGAGAAAAAGAACAGTGCATTTCTAATAATCTTTATATATACTTAGATTAATATTATGCCAAATTTGCTTGCTTTTGATGAGTTTTTTTTTTGTAATTGGCCCATCCACCTTTTTTGAGGTGAGTGTTTTGTTATCCACTTTGATCTCTCTGTAGGTATACCTAGTGGGTCAGGTATTTTGTCTGTTGGCTTTTGCTGAATGGTATCCACAAAACCTCATACAACAATAGATGTTTACTTCTCACACGTCTGTGAGGTTCAGCCAGCTTAGGTTGGGCTCAGCTGGGTAGCTGTGCTCATCTAAATGGGTTTTCCTCCTCCTCCTCCTCCTTCTTTTATCTCTCCTCCCCCTCTTCCTTCCTTCTTTTTTGAGAAAAGAAACCTCTAAAGATTTACCATTCCATTTCCTGGCATTCTGTTGTAGTGTGTCCATGTCTTAGGGAGTTTTCACTTTAAGAAGTAGTAGCATCATGGTTAAGGATTCTAGAGCTAGACTCCCTGAATTTAAATCCCAGCCTAGCCATTTACTAGCTATGTGTTCTTGGGCAAGTTATTTCTCTGAGCCTTACTTTCCCCATCTGCAGAATGGGGATAGTAATATCACCTACTTGATAAAGATATATGAGGATTGACTGAGTGTTTTTCCATGTGGGGTGCTTAGAACAGAACCTGATTAGAACCCAATAAAAAGTTAGCATTTTTTTTTTCTATTTATGAGCAAATGAGTGAAGTACCAATATTAACAGGGCCTACCTGTTTTAATATAAACAATTTTGGTAGATCTAAAAGTATGTATTTATTGAGTACCATAGAAAATGCTGAAAACCCAGATGCTATGGCTGAGGCACTCATAGCCTCACTGGGGGAAGCAAGATGTGTATAGTAGAGAGCTAGCCAAGGTAGCAAGCAGTTCAGTGACAGCTTGGACAGGATGGATGCTATAGATGTGCCAGATGGATTTAAAAGTATAACCATTGCAGTGTGCAGATGTTTTTCAGTTCATACAGTGAGAAGCCTGGAGAGCTAATGAGAAGAAATTTTCAGTCTCTTGTTAGGACAAAGAGATAGTAATAGGGATTTGCCCAAAGTTAAACTAAATGTTGAGAGGCTGGATATAGGATTCAGATGTTTGGCCTTTACTTTTCTACAGAAGTTCCTGTCTCTGCACATCAGCTTCTAGGCAGGTGAGTGGCTTCAGGAGCTGGGGATTGGGAGAAGATATTCCTCCAGTGAAAAAGCTACTGATGAGATCAGTGATTTTCAGTGTTAGACATGCACATTCTTAGGCTTCATTCCAGACCTGAAATTTAAGGGAGGGGCCCAGTAGTCTGTAGTTTAGTAAACCTTCCAGGTGATTCAGCTGCACATTTCAGTTTGAGCCAGTGGCCTAGATTACACAAAGGAAGAACATGAAATAACCATTGATGATATTAACTGAAACCATGTCATGTACCGTGCTAAGTGCTTTACCTACAGTATGTCAGTTGAACCTTATAACATCTCTAAGGGTAAAAAACTGTTTTTATCCCAATTTTCAGATGAAGAAATGGAAACAAATATGTTTCTTTACCTGTCCAACATCGTATCTAGTAAATAGCAGAGCTGGAAGGGTCTGATTCTTCATCTCTATGAAATAGCATTTGATTGCTTACAGGTGGAAAGGAAACCAGCAAGAAGTCTATTGAACTAAATTGCTGGGGTGGGTATTCATATTTGAGTTTGTTGCAGTCAAGGGAATTTTCCAGTCATGTAAGAGTCCTCTATGCAAATTGACCGTGTTCCTTTGTTTCTTGAAAGTAACTTCAAGTACCAGGATATTATTGACCTTCAGAAAAAGAAACAGTTGTAGCGTTCCCAAGGAAGAAAAAAATCAGACTTCTGGGATCTAAATCAGATCTTCTGGGATATATATATATATATA